>NW_024387244.1:4811781-5411781 GCF_900408965.1 Simochromis diagramma
CTAATTTCGATCTTAGGCTGATTTTGTTTTTCTTTTTACCAAAATTAGAAGCCTTTAAACTGTGAATAGTTTTGTCAGAGGGATAACCTAGAGGCTTCTTTTTTCCATCTGGCTCACCTATTTTATGTCTTTATAAAACTTGCATGACCTATACGTAATATTACATTGACTTTGGTTAGTATTGTGTTACAGCTTAAAGTAAGTATTGTTCTTGATCTTAAGAGCTGTAGCTATCTTTGTTTTTGTTTGTTTGTTTTTTTTGTTTGTTTTTTTAAATCAGACTGTGTGAAATATTGTTAATGTCATTCCAATAGCATTATTCTGGCATAGGCTATGTGAATCTACTTAATATTAAGACTTTATGTAAGCAGTTAGTATAGTGTGATAATCTAGGGTCATTAGTGCTTTGTTAAGTTGGGACACATTTTTTACAAAATGGGCTGGGAGTGAACAATGTGTAAATTCGAAACCTCTGCAAAAACAGGGTTGCTAAAGCATTAGAGATTACACCACGGTTATGGTGGGGAAGTCTCCCTTGTCTTCACCAAGATTGATTTTGTTCCCTCAAAACTTGGGGTAGCCTTAGATCACATCTATCCTCTTTAAATAATGTATTAGAGCATTCATTAATGCAGTATAGCTAATAGTCTGCAAGGTTTAATTCTTCTGTTTGTGTGGTCTACAGATAAAGGAGGAGTTCAAGAGAATAACCACTGCAAGCCTTGAATGGCTACACTTGACCATTGCACCCCAAAACTGATGGATGTCATTTTATCAAGGGGAGGAGCTAAGGGAGTGAGAATCAGGCAGATCAAGGACGTGCTTCTTGAGGTAGGACAACTATTTAGACTTTGGGTAGCTTTGAAATGCACTTTGTTGGCAGTCACCCATGTATTTTATACTCATACTTTATTTTTTCTTAAATAGCACAATACAATTGAAACACGCAGAGAAGTAGCCAGCTGCTGCCTTATCACTTTCCTTGGAGACAAGGAAGAGGACCTTTTCATGGAGTTTGGTGTATGTAATTCAGCATTGTGTGTGTGTGTGTGTGTGTGTGTGTGTGTGTGTTCCATTGATCATCTGAATTCATTAAGATTCAGTAAGTATAAAAGTCTAATCTATAATTCACTAACCTATTTTTTAATATTTGCTTTACAAGGACACCGAAGAACTTAAGGCAGGTGATGAAAACTGCCATCATCAGTGACCGGTACACCCCTGGACCTAACCATAAGACTGCAACCATTGTGGTGGAGGAAACAAAAATCATGGAGGGCCAGAATTTCCCAAGGTGCTGTGTTTTGCTCATGGGCATAATATATGCTCTCAATCTGAGCTAATGCAAGGATCTGAAATATACTTTTGAAGTTGTTCAGAAGCTGTTCCTTGACCTTGATGGAACCATCATTATGTTAAAGATGTTGACTCTGTTTCAAAAATTGTTAACTGTTTTGAATCCTGTATGTGTAACATTGATCTTAAAGGTGTTTGCTGCATTGTGTAATAGAAAGATGCAAGATCTTGTAAAGTTTGGTAGGCATTGAAAGTTAACATTTACTGAACACTTGCATGGAAGTATTACTGCAACAAAATGTTTTCTAAGTAGATTTTCTACCAATTGAACACATTTGTTTCTGTGGTGTTAAATACATAAAGGCATATTCTATAACTTGGCTGTGATGGTATAAATCTAAATTTCTGGTTTATTTTCACTTTTTAAATACAAAGTGTTGAAATGCCTACTGTTAAAAAATAAAAAAGTTATTTGATAAAAAAAATGTTGAATGAATTCCTTTCTTTAAAGCTATTACAATAAAAAAAAATAAGAGAAAGCTATAATGATGATAATAATGATGAAAATCAGCAACTTAATATTTTAAATAATGAACTTTAAAAAATTGTTTTTGTAATTGCTGTAATTAATTACATAACACTTAAAATCATTTCAAATAAGGTGGAAAAAGTAATTGGGGGAACATAATTTTTATAGTAGAACCACTGAAAAATATGTGTTAAGCTACCAAATATACGTAAATGGTAATTAAAATCCCTTTGATTAGGGAGGATAATTTAATTCCTGTAACTCCATAGTAGTTTGTTGGTTCAATTTAATTTCAACATAGTATCATAACTCAAAGAGACATGGACACCGTTTGCGTTAATGTTTTTGTTGAGCTTAAACAATAGTTTTTAGAGTGTATATTAATATAGATATAGCACTGGTTGTTTTCGGGTGGGGGGTTCCCATTGAGATCTGATATGTACAGTGGCCCTGAGAGGTCAAACAGACACCAGCAAATAGAAAAACGCTGCAAAAGCACACAAAACACTTTCCAAAATTCAGCAACAGTGCTGCACGTTGCCAACAGCATTGGTTGTGTTTGATTAGGTTTGTGTATTTGTGTATTTTGTTGAGTTATGTGAATCAGTTAACATTGAAATGTTCTAAATTCTGTTTCCAGAAAGCACAGATCACTATGACAAACCTCTGCCTTTCCTTTCCTCTGCCTTATCGATCTAGTTTGGGGGTTTTGAGATTTTTTATAGATGCATATATCTAAAATGAACACTGCCAAAACAAAACAATATAGGTTGTCTCACAAAAAAGGTGTTGGAGTGACCTAGTAAAAGTCTGGATTTAAATCGGATTGCAGTGCTTTGGCATGACCTTAAATAGGCTATTCATACTATTCATGCAGAATTATTTAAACAGTAAAATTCTTTCTCCAGGTAAGATCACTGTAATATGTGTGGTTTAAACACATATGTGTTTAAACACATAAACTGTTGTGTGAAAATATTGTTAAATATACTCAATTATAATTTCAGATTTGATTGTGACCAATTACTATTTCATATCACTGTTCTATCAAATAAAGCAATTGTTCTGAAGATGTGGCAGGGCATGTTATTTCCCACCATGCCCACAAGGGGGATTCCACGGACTGTACTTAGTGCAGTTGGACCCCTTATAATCAGTTCAGCCAAGCTGGTAGTCACAGTTCAGGGCTCGATCAGATCCATAGTTAATTGCTGCTTGTGTCCCAGTCCTTGATTTTTTTATGACAGAGTTATTAACAACAATTATAATTATTTCCAACTTTCCAGAACCACATGCATACACATATTCTCTGTGCTGCATTTAATAGTAAACCCATCAACACTGTTAGGATTATTTGTCTGCATTAAGCCTTAGGGGAAAAAAGGGAGCACATTCTAACCGATGCACACTCTGTGATTACCACCAATTGTAGCCAGCATGTTAGTGTAGAGCCTTCACCTTATCAATAATACATTTATTTGCATTTACAGACAGAAGTGGAATGGGAGGATGAAAGGCAGAGAAAACTGGAGGCTAGAGCAGGCAACTAGTCACATCTGAGTCAAATCAAGATGATGTCTCAGATCTCTCTCTTTGAGATGTTTGCAGACAGACAAACAGACAAAAGAATAAGGATAATAAACAAATATCTGACTTAATTAAGATAAATGGCATTGTTGCTGGGACATATTTTCTTTTAGACTCTGCTCCAGATGCCACTCTTTTTCTTGATTTTCTTGTCCACAGCCATTAGCTTGAGTCTCTATCAATTTGCTGTTTGGAAGCAGATAAACAGAAAAAAGTAAGTATAATAAACAAATCTGACCAACATTTAAGAAACTGCAATGTTTCACCCATAAGTTATCCCTCCGTTATATACAATATTACAAGTGCAGAGTCTCGAGTTTTAAAAGGTTTGCATCAATAAAGAAAAGATCTATTGGAGATGTATAAGTACAAAGGCATATTTATACACTGGCCATTCAGTCTTGAGAATTATCAAACAAGATGTATATTGTATTAATGGCAAAAACATGAGAAGTTGTAAAGACTGCACTAACTGCGATTCCCCAACTAACTATCATGGAAAAGCTAGATGTGGGACTGACATTGAGCGAACTACAAAAGGCCATCAACTGTCTTGCAATGAAAAGGTTACTGGAAGCGATGGCGGTGGTGCTGAGGAGAACCTTCCAAAAGGATAGCCAATTCTGCAGTACTCTACCAATCAGGCCTGCGTGGCATGACCATGCCCAGACATCCTTAATGATAACCTGCTCCAGAGTGCTGTGGACCACAGAACGGAGCAAAGGGTTATCTTCCAACAGGACAAGGAGCCCAAGCACACAGCCAAGATAAAAAAAAAAAAGAGAGAGAGAGAGCAAAAGAACTTAGAGAAATTAGAGAAGGACTTACACAAGAGTTAAATTTCTATTTGTAATTATGACTGTATTCATCAAACAATTAACTGATTAAAGAGCACATTTTCTGCTCTAATTCAAGCGATTAACCAAGTATTTTCTTAACTGTTTAGGAAATGCACACATTTCTATGCATAGTCCCTGATTTTCAAAGGCTCAAAAACTCAGTCTACAAAGGAGAAGTGCAGAAAGAAAATAATAAAAAAGTTGTCATTTTCCAAACAGATATTGTTAGCCTTACACAGTGGAGCTAATGTTACGTATAGATGTGCATGAAGTTGGCCAATGCATGAAGTTCTCAGTTAGAGCTAAAATCTCAAGAACTTATTAATAAGAGAGTATAATTTTTGGCTCATTAAAGTTATATCAAAGGCAAAGTAAGTAGTGATTTAAATTTAGCAAAACTCATGAAGGCGACCCTGGGATAAAAATTTTTGGATATTATAGAAAGATATCCCTTTGAATATACAAGGTATTGATCCAAGTGGAATGATGTTACTATGATGCATGCAAGGACCAATCACACATACATAGCTGATATTTTAAAACCAGCTGGAAATTCTTGTTTGTTTGACATTTGAGGTGTCAAGAATGAGCTGAAACTCCATTCCAAAGAAAGTTACAGTGTAACTCTCACAGAGTATTACAGTAATGTTACTGAATTACACCATATAGTGTCTATGTTATTAATATGTTGCTATGCTTAAGCATGAAGAGTCCTCAGGCCTATTTTGGATTTTTCCTAAAAACTCTTAGTTATAGTTAACGTTCTGTTCTCTTTTAAAGAAATATGACAATTACAAAATAATGAAAAGTGGTATCTAAAAATGGTGTCTTTTCTGTGTCTAATCCATCTATTTAGATGCATTATTTAGATGGATTAGACACCGAAAACTCTGAATGATGACTCAGAAATGGAAGCAAAATTGAGAGCTGTTACTTGTCTATTTTCGTGAGCTTGTAATATTACAGTGTTTAGGCGTTTACGTACAGACGCAATATAAATCTGCAAAAAAAGGCTTTTCCACAACTTAATACAGACAAATGCAAAGCAGAGAGAGTTCTGTTGCACACCACATAGATTTAGGAAAAGCTGCTCTTTGTCACTTTTACAGTGTAGCTGTCCAGACGGCTCTCTGGACAAAAAAGTTTTAGACCAACCACTTGCTGACTGATTTTAGGCCCCTGATATCAGCTGATAAAAGTCTCTGAGGCAATGAATATCTTTAGTCAACTTCTGTCCTGAGCACTAGAGAAATGGGTCGAGAAATGTAAAGGATACAGAAGAAAGTGGAGTATTTATTATGATGAAGTAAAAAGAAAACAGTTAAAGTTGGTGTGACACACCACGGACCCACATAGTGTTTCATTATAGTGAAACAGTTTATTTTTACAGGGTGTCAAAACACTACATGCTTTTCTTCATGGCAGCTCAGCCACTGAGCTTCCTGTCTGGCACCTTGACTGCTCTGGAAAGCTTTCCAGCTGTCTCTGCACACACACACACACACACACCTCCTCTCTGGTCCTCAGCGTCACTACAAAAAGAAGAACGTTCATTAGTGAAATTCCCTTCACCTGGCACTTAGCCTCCCTGGTACTGTGATTCTAGCCCGCTGCACCACCCCTCCACTGCAGCAGAGCCAGACACCACACCCCTGTCACACAACCCCACTGGCCAACTGAGGCTGGGGCTACATCCGGTCAAACCTACCACTCCCCGGAGTGGGAGACAACCATCTGTGTCCCTGGCCTATGTACCACCTTGAATGGGATGCAAAGCCAGATACCACCGGGTGACCCCTGGGTAATGGCATCCTTCATGGGGTGCAGCCACTGGAGCAGGGCCCTCTGTTTGGGTCTGCAGGATGAAAGGGAGGGAAAGGTTAGGAGTGTGGAGCAGTGGCTCCCCACAGAGAGCCTTCTTTACCAACACAAATGCCGCCTGGCACTGCTCAGTCCACTGGACCAGATCTGTGGTGCCCTTTCTGGTGAGATTGGTCAAGGGGTCACCTGCAAACCCAGGTCCGCGAACCCAGGCATGAACTGGCGATAGTAAGCAGCCAGCGCAAGGAACCTCCTTTTTGGTCTTGGGGCGAGGGCAGGATCCAATAACTTTCATTTTCTCCACCTGTGGACACACCTGCCGCACACTTCATCGGGTTGGCCGTGAGCCCCGCCTGCCTCAGGGACTCCAGGACCATGGCAACATGCTGCATATGCCCTGCCCAGGTGTCACTGTAGATGATAACATCATCCAGGTAGGCACTGCATATGCGGCCGCAGCACCTGGTCCATGAGGCACTGGAAAGTGGCTGGGGCTCCGAACAAGCCGAACGTAAATCTGACGAACTGGTACAAACCGTACAGAGTGGAGAAGCCTAGATGCACCATCACTCTCCTCAACCATTGTTGCTGGGACATATTTTCTTGGACTCTGCAGACAAGGGAATCTGCCAGTAGCCCTTGGTTAAATCCAGTGTCGTGAAAAAATAGCTGTGCCTATCAGGAACTCGTCGATCCTGGGCATGGGGTAGGCATCAAACCATAACACTTCGTTCACCCTGCAGTAGTCAGCACAGAACCGTGTAGACCCATCTTTTTTCACAACCAGAACTATGGGGCTACACCATGCACTTCTATTACTCCCATTTTCAGCATTTCAGCCAGTTCTTTCTGAACAATTTGCTGCTTTTGTTCAGGCAGCCTGTAGAACCGATTTAACGCCCAATAATTTGCACCGCTCTTTTAGTGTGCGAGATATGAACGATGTGGCCTGGTCAGTAGGTATCTCTTTCGGGATGCCGACTTGGAAGATTACCTGAAACACCACCTACACCACACTGTTTGTAGAAATAGTGCACAGCGGCACTGCTTCCAGGTATTGCATTGCATAATCCACCAGAACTAATACAAAGCAGTAGCCACGTGCACTCCGGTGAAACAGCCCGATGATGTCAATACCAATGCGCTCAAACAGGACCTCCATTAATGGTAGTTGGCGCAAAGGCACTTCTGGAATGACGGGCTGGTTAACCAGCTGACATTCTGGGCAGGACGTTCACCATCAGTGCACATCCGCTCAGATGCCCGGCCAATAAAATCGGGCCTCTATTCACTCCAGAGTTTTATCATATCTCATATGTCCTGCCATGGGGTTATAATGAGCCGCCTGGAATATCATTTCCTTTTTAGGCACCAACAACTGGGTGTGTTCTTCCTCTTTGCGAGTGTCATGACCCACTCAATAAAGCCTATTAGTCAATAACAAATACTACATGCTACTAACAGCTGTGATCGCATCCCCACATACGGCCCTGAAGGGTATTAAACCCCAGCCAATTTGTTCCAAAAATCAGGGGATGCGGCAGGTCAATTTGGTTGACCTGTATTATTCTGTCATATTTCATTTATACCAGCGGTCCCCAACCTTTTTTGCGCCACGGACCGGTTTATGCCCGACAATATTTTCATGGACCGGCCTTTAAGGTGTCGCGGATAAATACAACAAAATAAAACTAGTACCGGTACCGAAAAAAAGAAAATTTATTCATAACACACGTGAAAAGACCAAGGAAAACCGAGTAAACGATAAAAACGATAACAAAATAACGCTGAAAACCGATAAAAACCCTGAAAACTATACATTTCACACCTGAGCCTCAACTCTCGCGGCCCGGTACCAAACGACTCACGGACCGGTACCGGGCCGAGGCCCGGGGGTTGGGGACCGCTGATTTATACTATTATTGTTCATTTCAGCTTTAGCTTTGTAGTTTTAGCTATCTTCACTCATTTTTGTTCATACATCAATGTCTGTTGTACTGTAGTATGTATCATATTGTAAATCTAAGATACAAAAATCAATTTTTACTTAAAATGAGCTGTTTACTCATTTGCATTTTCATGGTGAAAAGAAGTCATCTTGAAAGATAACAGTGAAAGAGATAATGTTTCTTGCTTGATAATACGCTGCTAAAAAACAAGATATTCTGGATTCTCACTCTCGATTAATCAAAGCTGCACAGCACAAAGTAGGAAATTACTTTTTTTGTTGATTTTAAGGGCAGGAAATCTGAGTTTTGCTTGCCCGTGGACACCACCCCATAAGCCTTTCCACCTTCATAGACTAATGTTTCACCAGAGTATCTCTGGAAATACATGAACAGTATGTAGTTATTGTAACAATTGAACAATGAGCTTGTTATTATTATTAACCTAACTTTTTTTCTCTAGTTAAGATACAAAAACTACTTACATAAGCTGGTCCAGTTGCACCCTCGGAGCAGTATTTATTTAGCTTAGTACAAAGCTCATTGTCAGTCAGGTTACAGTCAGTCTTTACCGTTTCCTGTATTTCCCCCAGGCAGGAACGTCATGAAAATAACCTTACCTTTGCCTTGAAGAGTCAATACATATATCGTTAGTGCCAGATTACAGAGGGAAAACACTGCGAGATGAAAGTCAGGGTGAACTACTGAAGAGAATGATACAACACTTCACATCTTCAATCTTGAAACGCTGTCTTGGAACAGAGAGAGAAGGAGGCATGTGTGTGTGTGTGTGTGTGTGTGTGTGTGTGTGTGTGTGTGTGTGTGTGTGTGTGTGTGTGTGTGTGTGTGTGTGTGTGTACATTTGCAAATGTTGTGGCTTTGAACCACATTCACATCCACAAATATTAGCTTTTTAAAAACATTACATCTGATTAAGAAGACAAATGCACATGTTTTTCTCATCTTAGACTGTATTATTATTGTGAGAAGGGAAGTAGTTGTTAGCTAAAAAGTTAGCGTATACAAGGTAATTGTGTTAGTTTAGATAAGATAACTATAGCCTTTATGAACCACATTAATGATGAAGAGATTTTATGGATTTAAAGCAGATTTCAAGCAGTTTATGAGGTTAACAATAATGGCCACAATAACCATGTGGTAAAAGAAAATCTACATAGTCTACAGTCAACTGGAAAAGAAAAGGAGTGAATTACATGAAAATGTTTGACACAAGCCCAGACTTACACAAGTAAGTTTGCAGTTTCCACACCTGGTGATTGATGCATGTGAGAAAAACATTAATACAAAATATAGTAAAGCAAAAAAGTACAAATAAAGAGAAGAAGTCTTCTTACAGGGAGATTGGATGTAGTATGAAATATAATTCACGTATGAATACGCGGACAACTGACACTGTCTAATAAAAAGAAAAAAAAACAGCTGTGGTAAGTATAACTTAGAATTAATCTCTCCTGGTGATACAGCAATGTAAAAGAAAAACACAAGGAGTGCAAAACTATCATGCATGAGAATATATTTACCTTAATCATAATGTTCTAACCTTCAGTTTTCATTCCTTATACTTAGTTCTAAATAGATTACAGTCACTCTTTAAAATCTGTATTAAAAAAACAGAAGGCTTGTTAACTTGAATTCAGATCTGATACATTTTTGCATGAAACAGTGCACATGGCTTCAAAAAATCATCTTTGTAACAATATTGTGATCACAAGACATAACAAGAGATATGCTGTGAACCTTTAATGCATAGACCATTTTAAATGATAAGAGATTAACAAGAAGTCACGTACATTCATAATGACAACAGTTGTGGCTGACACTTACTAGCAGTTCTACTAAAAGTAACTCGGGGAAAATAAGAAAACAAAAAAGAGATGACATTAAAATTCCATATTATAAAGATGGCCTTCTATTATGCCAGCTGCAAACATGCTAATGCATCTTTATCAGTTGAGCTTTTTATTTTTCACTCAATGAGACATACATTGTCTATCTGATTCTACTTGAGAGTTGAGAGACTTGAGAGAAAGTGAGAAAAAAAGAAGAGGAGAAGAAGAGTAAAGAAGAGAAATGCCCTTTTCAATGATGAAGCTAAATGCAAAAGAAGTCCCATTCATGGAGCAGATCAGTCAAAAGAACAGTCAGAAACACACCCACGCAGCCTGTGAACATCTGTAGGTATAAAGAGTTTTCTTAAAACTAGTGCCTAATCTTTGGAAAATTTAAAAGAACCTCGGATTTCAATATCCTGAAAAAATATCTTTGTACATAGTTCTGCGTGTCTAGCCTTGTGCAGTAATGTGAAAAAGAAAATGATTGGAAATTTGTTGAAGCCCATTGTTCTCGCTATTTTTAAATCCATGCTTTCTCCACTTTTGGTCTTTTAAACTAAGAATTGAAGTTCAGTTCGATCTTGTATATTTGGAAAGATTTATGCATCTGTTATCCAGTTTGCAGCAATCAGGAAGTATAAATTACTATCACCATTTCCTCCATCTGACTTGTGAAACTGCAGTGTATAACACAGAGGTTTTCTCTGTCTTTGTGGTGTTTTTGTGTTATAGTAAATAGCCACACATACACTGTGAATGTGAACTATTCTCTTGAACATTAACAAACATATACACCCATATGCTGCACTGCACTTCTGACATAAAGATCCAACTATAAGAGACCCCTCAGTATGATGTCTGACTTCATCCGTTATACCAATACAAAGCTAGCATAATGTTTCCTCTTCACATGATTTCATTTATTTCTATATGTAGACAAGGAAAATGAGTTAGATGACGAAACTGCCTAAGAGCTACATAGACAAGGATAGATAAAGAACTCCATGTTTCTAAGAACACGATCCTCTGTAGTTGAGTGTTTACTGGGAGCAATTTAACTTTTCTAGTTAACATGCAAGCAAAGGTTTTTGAGTTTGGGCTGGAGCTCCAACACCACTTTCAAACCTACAGCCAACTTATAGTCACCATTTAACCTAACATGCATGTTTTGGGACTGTGAGAGGAAGCCGGATAACCTCAAAAGAAGACATGATGAGACACTATGAGCCAGTCAGTGGAGGTTTAGAACCTAGGATCTTCATGCAAGGTGACAGCGCCAACTATAGTGCATGCAGAAAGTATTCACAGTGCTTTATGTGTTCCAAATTTTCTCATGTTACAGTCTTATTCCAAAATAAATTAAATTCATTTTTTACCTCAGACATCTACACAGAATATCCCTTAATGACAAAGCGAAAAAAGTTTGTTTGAAATTCTTGCAAATTTATTTAAAAAACACACAAACAAGCAAAAGGGAAAATATGTACTTGAGTATTCTGTTAGTACTGTATTAATATAGGGTCCTCTAAAAAAATCTAAATTATCTCCATTTATGGAGCTAATAAAATTTGCTCAAAAAAACTGTTTGGGTCCTTTGCTGAACAAATTTTAAGCCAACAAGTACAGCTAAACAATGAACTACAGCTAAACAATGAACTACTGCTAAACAATGAATGTATGTTGTCAGCCTCTGACCTGGGATGTTCTCTGGGAAGCATGTGCAGTTTACAACTGTCATACATACATTATAAACGCATGCACACAAAAACAAACACATATTTTATACATACATATATTCTCATTTATCCATATGTTTGTATAATGAAATATAAACACAGTGAGTAGCACAACCGTTTATTGCTGTTACAATCCAACATATCATCATGGTTTCTCTCTTAAACTAATCCGAAATCTTAAAATCTTTTGATTTTAAGAGTAGTAAATGCAGAATCTAACATTAAAATTAAAAAAATGGTATTCATTCTACATTTCAATTTAAGATTTTAAACTATGACTAAAATGAAACTACAGGTTTGCAAAGAAAAGGTTTGTAGCTGGAAGAAAAAAGGCAGCAGTGTGACCATTGCACCACCTTGCCACCCATCATTTTAATAGAATGAGTTCAAATATTCAAATCTCAGTTGTCATATAACTTTTTTTAAAGGCAGATTCAATACATGAATTACCACTTTCGATGATGATCTATGACATAATCAATCCAGTCTCGTTTGTCAGGTATCTTAATGTAACTGTAGAGCTTAAGGCCATCTAGTATTGAGTTACTACTGGCGGACACCACCCCATATGCCTTTCCATCTTCACAGACTAATGGGCCACCAGAGTCTCCCTGGAAATACAAGAATAGTATGTAGTTATTGCAGCAAGTGAACACTATCATTATCATTACTGACCAAACTTTTTTAAGGTATAAAAGCTACTTACCGTGGATGGTCCAGTGGCACCCTCAGAGCAGTACTTATTTTCCTTAGCACAAATCTCATTCTCAGTCAGGGTTACATTGACTTCCAGGAGCACATCAGAGTCTTTACCGTTTCCCGTGTTTCCCCAACCAGGAACTACACACGATTTTGGCGCAAATCCATCATCACGGTCTGCAAGATCAATAGGTTTCACATTCTCGTTGAACACTGCCTTGGTGCTCAACTTCAGGAGCAAGGAGAGACAAAAATATTTGTTAAAATATTACAATATTACATATTTCTGACCCTTCCTTTTAATGCTGTTTGTTTTAGTTGAACATTATCTAAAGGTAATAACAAACAATAATAAGAAATTAAATTTGACTTGGAAGAAATAATAAAAATTTGACAACAAACCCCCCAAAATACTGTTGTTTCTTTTACCTTAAGAAGCATTATATCGTTGCTGTAAGAAACTGGATTATAGTCTTTGTGTGGAAATGCATTGGTCTCAGGCACCGACACATGCTGTACTCCATTATGGTTGTGGTAATCATGAAGTCCCAAAAAGACTTTGTAGGACCTAAAATGAAATAAGTGCAATCACTTTTTGACAGTGTAAAGGAGAAGAGTGCTGGTCTGATGCTAACCAAATAAAAAAAATAAAAAAATGTTATGAGTACATTCATGAAACCGCCATGAAAGCTTTTATCCCAGTCCCCGAGTTTATGAGTAACATAAACCCAGCTTACTGCGATAACAAAATATACTGGACACTTAATTCTTTCTAGGTGAACATAAACTATGTTAAACTTACTTTGCATGGCAGTGGGCAGCAGTCAGCACAAAGTCCTCATTAACGAGGAAGCCATCACAGTATTTGTTATGACCACCTAAGTTGTGCAGCTCCAAAAGCACCATATATGGTTTGCTATGTGGCACAACTTCATGGCCACCAATGATTTCTCCTGTATAAACTAGAAAGAAAAAAGTTATCAGATTCTGTATATCAAAATCTTTATCATGCAGTGTTTCAGTTCTGACTTTGGATATAAGTATGCACTAAGTAAACATACTTACCCTGATCTTGAAGAATCAACACAAATGTAAGTACTACCAGGTTACAGTGGGTAAACATGGTAAGATCAAAGTCAGGGTGAGCTAATAAAGAGCAATGGGACACTACACTGACAGATTCAATCTTTAAATGCTTTCTTATCACAGAAAGAGAAGGAGGAGTTTGTGTCATTTGCATATGTGAATGATGTGGCTGTATTCATAAACCATATTCACACAAGATCTCTCACCTCCAGAGCCTGATAGGTCATATTTTTATCTGGTATTATAGCTGGTTGTTGTACAGTCTTACCTTACAATATAAAGCACCTTGAGGAATCTGTTTTTGTAATTATGATTTTTGCTGTAATTGACGCTATATAAATAAGACTGAATTGAATTCAATTGAATTCAGTTTAATTGAAAACAGTATTAGTGACCAGCACTTCCTAGAACAATCCATTTCACTGGAGGAATGGCTAAAAAAAACTATCAATGGGCAGGTGAACAACAAACAAGTCCACTAGAGGCCTGTGTGTTTTCAACATACCCAGAGTATCTTTCCATGATCACTTACCGTAATACTGGCAATCAGCATAGGTAGTTACACAAAGTTAACCCTAGGTTTCCTCTGCATGAAAAGAGTGGCATTGGCAGCAACTCACAGAAGTTTACTTGACTTTTCAAAGGAAGATTAAATTGTGCTATGGAAAAAGATACAGTATGAATAGATTAAACAAGCAATACAAATTGAAAGCATCACAGCAGTGAGTGTAAAAGGAACTGCACAGTAGTGTTAAAAGTGTGCATATTGAGTGCTTTTGTCATTATTAATGTAATAGTAATATCTCTGTTCTATTCCTAAAGTTTAGAAAAATGGAAAAAGGTAAAAATGCAGATTCGCTGCATTAACAGACTTACCAAAATTACAGCTCTATCATTAAGACAAGGGAAAATCAGATGGATTATTTTTAAATATTTTGTTAACTAATTGCTAAAAATTTAAATGGGTGTGTACTATATAACGGCATCTATACGTCCAGAATTGCTGTGCGTTGCTGATATCTATATCACTAAAGCACTTCTGGATGGATGCAAACTGCATTTCGTTGCCCTGTACCTGTGCATGTGCAATGACAATAAAGATGAATTCTGAATTCTATTCTATACAACCCCCAATTTCCAAAAATATCAATGATTACATGAAAAGCTGTGTGAAAAGGACAAAGCTGAAAATCAGTAGTGACCGACTGTGATCTCAGGTGGCAAAGCATTAAGATCAGGCATAATTCTGTTGTGGAAATCATATTGTGGAATACTTCAAGAAATCAGAAGAAAACACTGTTCATAGACAGAAAAAGAGATGCAATTTTTAAATCCAAGTTCCCACAGTTTTGGGGTTTGTTTGTTTTTTCCTGTTAATGAGTCAGTTGAAGTTCACTTTTTTTTCTCAGTCTTGCGTATTTCTCTGTCTTAGTTACGCATATTGAAATGTTCTTCTGTAATCTTTTATGGTTTTTTGCAGTTATCAGGAAGCATAGATTACTATCACTTTTTCCGCTGACTTCTCTACTCAACGTTGCTCAATGTTTATGGCTTGCTTTACAGCCACAAAGACCTCACTAGACATATGATTTTCTGCTCAAAACCAGTATTGCATGGGTTTTGGTTTATCTCAGCGGTTGAGCAGGTGACCACATGCCACAAGGCCAAATGTAGAAACCTACATTCACTAGCCAAAGTACATCAACTCATTTTACTTTTGCAGATTTCTGGTCAGAATCTGTTTGTTTGTTTGTTTGTTTTTTTAATAATGTACCCAAATGCTGACTATGCTAAATCAGCTTTATAAGTATATATTTATCCATATTTGTTTTGTGGCTTCTTTTCTTCTTTACATCTCTGCTGTATTCAACCAGTGGCATACAAGACTTCCAGACTTCCAAAAACATTATAGAAAAATGGCATAAAGCTGTAGGATCTACCAACATATCTAATAGGAAATTAAAATGTTTTGTTCATTAGAATGAGATTTGTGGCTGACTCTTGCTTGCATGCACATGCAGTTTTGATGTTCTTATACGGTGCTTATATTTAATTTAATTAATTCAGTTTTATATAGACTGAAGTCGTTCCTTAATTTATTTATTGTTTACTGTTCGGTATTTTGAAGGCAAACCTGATGACATGCAATCGGTGTAGGCTGCAATAAGTGGTGCACATGGCTTCAAAAAGCATATCAGCAAACACTGCAGGAACACTGCAGGAAAAAAGATATGTAGTTAATGAGACATTTAGTACACAGATCCATATATATGATAACAGATTAACAAGAACTGACAGCTGACACTCATTTCACTACAGTCCTTTCAGCAAGAAAGGTCAAAAGTACTAGAGAACATTAAAAGTTCTCTGCATCAAGATGACTTTGATTCTTTCAGCTTCATGTTGAAAGATTAAAATTCCTTATTTGAAATTCCTATTAAAGGTTACATTGTTCACCTCACATATGTTAGTGCTTATATTTTTAACAGGATTCTCAGATAACATGAGTAAACCAGTGGCAGACTGTTCATCAAGAGCACCTGGACATTTCTTGATGGCCCGAGTCTTATTTTTATCTGCTGTGAGCAGTCAACATCTCGGTGAAAAAGTAGCGATCGGGAATGAATTGGCAGCCCATTTCAGAATCCATAATGCAGGAAAAAACTCTGTCACTGCCACTGTCCCTGGTTTGAGTGTACCAAAGAAATACGTAGAGCTGCCCAGTTTGGGATGGAGTCACATTCTCTAGTGCAAGCCCACATGTTAACATAGCTCAAAATATAATGAAAAACATGTTATTATAACAAATGACATGACTTAAACCTTTGAAAATGACACCAGATGCTATTGTGGGCTGTTAGCGCAATATACTGTGATTTATACCTAAGCTTATATAGTTTTTTGACGCATTAGCTATCAACTTAAATACAGTTTGAGCATCAGTCTTGTGTGTCTGTCTTGGCGACATGTGCGGAAATGTTCTTCCGTCTGGCATCCTGTTTATAAGATGAAGTTTAGATTACTGTTATAAACTGTGTCCCCTGTCTGATGTTGTAAAATTGCTGTGAGATATCTCTCAGTTTTGAGTTGATCTTTTTTTTAATCATGCACCAAAAGCATTCAACAGTTGCAACTTTTATATATTAGATTTATAATTCAAATTGTTAGGGTGTTGTTACAAATGCCTGAATCTACCGGTAATGCTGGATTACATAAACATCTACAGTATAGCTATGGTTCAGAAGTTTACATGCTTACATGCTTACACTCACTGTTTCAAATAGATAAACGTAAAACACAGCAAAAACTAAAGCTCTAAGCAGCAGCACTAAGTCCTGTCGCTCTTAAATCTATTTTTCACCTGTTCAGCAAGAGTAGAGCATTTGGGGAGTTGCCTGGTGCTGCAGTGGTCATGTCAGTGGGGGGATCCACGGGTTTCTCTGTGACTTTCACATTCCTGTGGTGCTTGCTCAGATTTGAAGTTTACTTTTTCTTCCCACAGTAGGGACACTAATGTTTTTGTCACTTTTTACGGAGTAAAAATTGAAGGAATGTCAGTAGTTCCATGCTTTTAACACTACATGGTTGTACTCTGTCACACACTCTGTCACACACTCCATATTATCCGTTGTTGATCTACATACGTCTGTTGCAGCCACGGACATCGCACGCACATCATTTACATGAGACACTCTCACAAACAAAATCACGGTTTAGTAACGCAGTAACACAGCATGCTTACGGGACCTCCGCCTCTCTGGGAACATCTCAGTCCCCCCCCCCCCCCAGGTGTGGCGGCCAGGTCTACAACCACCACACTCCCTGCCAGTGGCTGATGCCCTCAGCCGTCGGTGCGTTGGTGGTCCATTTCACGCATTGGTTGCCATGAAATGGACACCAGCATATCTATTAAACATTTTGCTGTAAAACTGGGTTGCAAGAAGGGGTCATTATGCAAATTATTTGCTACTGAAAATTAATGGTTCCTCAGACCACCAGGTCATTTATTCTATTTTGTAGTTTTCTGGTGAGTACCTGGTTTTGTAGAATGCACCCAAATGTTGATTATGGTAAAATGACCACATTTGACAGCTGATATATTTTTTATCTTCACCACTCTGTTCCAGCCCCTCCAATGGCAGCCATAGGTCTACCAATTAAAAGGTTGTGGATCAGGCTACTCCCATTCATGTGTCAGAGTATCCTTAAGAACCCCACGTTGCATCGATTACAATGTGTGATAAAAGTTAGATAAAGGATAAAATGCAGAACAAAAGCACTGTTGTCTCACAGTCCTGTGTTTTAATCTACTATTTAGCCAGAGCCTTGCATGTGGAGTTTGCATGTTCTCCTTGTGTTTGCGAATAGGCCCCCCACCTGGGGGAGTCTAAGATGTTCTAAGAGAGAGGGAGGCATCGTGCAAATGACCCTCCACCAGACAATAGGTGGTGTCAGCTCAGCAGAACCAAGTAAACAGTGCACATGTCTTAATGAAAGCATCTATTCAACATTACTGTGATGAAGAGAGAGAACTTATGGTACACAGTTCAACCAGATTGTGACATGTGATAACTGATTAACAGGAAGCCTTGTACATTCAAAATGTTGAGGTTTGTGGTAGACAGGTCACACCAGTGCTGCTAGCAGTCAATGTCAGGAAGAACACATGCAATGTATAAGTGTAACCTAGCAATGTAAATAAGAAAAGACTAAGGAGCTTGGAAAGAAAAGTGTCTAGACTTCTTTAAGTTGCTTGAAGACATTTCACCTCTCATCCGAGAAGCTTTTTCAGTTCTAAGGGTCAAATGGTGGAGAGTCCCAGATTTAAACCCAGTGGGAGTTTCCCCCCAAAGAGGGACAAAAGGATACCCTGATGATCCTCTACCTAATCACATGAGCCAAGGTGTGAAAACGGGTGTGGGTCTCAATCAGCCAGGGTTTCGGGGGAGCTCATTGTGAAACCTAGCCCCACCCTATCCTGTGATTTCCTGAGGTCCGATGGCCCATATGTGAGTGGGCGTTAAGACATCTGAGAAGGATCTCAAAACTGGATTATAGATGGCAGACAGTTGGTGTCGTAAGCCACCGCCTCTGTGCAAAGATGGTCGCTCACAGTGGACGTAAATGGCTTCTTTCACTCCTCTTTCAAATCATCTATCTTCTCTGTCCAAAATGTGAACATTGGCATCCTCGAAACAGTCTTTCGAGGGACTCTCCACCATTTGACCCTTATATCTGAAGAAGCTTCTCGGATGAGAAGTGAAACGTCTTCAAGCAACTTAAAGAAGTCAAGATGCTTTCCTTTCCAAGCTCCTTAGACTACGATGACCTGGATGACTGAGAACCTTCACAGACGTAAATAAGAAAACAGAGAAGTGCAAGAGAAAGATAAAACACCACTGTTTGAAGAAGACTTTGTTATGTTTTGAACCAGATAATAATCATGGAATGGATTATTATGATAGCTGATAGTACTTATGTGCAATTCTAGTTAACATTAGGTAAAGCTAGTTAGCACAGACTTTGGTTCACCCGCTGTCTTCTTCATTTCTCAAGCTGTGTCACACTGTCCTCAGATGCAGTTCAGTTTGAAAAATAACAAGATATAACAAAATAAACCTTTCCAATGGAAAGGAAAAACTTTAAGAGGAGTCAGTTCAACAACCTAATATATTCTTGCAAAAAACAACAACAAAAAAACCAAAACTTGTGAAAAGACCAGAAAGTGAATGACCACAAATATCCTGAGCCAGACTGGGACCTGTCCAGAGTTCAGCCCTATTACATCTAACAAACACTAATATTACTAAGGTAATATGATCTTCACAATAGTTGATAGCCATGTAGTCAATGCTGTTATAGGTACCCATGTACTGTACAATATGCACAGATAGATACCTTCTTATGGTGGAGAGAGGCCTCTTGTGGACACTTTAGAGTGTTTATGATAGCTCTGGCTGTTCTGGGAGATGTTCTAATTTCTTATTTAGCACTTTTCTACTTTTCATACTCATACACATTCATACTCCAATGAATGCATCTACGAGCAAATTGGTATTAATATCTTGTCCTAAGGATATTTGGCATACAGAATGGAGCAGGCAGGGTTCAAACCACCAACCTTCCAATTAGTAGATGAGCTGCTATACCTTCCAAGCTTCAGCCACATATAGTGCAACACTATATGTAACAGATAATAATGAATCGTAAAAGGGATAGTTGTGAGTTGTCCACTGAAGTTAACTTTTATTATTTTCTAACCCCAACATTCATTTAGTGTGGCATAGATAGATGAAACGCAATATGATTTAAAATTCACTTGATATGCTAAGCTGTGCTTTGCTACTATGCTGTGTATGTTGGCTACAGCAAGGTAGACTGAGCATAGAGGGAGTCATAGAAAAGGGAGTTGGTGGCCTGAACACATCCAATCCCACCCAATACCCAACTTGGATGGGAAGCTGCCATCAGGGATGATGCCGTCATTCACCTCCTACATCGTTCCCTTGCTCACCTGGAGACCCCTGGAAGCACTGTGAGAATCATGTTCTTTGATTTCTCCAGTGCCTTCAACACTATTCTTCCCTCGGTCCTGAAAGACAAGCTGGAGAACTCTGGAGTGGGCCATCAGGTGGTGAGTGACAGGAGAATGGTGGCTAAGCTGTCATCCCTGATGGACAACATCTCCCACCCCATGCAGGAGACTGTGAGAGCACTGAGCAGCTCCTTCAGTGGCAGGCTGCGGCACCCACCGTGTGGGACGGAGAGATTTCGCAGGTCTTTCCTCTCCACTGCTGTCAGACTCCACAACAAAGACTCCAACTGATCTAACACACACATCCACACATGTGCAAAAACACTAAGTGCAATACTCTTTTTCTGACAAAGTTGTATTTTTACTCAGTTGTATAAAGCATTTGCATTCTATTTTTATCCTATTGTATATTTTTATTCTATTTATTCTACTGTATATAGTATTTTATTTTATTCTATTCTGTACAGTTGTGTACAGTATGTTATTCTTATTGTATTCTAATTTTGCTATATAACTTTTGCACTGTTCACTTCCTGCTGTGACAAAACAAATTTCCCACGTGTGGGACTAATAAAGGTTATCTTATCTTATCTTATCTTAAGCATTTTGTAGTACCTATGCTGAACGCACTGGAAACCCAAGCTGTGCCTGACAGGTTTGTGTGATCCGCGGTGTAGCCAGCATGTTAATACATGCAGTGTATATGTCTGTGTACAGCACAATTGTGACAAAGACAGGCAGATTCAGTGGCTGATGCATTTGCTTCTTTGTGTGCTGACTGTTCTTTCTGCAGAAGCTTAATAAACATAGACTAATGTCTTGTTAGGAGACTCAGTCAGTGTAAGTGAAATTAGCCATTTAATTGACTAATGATTAGATAAACCAGGCATATTATAAAGTACTCGTACTTCAGGTTCACTAAAAGAAAACATGTCTAAAGCTTTTTATACAGATGTCCACTTTTAAGAAGACCACTGTTGTAGAGACAGACAATCCATTCACACCTGCAGCCAATGTAAAGTCAATGAGAATCGATATGGGAACCAAAACAATAAGTAATATCGATAATGAAATCAGAATTTCTAAATTCTAATTAATTCATAATTCTAATGTATTCCCTGTAGTTTTATGCCATTAATATGACATAATGATATAAGACTGGCTGATGGATGATGAAAAGAAGTCAGTTGGAATAACAGAAAAACAGTGAAAATGCAAAATTTTAATAACATCTGTCAAACAAATCATCCTGAATCTAAAAGAAACAAGAATCTTTAAAGTACAGGCCTTTTTAAAAACAAAACAAATCAGGTAATGCAGTATCTAACATCAGCATCTCATTTAATAAACAGCATTGAGTATATAGTAAAAGTTCAGATTCTACTTAACTGTAACTAATGTGCAACTTAATGTATGTTTGTTTTGTGTTGTTGTTTTTTTTTAAGTTTTTTTTTTTTTTAAGTTTTTTTGATGCATATCTACCAAAACAACTCACTTATCTAATTTTAACGCAGTATCGCATCACTTCTTTTTCAAGCTAAACCCAAGCACAAATTCTAATACTGGGGTTTGATCAGCTAAGCTTTTACATGGTTTATTTTATCTTAATTATGTTTCATAATGCAGTCAATCCACTCTCGGTTGTCAGGTATCTTAGTGTAACTATAAATTGCTGATTTATCTGGGTTTAGCTTGCTGGCGGACACCACCCCATATGCCTTTCCATCTTCACAGACTAATGGGCCACCAGAGTCTCCCTGGAAATACAAGCATACAATACATTATGTAGTTACTGGACCATAACTAAGTGTAATCACAACAGTAAGCTGATTATCATTATTTACCAAACTTGTTAATTAATAAATTAATTTATTTATAGTAAAGGTTTAATAAAAAACACTTACTTGACCTGGGCCACCCTTGTCCTTTGAGCAGTACTTATTTTCCTTAACACACATCTCATTTTCAACCAGGGTTACATTGACTTCCAAAAGTTTGGGAGATGGGTTTTTGCTGTTTGCTGTACTTCCCCAACCAGAGACTATGCATGATTTTGGCAGCGATCTATCATCACGGTCTGCGAGATCAATAGGTTTCACATTCTTGTTTAACACTGCCTTGGTACTCAACTTCAGGAACAAAGAGAGATAAAAATGTTATTTAATGCTGTTTTGTTCAATTGAACAAAAAAGATAAGAAACCACATTTAGGATGATAACACTGTAAAGTCTGTTATTAAATATTATTTTCGTTTATTTTACCTTCAGAAGCATTATGTCATTTTTGAATTCAGCTTGATCATAGTCTTTCTGTGGAAATGCATTTTCCCCAGGCACATTCACATGCTGTACGTCATTCTGCTTGTTGTAATTATGAAGTCCCAGAAAGACTCTGTAGGACCTGAAATAAAATAAGTGCAAACAATTTTCAGACATTTAAGTTAGCTGTCCCCAAGCCCCAGGCCAGTCGTTTAGTACCGGGCCAGGAGAGTTGAGGCTCGGGTGTGAAAATTCATGTTTGTTTGGGTTTTTTTGTTTTTATCATTAACTTGGTTTCCCTGGGTCTTTTCAAATGTGTTATGAATATATATATATATTTTTTTGGTACTGGTTCTAGTTTTATTTTGTTGTATTTATCAGCAACACCTTAAAGGCCGGTCCGTGAAAATATTGTCAGACATAAACCGGTCCGTGGATCAAAAAAGGTTGGGGACCGCTGATTTAAGTGATACAATATACAACAAAAGAAAAGTTTTTCAATACTAATTTATGACCAAACTTATGAAGCCACCATGAAACAAAGATCTCAGTCTCAGAGAGTAACTTAAGCTTGGTGTTTGGATAAGAAAATTTATCGGTTCACATAATTCCCTTTAGGTAAACATAAACTGTTAAACTTACTTAGCTTGGCAGTGGGCAGCAGTCACCACAAAATGCTCATTCACAAGGAAGCCATCACAGTGGGCTTTCTGACCACCTGGTCTGTGCAGCTCCAAAAGCACCATGTATGGCCTGCTGTGTGCCACGGCCTCATGGCCACCGATGATTTCTCCAGTGTGAACTGCGTGAGTGGGAGCAGGATGGGGGGTTGTGTCATATTCTATTAAATCAAAATCTTAACCTTGCACGGTCTCAGTTTTGACATCATGTATAATGTCATCATGCATGACATCACATATGCACTATGAAAAGAGACTTACCTTTATCATGAAGAGTCAGTACAACTATCAGTACTGCCAGGTTACAGTGAGTAAACATGATGAGATCAAAGTCAGGCTGAGCTACTGAAGAGCAGTGGGTAACTTCACTGGCAGGTTCAGCCTTTAAATACCTCCTCGTAACAGCGAGAGAAGTTGCGTTATTTGCATATTCAAATGATGTGGCTGTGAACCACATTCATAACTTTATCAGACTCTCCAGAGCTTTATTTTATTCTATTTCAGTTGATTTGTATGCATTGCTTTAAAGATTTCTTTTAGCACTTTCCTGGAGGACTGATAAAACTAAAATATGTTTCACTGAAAAATAAAATGAAACTTAAAGAAAATACTATATTGATCATTCGTTTCTTGGACTGTTATTATTGTGACACAGACAGTTATTTTATTTGCTTTAAAATGTTCTGTCAGAAAACAGCACAATAACCATCACTACCAACATTAATACTGAAGGGAGTTTATAGGTGTCACGGTCTGCGGAGGCAGACCGTGCGGAAATGTGTGTGGTGGACCCAGGTGCGAACACAAGCGAGGATGCAGGAGTGGATTTAAACAAAAGCGAGCCTTTTATTATGGCTGATGAAAGGAACAAAACAGAGTGAAGGCAGCATAAGAGTAGTAGCTCAACAGAAACCTAAACTGGACAAACTATGGAAAGGCTATGGCTGGAGATACGGAACACAGGGGGTGGGAACACAGACGACGCGACGCAGACTACATGAAACACAGAGACTAAATACACATGAGGGATGATCAGGGGAAGTGGTCACACATGGGAGCACAGCTGACACACATGAACCATAACGACAGGACAGGAGAGGTGAAACTGAATACACTGACATTGAATACAGACTTTCAAAGTAAAACAGGAAACATGGAGATTAGACATGACATGAACTAAACATAACCACGCAGACGTGACACATGAACCAGGGAGACTTAGTACAGGGGGAGATGACATAAACAACTAAGGAACAAGCAATCTAGAAATTAACTAGGTGCACTAAGCTAAGGCACAGCAGAAATACAAAAGATACATAAACTCAAACACTGGGTCGCTTGACCCAGGACCATGACAATAGGAGGAATTCTGGAGCCATAGAACAAAAATATTTTTACAATAATGATGGCCTTACCAGGAAAAAGAAATACTGAGCTGCTATGTGAAAAGTTTGTATGTTGAATCATGTGTTTGTATGTTGGATTTTATTTCAAGGTCCTGTACACAGGGAGAAAGCCAGCCTTCCCATGGCATGTAAGTCTGCAATTTCAATACCCCACAGCTGATGCAAGACAAAACTAAATTAATGTTTATGACAATGTGGTAAAAAGCATATAAATGATGAGGAGTGATCACCTTACAGAAGTCTTGGATACAGTATAAAATATAAATGACTGGTGATTATACAGACTACTGGCATTAGAAACAACCTAACCTGCAAATTTAAAACAAGTCCTTGCTTTCTGTCATGATAAACGATTACACATTACAGGTGGAAAAAACAGCTAGCAGCTTTTAAAGGCACTGTTGAGTTTAGATATAAGCATAATGATTGTGTCAAAAACTGAATCTGGTCGAGTAGAAAAACATCAGCCTTGTGCTCCAGTGTAGTTATTTTGGAAAGAAATAATAGTTTCTTAATCATTTAAATAAGTAAATTGGTGAAAAAAAATAAAAATAAAAATAGAAGAGATCGTTTTCTGGTGATAAAGCAACATGACAGGGGAAAAAAAACAAGTAATGATGTAAAATGGCAGGAGTGCTGATGATTTCAGGCAAGGTCAGGCAAGGCAACATATTTTTCATTTAATTATGCTGTCTGATGTTTTAACCAGGATAGAAGATAAAAATCTGCACATGTGCACCAATGCATATGACTTCAAGAAAGCATTTCTGCAAACACTCCGATGGTAAGAGATATGCTATGAACTTGTGGTACACAGATCCACCAACATATATGATAAGGGATTAACGGGAAATCATACAGTACATTCAGAATTATTATGGTGGCAGCTGATGCTTATTTTACAGCACTTTATTAGCAGCCAGTATAAATTAGAATAAAAAATGTGATAGAACAATAAAACTACACTGTATTAAGATGTAGCTTTTGTTGGGGCTGTTATGCTAGCATGTGCTGTTCTCATTAACATGATGCAAACAGCACACCCTTTGTTAAAATTCAGTCTGAGCTCATATATGTTTTATATTGTTTTAAAACACAAAAGTTGATGCACTCAGTTCTTAAACACCCTGTTTTTCTTGACCTACTTCTTTAAAAATATTCAATGTCTGTGTTCAATACTGTTTATTTACTTAAATTTAAGTATTGAGAAAGTGTGATTTTGTATTTAATGGGGACAATGTCATGCCTGAATCTTATGATCTCATTACACGAAAAGAAAAAAGTTACACACGTGTTTACTTCTCGCTTTAGGTTGTTTTAAGACAACAGACCAAGTTCCAAAAGTGCTTTCTTTCTCTAATAGGAGACACAAAGTTGTATTTATTGTTTACTTATTTGTATGAAAAGTTTTCATTCACCCCATATATTTTCTCAGTCCACAAGTCAATTGACTGTCACCTCGTTTCTCAGTTTTCTTAGTAGCACACGTGGAAATGTTCTTGCATCTGTCATCCTGTTTGCAGTTACTAGGAAGTATAGATTACCATCACCATTTGCTCTGTCTGACTTGCGAAGCTGTAGTATATCACCCAAAGGTTTTTCTCCATTTTTGTGATGTGAAAGGACACGTACACACTTATTTTACCGTCATTACGAAACCGCTATGCAAATGAAGCTCCTCAGTGCAACTGTTTTACTGTTTTCTGGCCAGAAACTATTTTTATAAAGCATACATCTGCTGATTATGGTAAACCACCTTGATAAATAATATGTATACATTTTTTCTTTGTTATCACTTTTAGTTTGATATAGGGACTGCTAACTTGAATCCAGATCATATTAGCGTTTTCATGGGGTATACATTGCAAGAATGCACGTGTCTTCAAGCATCTCTGCAAACATTACTCTGCAGATCAATATATGATAACAGATTGACAGGAAGCTATGCACAGAATGATTAGTGTGATGGTTGACGGTGAGAATAAGAAAATACAGAAGAGAACATTAAATGTTCTTCTTGTGCTGATTACCATTAAATAATATTGATAGAAAAGCGTATTATGTTGTTCTGATTATTATTAGGTAATGCTAATTCTCACACTCTATTGAAAACTCTATCATTAGTAGCTGAGTTTTTGATATTTTCAGCTGGTTTATTTCAGCCAAAATGCTGTTAGAGGCTATGCGTCTCACCTGATACTTGTATTCTCAACAGTATTGTTGAACATTACTAGTAAAGTGGAAGACTGACTATGGAAAGCACTGAAGCATTATCTGATGGTCTGAAGATCATTATGACCTGCTTTAAATTGTCATGTTATCAGTAATATTATGACAATCAGTAATAAGCTGACAGCTCTTTCAGAATTCATACATCAGGTAAAATTCTCTCAATCTTGTCATTCCCTCAGCAACACATATAGTATTGCACCTCGAGGCGACTGTTGTTGTGATTTTGTGATATATAACTGTAAGTGAATTGAATTTAGATGAACTGTGCTGTTCCTGTAACATCTGGACAAAAGAGATGTATAATCAGCAAAAAATAAGGGGTAGACAAAAGAGTTGGAGAACAAAAAGACACCCGCCATAGAGGTAAAATGCTAAAATAAACCACATGTTCTGTAAATATGTGTTTATTTTTTTATTATTATTTTGTTGTTTCAGAAACATTACATTTAAAATCTGTACTTTTGAGTTAAAATATATATTTATAATTTTAATAAATGACAAATTAAAAAGGCAAGAACATAGTTACAACATTTTCAGCAAGGCATTTACTGTCATGAAGTCTATTTCCCACTGTATAATTCATCACTGTAAGTTTTAATATCATCAGAAATGATCAGACAAAAGAGGGTTTTCAGGAAGTACTGTTAAATGTTCAGTTTCTATGCCATATGTTATAACCAGATTCAGAGTGTGATTAAAGAGGTGGGTGGGTGGGTTTTACATTTTGAAAGCAGCTAATTGAGTCCAATAACAGATGAAATGCCGTGCTGATGCTGTCATTTTAGTATCGATGGTGAAAACCCCCCACAGTAATTATTTTATCTGAGCTGAGCACTAAATCAGATAAAAAGTCTGACAAATCAGACAGAAACTTTGTTTAAGGCCAAGGAGGACGATAAATAACAACAAATAAAACTGTTTTTTGAGTTTTCCAGCTAAGATGGACAGAGCTAACTGTCATGCTTTCAAATAAAGTAAAACTGCGTCCTTGGTTGATTAATAAGCTGGAGTGGAAGATTGTTTCCGACCCCCTCCAAGGCCTGTGTTTCCAGAATTTTGACTATTAATATAACTCGAGGGTGCTGATTCATTTAAACAAAGATAATCATCCTGCTATAACCAGGTTTCAGAAAGAGACAGTAAATCAATTTGTTGATCAATTACTAATTAATGTACTAAGAGGGACCTAATGAGAGCTCATGAGAGACCTAATGTTTAATGATGTACAATTCACCATTTTACTGTTTGGAGCATTTGTGCATACTATAGCATTCTTTCTTTGTGATTTTTTTATATTAAATTCCTTTTTTTGCTGATTTGTAGTTTGATTTTTGTTGTTTGGGAGCTGACACGGTCTCTAAGGGGATGGGGTTTTGGGGGGACAACAGGAAGAGAGAAGCTACAGAGAGAGATGTGAAACTGCAGCTCTGCTTCCTGGTCCCAACTCTGGATAGTCATGTTTTGCAGGGTTTAATAAATTTGTTGAGATTTCTAGAAATGAGAGCTGAGAGCTCCATCCAAAGTGGGGAAAAACACTATTATATTACAAAGCATCAAAGCATCTACAAAAGAAACATTTATATATTCTTTTGAATACATTTTCCAGACAAATATGAAAAGAACATGAAAAACATTTCTCAGTTAAAGATTAGAATCTGTTGTCAGTGTAAGAAAACCTATTTGGGGCCTCAATCTTCCAGCAGAACTAGATTCTTAGAGGGGTAGAGAGAGCCAGAGATGAATTATAAGTAATAATTAAATGCAGAGAATTGTAGAAATACATAGTGAGTGAAAAGGGTGACTGAATAAGAAACAGTCAGTGTATCGTGGGAATCCCCCGGCAGCCTATACCTATTGCAGCATAACTAAGGGAGGATTCAGGGTCACCTGATCCAGCCCTAATTAAAAAATGCTTTATCAAAAATGAAAGTTTTAAGCCTAATCTTAAAAGTATATAGGGTGTCTGTCTCCAGAATCCAAACTGGAAGCTGTTTCCACAGAAGAGAGGCCTGAACCTCCTTCTGTGTGAGGAGCGGGATTTTATTCTGAATTTAACAAAGAAGAGATCTGCTCTGTCTTTCTAGTCCCCATCAGCACTCTTGCTGCAGCATTTTGGGTTAACTTAAGGCTTTTCGGGGAGTTTTTAGGACATCCTGACAATGACGATCTCCTAAATCAGTGAGACGCCATTTCCTCTCCAGCTTAGTTCCTGCTTAACCCTTTAAAATCGGAACCATGAAATAACTATCAGAAATCTTACATTTTTTGATAACGGAGTGTTTGTTGAACCGTTAGACAAAATATATAAAAAATAAATACATTTTTAATCTGCATATATGAGTTTTAATTTGTATCACATTTGCTTCATATTTTTGCAGTTTAGTCATTAAAAATGTTTTCATGCAATTTATATCATTTTTTGAGGGTAAAAAAAAGTCATGCTCATGACATAGAAGTCTCAAATTCTCACAAAACACATGGATCAAATAAGATATGCTTGGCTTAAAGGCTTAAAGTGCATGTTTTACAGTTAGAGCACAGAGGCAGGTACTTCTGATTTGAGGCTCTCTTTTTCAGAGGAGCTATAGTGTCAAGAGTTGTACGAATTGAAGAAGTACAACTATTAACACATATCGGCATTGTTACATGTAACTCTGTATATAATGGCCTGTGGTGGTACAATGTCTGTATGAAAAAAAACACCTAGAGTAAATCTAGGCTCATAAAAAAGACAAATGAAATCAGATAAAAATAAATCAATTAAAAAAGCATAGAGTTAATGCTGAAGTTACATATAAACACAAAAACCAAAGTTTCTTCCCAGTTACATGTAAGTCCAACAACATGCTTTTATAACCAAGTGAATTTACTATACTGTGCCAAAAGAGTCAGTGAGACTGCCAAGCGGATATTAATATATATATACAATCAGATACTCGGTTCAGCTTCTTTTTATATGTTATAACGTTTCTCTTCTCTGCAGCTGGTCAATGGACCAATAACAGCACATGCAAGACTGGCCATCTGTCTCCAGTGAAAATCAAAACTAAGGCTCTGACGATGAAAGACAAACTAAGACTTTCAATAACAACTAGAAAACTTAAAACAACCTGACAGACAATGAAATATAATGCACACCAATATTCTACAGAGTAACCAGTTTAGTCCACACTTGTTTACACTATTTCCTATTCTCACACACTATTAGAACATCATGACATTATTATAATACAATTTGTTATATAAAATGCTTTTTAATATAAATTAACCAAATAACCTCAGCAACATACGTTGTTCAGGTCATTTAAAAAATCTAGCAAGATTTAGGAGATTTAATGTAAGGTTTAAAGTTTCAGTGTATAAAATGCCACTTGCTGAGCAGTCCTTAACTTTGTAAAATAATCTTTCATCATCTTCTCATGCCCTCTCTCTCTTATCGTTCTCTGTTTCTGAGAATAGGTTTACCTCACATTCACAATATTTCTTTCTCTTTTTCTTTTACTTATCTCTGTGGGAAATATAGCTTATGTAAACTTATCTCCCACAAAGGTTGTGAAACTGCACAAAAACAGTTTGTGTGCATGGTGATATTTATTGTGTTTTTTGAAACATTGCTGTTGAGTTTACCTGCCATTTTAAAACCAGAACTACTCTCCTGACATTTGCATATATGAATGTACAACAGTTGTTATAAAGGGAAAAATTAGATTTAAATGAAGGTGTAAAAGATGTTTGTTTTTGTTTGGATTTATCTACTTTTTTATTTCAGTTTGTTCCAGGTTTTCTGTAGCTTTGTATTGCTTGGTCACAAGTATATAAAAATACTCTTGCTAGATATTTCGTATCTAAATGTTACTTTCATGCATACAACACACCTAAACATTGCTGCATATCCAAAACATCTGCTGCCAGTGTCAAAGGGCCATGCACCACACAACAACAGAGGAGACTGTTCAACACATTTTAAGGCACCAACTACATGCTGACTATAGGTGCAATTTTGTTTAGTGGTGTCCTCCACTGATGTCATTGTCGCTTGAATATTTATACCTATGCTCAACAGCCAATGTCCAAACATAGTGTTCTGCAATCTTTTCGACCTTAAGCTATTGAAGGGTCTTTAAACAATCATCATAATGTTCCTGTTATAAGAATTTGTCCTATAACAAGACTACACGGTGTAATAAATAGGAAGAATATGACATGCAGTAGCTAGAGATTAAGCCACTGTCACAGCAGAGTAGCCGTTGTGTTTATGGAGCGGACCCAAGTGCAGACACGGGAGAGATGAACTGAGGTTTAAACAAAAAGCGAGCCTTTATTATGACTGATACAAAAAAAACCCAGAAAAACAAGGCAAGGTGAAACTAAACCAAAACCTAAATAGGGAATGAACTAAACTAACTATGAAAACAATGTTATGAGAACATAACATGAAAACTGAACAGGAGCATGTAAAACCTTGAATGTGAAGAAACCTGAGCATGAACATGAACATTTGAAAGCAAGACTCTGTGGCCTGATGTGACTTGACATGAAGACAACAGGCGACTCGACAAAGGACAGACTTAGACAGAGGACTTTAAAGACACCTAAGGGTAATGAGGGAAGTGGAAACACCTGGGGAACACAGCTGACATAAATGAACCTGAACGCCACAGGGGAAATAAAACAAAACACACTGAACATGGAAACACCAGACCTTTCAAAATAAAATAGGAAACATGACGAAACGTGGCCATGACAACTAAACTTGACAATAAGACGTAGAACACACAGGCATGAATTACATGGCAGGCTGGGGGAATGGAAAGGAACACAGGGAGAAGAGCATGGGAACAGATAAGGGGGGCGAGACCCGTAAAACACACACACATGCACATAGAGAGAGTAGCGAGACATAGAAGGGCGAGACACAAGAGCAACCTACATAGACAAAGACACATGAAGAAACATAAACCAGACTAAAAGTCAACTAAGACAAACTAATAATAATACCAGAACATTATTTCATTAGTAATCAAAAATACAAAATAACTCAACTACACCCTTAACTAAGAGTAACACATGAATCTTAAGTAAGAAAGAAAACAACACAAAATAAACTCGAGACTCCGGGTCACAGCCCCAGCCCCTGACAGACATAAATGATGATAAATCAAAATTTTAGTCATTCAGTATAAATTATGGTATGATAATAATGAAAGTCATTCTATCACAGTATCGAAAGACTTATGACTGTATCTGACATTATCACTATTGCTATTATGAGAGAGAGAATAATATAATACATGTCATAGATTGACTGTTTAAAACATGAAAGAACATTATAGGAGACAAAATATGTTTTTTTCACTGGAAATAATGGCACATGCTGTTAGTATCCATATGAAGCTTTGTCAGCATTTAAATGTGAGTTCATATCATACATATTTGCTTAGAAAGCTCATAAATGAAAAGACAACTGAAACAGTACATCCAAGGTGCATCAATGCAATTTCTTCACAAGGAGGCAGTGCTGTCTTTATGTGTCTGAACTCATGCTTAAAAAAATCTAACTTGCAGTACAGGATTTCTCGTGTTCCACTTCAGCCATATAGAGTACATCAGTAATAACTACTTTGTCAGGTTGAAAGTTCTTAATGAGAAGAAAGCTGCAATTTAGACTTTAAGTCAATAGTGGACCTCTTCTTAATGAAGCAATGCTTGTTCTTCACTAGGAAACAACGTTGCGCATACGTAGAGAAGCATACATGCCTGGATGTGCTGAGAAAATGCAGTTTATTGTTTAAAAATCTGGTTCAAAACAAACTGTGGATTCTTTGTTCTCTGCTATTCTCAAAGAAGATGCACAGTGCAGTAATTTATTTCCTATATATCATATATAAAAGCATGCTGAAAAACATGGCCTCTACAAAACAAGAGATAAACAGCATTAAGTCATGACAGTTATACGCTTTGGTTTAAGTCTAGTTATAAAAATCACGCTTAATCAATAAATATAAACATTAGCAATGTTGGATTTTGCATGTAGTGTTGCTTTAAAAAAGTGGCATTGTTTGTTTGTCCATGGTGATTTAAAAGAAATGCACATGATGTGCATGTTAACATGGGCAGCTGTCGTTCAGGTGGTGGTCTGGGTTGTCTACCAAATTGAAGGTTGGTGGTTTAATTCCCACATACTCCAGTCTGCATCTATAAGAATCCTTGGATAAGATGCTGAAAGTTGTATCCATTGCACCTGTGAGTGTGAATGTGATTGCTAGACAAGGTGCACTGGTATTTAAAAAAAGCCTGTGTGCTCAGAGTAGAATGTGTTTGTTTGGTTTGGAATTAGGAAAAATAATGGGGTGAGGGTGAGGGACTAAGAATAAATAATTACTAATAGTTACACAACAAAATTATGAGTAAGAATTTCTGGCACCATCCTTTTGTGTGTTTGTGTGGTTTTCTTCTATGATTCGCATCAAATTGCACCTACAGCAACAAAGATGAGTGTAAGATGGTGGTGAGACCACAACTGAAATACTAAAGAGCAGCAGTGCACATACTTTCTGTTTCAGTCTTTGAATGTTTATTTGTAAGATGTGACTGTGCACTGCATGAGCCATGATGTGGCTTTGAACCACAATCAAGGACGTCAGCAGTCCTAAATCTCATTGTAAGTGTTAAATATTTAGTTTCATTAAATTACATTTTGTTTTATTTAGAGTGACTTTATAATCTTAACCACTGAAAGATGCTTTGTTTAAAAGATAACACAGTTAGTTTCACCAGTGATGTATGTTTGACCTTCAGGAATATCATGATTAAACTTTTAAAGTTACGGGGAAATTACTCAATGTACTTTCCTTGAAGGGAAGCACTAATTTAGTAATACTCTGGTAATTATGAAACAGCGAGATACTGTACTGCACCCTTACTGCTTCCTCTTTGTAGATAATCAGCAATGACTAATTACTGCTTTATGCTGTTCAGTGTTTGAAGCAAAGGTATCATCACTTAAGTTTTCACTAATCTAGTGTTTTAAGAGTCACATAAATAAAAATGAATTTAATTATTTGGGAAAAAAAAAAATTAAAACATAATGATTTATTAATTTAGTAATAAGAAGACAATTAAACTGGGGAGAAAGGTATCATTGATTCATCTATTTATAGATTTATTTTGGGCCACCTTTGCTTTAGTACCTTCTTCTTCGTACTATATGCTTAAGGTGTTTCACATTTATTTTGGTGCACCAGTGTAGGATTTTAGCTGTAGCTTGTTTGTTTACATTTTCTGCATCTCAGTATTGCTTGGCTACGTGCAAAGATGTGTTAAATAGGATCTTTAGATTAATGTCAGAGACAATTTCCTCTGCTTCAGTTGTAAAAAAAAAAAAAAAAAACAGGATGTAGTTTCTGATAACCTATCACTTAAAAAAAATTCTTATGGTCTGTTTAAACAAACCAAGAGAATCAACAATCAGCCTAAACCCCTAACTATAAAACCACTGCTGGGTGAAATGAACTACACTGATTATCCTTTTGTTAATTAATGTTCTGCTCTGTTTCTGTCTTTGGAAACTTTGAGGTGTACCACCCTATTAAACATTGTTACAGACTGCTAAAATAAAAATACTCCCAAGCCTTGAAGTCGACTGATTCGCTTTAAGAGTAACTATTTCTTTTAATAAAGTCTCTCTCGTTAACACCTTGGATCTAACAAAGGATTCCACTAACTGTGGGATTCTCACAACATTTTGGGTTCTTCCTGCGTGAATGCTCCCTCCCAACTTCCTGAATAAAGTGTGAAGCAGACATGCTAAAAACCCAGTGGCACCAAAGCATTATACAATAAAGCAATGTGACCAATACAAAAATAAAAGAAATTCCAATACAGAGTCAATTGTAAAGAGACTTCCACATTTGTTTTGTGATGGGGATAGAATTAATGTCTGTGAAGGTTCTCAGTCATCCAGGTCATTGTAGTCCAAGGAGCTTGGAAAGAAAAGCGTCTGGACTTCTTTAAGTTGCTTGAAGACATTTCACCTCTCATCGGAGAAGCTTCTTCAGTTCTAGGGTTAAATGGTGGAGAGTCCCAGAGTTAAACCCCGTGGGAGTAACCCCCTGAGAGGGACAATGGACCCCCTAGGGCAGCGGTCCCCAACCCCCGGGCCTCGGACCCGTACCAGTCCGTGAGTCGTTTGGTACCAGGCCGCGAGAGTTGAGGCTCAGGTGTGAAATGTCTGGTTTTCAGGGTTTTTATCTGTTTTCAGCGTTATTTTGTTATCTTTTTTATCCTTAACTTGGTTTTCCTGGGTCTTTTCACGTGTGTTATGAATAAATCTTCTTTTTTTCGGTACCGGTACTACTTTTATTTTGTTGTATTTATCCGCGACACCTTAAAGGCCGGTCCGTGAAAATATTGTCGGGCATAAACCAGTCCGTGGCGCAAAAAAGGCTGGGGACCGCTGCCCTAGGGGGTCTTTTCTTTCCAAGATAGAATTAATGAAATTCTACTGGTTTCAGGTCTTCCAAAACTGAATAAGTTTGAAGCTTGCAAGTAGAAAGACAGTTGCAACTCTGAATTCAAGATAAGGGCACTATTTTTCACAGGGAGGAAATGCTGTCTTTTTATTTGAAAGAACTGCACACATATAACGAGAGACAGTCAGAATTTATTATTTGAAAAAATATGGCACATATAACAAATTTAAATGTAATCAAATACACTATCAAATGTCAATTGAAATTACACCTTATACACTGCTACGATTTAATTTTAGATTTAGAGTTATATTTAATCTGTGTGGAATGAACGAGTTGTTGCAAATACAAATTTAGAAATTCCTTTTAGAACCTTATAAAAAACTTTGACACTCTCATTTCTTCTGACAAAACTTTTGCTGTGGAGACATCAAAGTTAGATCTGTACAAAGCCTGCAAGCCCAAACTTAGCATTAGCATTGCAGTGATCAATTTTCAAACACAAACAGCAAAAGCAAAAGATGAAATTTAAACAACCTGCCTTCATAAGCATTACACCTTTATCATGGCATTTCCAATGGTTGAAAATATCCAGTTTCTAGAGTCAGGAATCTTTGAGTATCTATAGATATCTGAGCCACCTGAGTGAGGTCTGACTGCACTGGAGACCACCCCAAATGCCTTTCCATCTTCACACACCAATGGACCACCAGAGTCTCCCTGAAAGTATATACACACCCGATGCTTAAAGTGAATAGTGAAGTTATTACCATAAAGTTTGATTGTACATTGGATAATTAAAGAAATGTATGTACCTCAGCTGGACCTGTGTCTCCCTGAGAGCAGTAGAAGTTTTCCATAGTACATTCTTTATTGTCAATCAGTGTAACACTGATTTCCATGAGTGTGGGAGACATATATTTACCATTTTTGTCTGTTCGCCCCCAGCCAGAGAGTATACAAGATTTTGGCAAAGTACCATTATCACGACTTGCCAGGGGAATAGGTTTCACATTTTCATTGAAGTTTGCCTTGGTGCTCAACTTAAGGAAAAAAAAAACAGATATCAAAATATGATTTTTTTTTTTACAGCATTTTGTAATACAAATGAATGAAGTAAATTTAAAAAAGATATTGTAATAAAAGAAAAATGCAAATGGAAAACAAATATCTTTTCTGTGTGATGACATTCTTACCTTTAGAAGCATTACATCATTCACAAAGGAAATTGGGTTGAACTGTTCATGTGGAAATGTTTCTTCCACAGATATGCGTTGTGTTTCTTTACTTGAACGAACATTGTGAAGTCCGACTACGACTATGTAAGACCTGAAATGATAAAAAACAATTGAATAGCCACAATTGCTGATATCGTGGTACATATAGATACTATTTATTTACAAATTTACAAATGTTTATGTGTGAGCCTTAATGTTATTATGGATAAGAATTTATGTCAGGGTCTCCATGAACTAGTTTTTGGCCTCATAATTAAATACATTTATGAAACTCACTTGGCGTGACAGTGGGCAGCAGTCATCACAAAATCCTCATTCAGGAGGAAGCCACCGCAGTACTTTTTTTGACCATCTAACATGTTCCTCTCCAAAAGCACCATGTATGGCCTGCTATGTGGCACAGCCTCATGGCCTCCAGTGATCTTCCCCGAGTAAACTGGGAGACAAAAAGAAAAATACTCAGTTAAATAGATCCATCATCATGCATTGTCTGTCAAATGCTATAAAATGCAAGCCACACACACACAAAAAACCACCTACCTTGTTCTTCAAGAGTCAGCACAAGCACGAGTAAGGCCAGGAAGTGGACAGACATAGTGAGGTCACAATTCTACTGAGTTTCTAAAGAGCAGTGGCATCAGTCACAGTCAGTTTCTGTCTTTAAATGCTTCTTCATATCAGTTAGAGCAGGAAGTTGTTGTTGTTTTTTTTGAGTAGTTTGCACAAGCAAATGATTTAGCTTTAAACCAGAAATGTTCAAAACCTCCAGAAAGCTGTATTTTCAGAAGTCAACAAATGAATTTTTATACAAAGTGTAATTTCATAACTAAGTAGTGTATTTGTCATATTCTATGTAAACATGTGTTTTGCATAGTTAGTTTATAAAGTGTTCGTATCTTTACAGCAGGAAACTATGACTGTGGTAAAAATGTGTGGCCACAGATATAAAACACAGAGAGACGAGATTCTTAAGTAGTAATTTCTTACTATATTTTACAGATATTGCAAAAGTCATGACTTTTAATCAGTAAGTTATTCCTCTACCTGTTCACTTTTTATGCAAAAAAAGAAATTCTCATATCAGTAAAGAGAGGTCATTTGGAAAAACTGGACTGAATATTATTTATTGAGATGATCGTCAGCAGGGTTGCAAATGTGTGTAGTATTCTGATGTCCTCTTTGGATTACCTTCTTACATTTTCATCTTTTGCACTAGGAGTTGAAAGTGGAGAGGACAACACGGGTGCTGCACCACGAGCTGGGGATTAAAGTTTGAGGTTTTCACGTCATCACCACGGGAAGCCACTGTGTGAAGATTGTGGACTAAACTGTTGCAACTTCCATTCACTTTAGATAACTTCACTATCTCATCTAAAAAGTAGACCTGCATTCGAGTTCGACAGCTAGGCAGCTAATATGCATATTCAATACCACCTTTATTTATAAAGCACTTTAAAATAAACCAGGGTTCACAAAGTGCTGTACATATAAAAAATAGAATAAACAGAAAATAAAATCAAACGTGGTAAAAAAAAAAAAAATTGAAAATAGAAAAATAGAGTCAACTTCTCAAAATGTGCCAAAGGCTTTACTAAATAAATATGTTTTAAGAAGAGTCTTAAACTCAGAAAGAGAAGAGGTCTGCCTAATCTGTAAGGGCAGATCATTCCACAACTTTGAAGCAGCTACAGGGAAAGCACGGTCACCTCTAAATTTATGCTTGGTTTTTGGCAACTTAAGGAGCTGCTTGGTGGCAGATCTAAGGGAGCAGGTAAACATGGCTGTACTAGCTAAGAAAATACAAGCACTTTGGTGATACTGCCATGGAAAAACTCCCTTTTAACAGGATGAAACCTGTGGCAGAACCAGGCTCAGGGAGGGCCCGACCGTTTGGGGGTGATGAGAGGATGACAAGACAAAGACACACTATTGAAGAGAGCCAGAGATTAACTAATAATTAGATGCAAAGAGGTGTGTACACACAGTGAGTGAAAAAACAATGTTGAGTGAAGAAGAAACACTCAGTGCATCACGGGTCACATCCCAAGCAGCCTCATGTGTGCAAATACATTGTTTTTTAAAAAAAAAAAAAAAACGATGTCTATGCAACTTTTGAATTTAGGATATGAACTAGTTAAATGGTTATCATAATTTATTAGTTTAAATATAACATTTGTTCTATACCAAAACTAAAACTCAAAATACAGTGTGATACAGATAATATAATATGGTTTTAATATTTTTAATGCAAATGCCTTTTGTTATGTGTTCCATACCATATTAGGCCTGATTTAAGCCTTATATTTAAGCATTATATCAGGCCTAAAATATGTGTAGTTTGGATCATTACTGTTACAGGTGATGTATAACTGTTGACCAACAAAAGGGTTATTCTGTCCTAACATTAGCAATTGAATAATTTAGACAACTTTTGTCTTGTTGGTTTATAATATTTTAATAAATTTCCTATACGGTTGTCTGTGTGAATTAAAAAAAAACAAAAAAAAATCATGTTCAGTGTTGCATTTCCTTACTTACAAAGTATTCAAAGACACTTCAGTTCTACTACACAAAAAATAAATCTAATGGAATTATTTTAATTTACTTTAACGAACTCTGGAGTGGTAATAAATTACTTTATTTGATAACTGAATGTATTTAATGACAAAATGATGTTAGTTTTTATTGGAAATGACACCATATGCTCTCAGTGTCACTTGTCCACTTTGTCATTTACTTATAAAATAACGTTATTGGTCTTGCAGAGTCAATTAGTTTTAAAACCCATAAATGAAAAGGCCTTTATAACTCTGAATTTAAGAAATGAGTGGTGAGACGTTTCTGTAATGTAATAGTACCTGTTTTACACAAGGAGGCAGTGTTGTCATTTTATTTGAATTAATTAAATGAAAAAAGAAAAAGATTACACCACACACACATGCCGAGAGAATGCCAGAATTTAATGTTTAATGGTATTTGAAAAAAAATTTAGATTTCAAGTCATAATTAATCTGTGTGCAAATATAACTTTTTGGAAATGCAAATATAACTTTCTTACTCTATTCTATCTAAATCCCCCCAAAACCAATAAAACCATACTCACATTAGCATTGCAATGATCAGTTTTTGATCACAAACAGTGAAACCAAATTTTGTGGTTTAAACAACCCGCTTTCATAAGCATTACACCTTTATCATGGCATTTCCAATGGTTGAAAATATCCAGTTTCTAGAGTCAGGAATCTTCGAGTATCTATAGATATCTGAGCCACCTGAGTGTGGTGTGACTGCGGTGGACACCACCCCAAATGCCTTTCCATCTTCACACACCAATGGACCACCAGAGTCTCCCTGAAAGTATATACACACACAGCGCTTAAAGTGAATAGTGAAGTTATTACCATAAAGTTTGATTGTCCATTGAATAATTAAAGAAATGTATGTACCTCAGCTGGACCTGTGTCTCCCTGAGAGCAGTAGAAGTTTTCCATAGTACATTCTTTATTGTCAATCAGTGTAACACTGGTTTCCATGAGTGTGGGAGACATATATTTACCATTTTTGTCTGTTCGCCCCCAGCCAGAGAGTATACAAGATTTTGGCAAAGTACCATTATCACGGCCTGCCAGAGGAATAGGTTTCACATTCTCATTGAAGTTTGCCTTGGTGGTCAGCTTAAGAAAAGAGAAAGATATAAAATATGGGATTTTTGCTGTTTTCTTTCAGTGCAGATTTACTAAAACAAAATTCTCAATATAATTACATAATATGGTAAAAAAAAATTCATAAACGAAAAATGCTGACAGTAAATTAATATGTATTTTCTGTGTGAGGATATTCTTACCTTCAAAAGCATTACATCATTCACAAAAGAAGTTGCGTTGAACTGTTTATGTGGAAATGCTTGTTCTACAGATATGCGTTGTATTTCACTGTTTGAATTCACATTGTGAGCTCCTAGTAAGACTGTGTAAGACCTGAAATAAAAAGAATAATATATGTGAAAATATAATTTATGAATGAAATCATTACTGTTTCTGTCAAGGTATTATATTCAGAAAACAAACATTACTAATCACTGTTGTTGACATTATCATGGCCCGCATAGATATTACTTATTAAGGTGTTTTGAAATGTTAATGCGTCTTCTTAGTTTTATTATGGATAAAAATTCTGTCAGGGACGCAGACTTTGGTGTCATCTCAGTTGATAGGTAAATACATTGGTTAAACTCACTTGGCGTGACAGTGGGCAGCAGTCATCACAAAATCCTCATTCAGAAGGAAGCCACCGCAGAGCTTTTTTTGACCATCTGACATGTTCCTCTCCAAAAGCACCATGTATGGCCTGCTATGTGGCACAGCCTCATGGCCTCCAGTGATCTTCCCCGAGTAAACTGGGAGAAGAAAAGAAAAATACCCAGTTAAATAGATTCATCGTCATGCATTGTCTGTAAAATGCAAACCCTCGTGTCTGTAATAGTCCACATAAAAAAAAAAAAATTATAAACAACACATACCTTGATCATCAAGAGTCATCACAAGGATGAGTATAGCCAGTATACAGTGGACAGACATGGTGAGGTGACAGTTCAGCTTAGTTACTGAAGAGCAGTGGCACAGATCATTCATAGTTTCTGTCTTTAAATACTTCCTTGTATCAGTGAGAGGAGGACGTATCTGAGTAATTTGCTTATGCAAATAATGTGGGTTTGAACCACGCTGTTTAACATCTCAAGAACCTGAGAAAAGTTGCATTTTCATAAAAGAACAGATGAGCTTTTGTACAATGTGTAATTCAGTAATTATTGTAGATATATTGTGTCATATTGATGTATGTCTTTATTTTGTAGCTTTTTCAAGTCAAGACTATTATTAACTTTCTATTACAAATAATTTCACCCGAGTTCTCATTTCCATAAACACGAATTCAAGAAAATCACCTCATAAGTACATATGTGACCACAGGTTAACTTGTAATTGAGTTAAATGGAGCTTGTATATGAATAACATCAGTGGTAATAATTTAGCCACGGATGCCTCTGTGGTAATACCCAAAGCAGAAGCAGAAGATCTCTATTCACATTTTATATTCAATGCCATGCCTATCTCAGAGGAGCCTCAGTTTCGGTCGCGCAACCTCAAAAGTAACATTATTCTGATGTTATCATGTCATAAGAAAGTGGGATTGGGATTTGTTTGAAAGCGTGGTCCGTGGAACTTGAACTGAAATGTGACCCTTGAGCTACCAGAAGAATGAACAAGTCAGTAGCATAGCGTGCAAGAGGAAAGGAGATCAGCTAGCAGACGTAAGCCAGCACAGTGAAGAAAGATTTTTTTGTATGCCACAATTTGTAAGATTGTAATGTATGTGTTATATATGTAAAATGCAATTTGTGTGTCTATTTATAACATGTGGGTTTAACAGATACAGAAAATGCACTCAGTGCTTCAAGTAAAGGATTCAGTATCAAGCATCAGAATAAACTTCAGTAACAAACAGATTAAAGATTAGAAAAGATTAAAACAGCAATAATTATAACTACTTTCTTTTTCACAGTGTAGTCAAGCCTAAAAGTATGCAGCTTACTGACCACATTGTGTCTGTTACATCACTTCCTCAGTCTAGACTCAAGTATGTCTGTCTTATATCTTGGCCATAAATGTTATTGTCATTGTTTTGAATGATGCACAAAAAGGTTTTAATGTGTTGGACAAAAAGAGAAGATGTGGAAAGATGAGAAGGAAACGAGTGAACAAGTTTTGGGACGTGAGCTCCTGGAGTCCAGGGCAGTAATGGGAATCACAGGAGGAGATGCGAAGAGGAACTTGCTTGGTAGAACAGGGCCTTTACCGTTAGCCCGTCACTTTTATGAGGACCACGGGGCTGAGAGGACTGGCTGGTTTAGTCATTGGACATAGCAGCAAGGAAAGAGGGAATGTAATAGCAACCATCAATCAAAGTGCAAATTACATGTTTATTAAGAAGAAAGGAAATAAAATGAACAGACAGGGAAACAGACATTGCTAGAACAGTCAAAATAGATCAAACTGTGGATTTATCTGAAATCGCATATGAGAACAGAAGTTTATGGCCTGAGACACATACCAGTGTGACACTGACTCGACTCATTCATTCCATTAACTTTCTCATGTTTGTGCTTACATATTAATCTTTCTTTAGTTAAATTTAGACGCATGTTACACTTTGTTACAAAAAAAAGTCTCTTTTCTTCAAGGTGGCTCCATCACCGTCACCTCACAGCAAGAAGTGTTGGCCTCACATTTATGTTTAGAGTTTGCACTAGCCTGTCTGACATCCACAGTCCAAAGAAATCATAACAACTGGGAACAAGAAGAGGGATGGACGGACGAATGGACAGCCTGAGATTTGTTCAGCGACATGCAAATGAAGCTGGTAGCTTGCTATCCAAATAAAGACAGCAGTTTTATAGTTTAATGAGAATATGTCTTAGCCAGTGAGGTGGAAAGGTGCCAAAAATAAGCACATTCCTGGTAAAACATGCACACTTGACTAAACTACTTGGAATTATGTGTCACTGGCCCTTAAACAAATAAGTCACAGGGCTTACAACATACTTTTGCGTGCAATATTTTGTGGATTTATTTATTTATTTATTTACTATTTTTACGTCTTGTAAATTAAACCATGTGAATTCTGAATAACTTCCGTTGTTTCTTGTCATTAAAGAACAACAACAAAAAAGCAAAGAAAAGATTTGAGTTTTGTGCTCTTAGGTTCTAGTTCTGGCTGCTTTGAAACGATAGACTACTAACGGTAGTGAGGGTTTAGAAAGTGTGTTTTCTCACGTCCACACCCTCACAGACAATAGATAAGCACAATGCAAAACAACACTTGAAGACAGCTTGACGTCTGTGTAGGTTCTTGAAGACGTTTTACCTCGCATCTGAGAGCCGGATGGCCTAGATGACAAAGAACCTACACAGCCCAGTCTAACAATGGAAAGGACACCCACAATTTGCTCAACTAATTTTGAACTACTAGATTGTTTTTGATATTTAATGGCACAGAGTGAGGCATCAGAAAAAGGACTGAAGTTTCATTACCATAACAGAAGAGTTTTAATCTCTATATTCGCACAGAAATTAGTTCTCTAACAGCCCATTTGACCTAGTCTACATTGCTAGTCATTTTGAAGTCTTTATGTTGACACTCATTTTTAATCTCAAACAACAGAACAAATGAGTCACATGTAGAAGTGGTTACTCTGCTTAAGATGCAATCTGTAGTGCAAGTTTCCTTTCTCGTGATGAAGAGATAAGATATAGAACTGCATTTTCCTATTTGCTAATGCTAAACTGAAGAGGCCTTACTGCAAACTGCTAAATTACACAGGTCTTTGGAATTAATACAATTTTAGGATAATTATGTGAATTATGAAAATAAATATTAAATGTGTTTTAAATTTGATGCCTAGTGGTGGTCTACGTCAGGTTGTGGCATTGCAAAGAATCAGCTTGCTACGAAAGTCTTGTAAAGGTTTCTGACGAGAGCATCAGCTGCTGGTTTTGAGCCTGCATGAATGATTTTGAATGAAAGTCACATACTCATTTTAATGTGTTCTGAGCTTTTGCAGAGTTTTTGCAGATGGAAAACTAATGCTACACAAATAGACAGCTTGCGGGTAAGGCCTAGGGAGAATGTGAAAGAAGAGTGAGAATAAAAAGCATTCTCAGGTGCACATATAGTTTATATAAAGCATTTTTTTTGTCCGAGTCAGACTGTGCTCACTTTGACTTTGACATGTTCTCTTTAAGTTAACTTTAACAAAAAATAGAAAAATCACAAAGAAGTAAAGTGATTTTTTCCAAAGGTGAATACACTTTTAGCTGATTGGCACACAAGTCACTGCAAGCCATTTCCCCCTTTTCTTAATGTAATTGCTTTAGTGCTGTTAGTCATAGAGAGATCTACACAAACCATAGTTCCTTCCCCGCAAGACACATGTGCTTTCCATATGACAGCACATTAAAAAGGAAAGCCCTGAAAATGACTTTTGAGATAAGAGAAAGACTTAAGCATGTCAGTGCAGAATAAATATTTATATATAATGAGCACATATGATGGTACTGCAGTGAAACACAAGAAAATATGTTTTTCCTATCACACTACAATCTCAGTGGCAAGCTAAGGACTTTTATGTGCACAGCCTTTGAAATGAAATCATGTGTTTGTGTGTGTGCTGGACACATTAGATATAAATATATATATATAAGAAAGTTCACTTTCCCACCGCAGACTATCATTCTCTGATGCAAACTTTGGCTTGCATGTGTCATGTCATCTAACAGTCAGTCTTACCGCACTGACCAAAGCTTCGGGAGATATTAGATCCTATGATTCAGACATATGATCTTCTGCCGATTTACCTCGCTTCTGCTTGTTTAACAGCTCATAAAGAATGAGCTGTAATTCTCAGGCATCGGCTCCTGAGCACATTTGGTGCTTTTTTGCTCTATTGCTATAAGGCTATGCTTTGTTGGACTGTTTTTTGGGGGGTCTCAGTTACCCACAAGTAAGATCACACTTAGTTACTGTGGATGTAGAAGGACTAAAAGTACGCAGTGAAAGCATGTCGAGACAGAATATATGTAATTGTTGACTGATTACCTAAAAAACATGCGTGCACACAATCACAAACACACACACACACATACAGACACACAGGTGTCTCGTGCTAAAAGCGAGCCTCTATTCGAATAACACAGCCCACAAAAAAGAGTGAGCAAAGAGACGAAGCATTTAAATGAGCCTTGAACGCATAAATTATGTCAGCTCCATCGTGTTTTTCTGTTCTTCTTGGACCATTTCAATCTGAAAAACATATGCTGTCTATCCGCTCTCGACATGGAATTCATATTTAGATGTATCAGATTTAAACCAGTATAACGAGAAGATGGGAATTCCAACAAAACAGTTGAGCCACTTTTTTTTTTTTGCAAGAAAAGTGATACTGGGAACTAAAAGCTTCCAAGTCTTAAGTTGTGCTATTTATCAGGCACTTCAAGAGAACCTGTCAAAAGCGAGGAGGTGTAAACCACATTGCAATTACCGAACATGTTCTCATGGGTAGGATGACCTCTTTATCTAGTCACATGTTCTTAGATAAAGCATGTCAAGTAGAGAAGGTATTCCTCTTATACTTGGATACATCAGTCTTTCTGTTCTCACACACAAAAGCAGTCATATATCAAGCTAGTTAATGTTACCTATATATTGCATTAAAACAGAGTTGCTTTTTAACTTAAACACACTCCAGAAAAGGTGTATTTTGGTGAGTGTTACTTCACTTCGATGTTTGGCCTTCACAGTACAGAATGAATTAGAAAAGTCAAATAATTTACTCTTTAAAGTTCTTTAAAGTTCTTTGACGTAATTCCAACCAAGTTTGACTAACCGAACTCATTGAAAAGTAGATGAATAGTTCCATAAACACTTCTGTGTTTGGATTTGGGGTTTTTAGACAGATTCAAAAAAAGAACACTACCTATTCCTCTTCTTAGGCTTCCTTGGAGATTTGTGCGTGCTATTAACATCGCTTTAAAAAAGACAAAAGAAAAGTTTTTCATCAGCGAAGACACTTTTTGATTTAACTATTTACATAATTTAAAATCTGACTGAAATGTAAAATGTCTCTGGGTACCAACACATACAACAGAGAGAGCTACACAAACCATAGTTTATAACCTTCTGCACTGTCTCTCAGACACATATGCATGCATGCATGCATGCATGCACAGAATACGTTTGCAGAGCACAGTATCTCCCCATCAGTCCATCTGTCTGAGCACACAGATCTGGTGATCTGAATAGAGTTTACACCTCTAAAAGAGGTGCATGTCGGTCAGAAAGCGTGGAAACATAAACACACCAGTGAAAGAGTGTTGTCTAGGCTTTCACGGTGGTGCAAAAAAGGTCTAAAAGTAGCTACCATAAGACTAATACATCAGCCCTCTTCAAAGAGGGCAAAGTAAGGGTCAGATGTAATTAATAGGAATGGAAAGCTGATATTTAGACTTTCCTGTTACCCCCGTTATGGCTGTGTGAAATGATCGAAGTGCCAGATGTTGGAAGTTAGGACTGGTTTGGTCTGACAATGTCACACTGGGTCATGATCTGCTGTGTTTAGACTGCTGAGTTCAGGATTCACCTTTATTTTTGTGAAGGCTCATTTGCAGAGTTTCTCTCCATTTTCCTTTTATCAATTCTTTTAATAGAAATTTTAAAGTTCAAATGGGAAAAGTCATTCTTACCATACAGGCAGATTCATAGAAAACCTCTTAGATTTTTAGCTTTGTCCTCTGACCACTGTTATCCCTTCTCTATAGTCTTTTTAAGATCTGTTTTCCATTCTACTTCTGATTCCATGTGTTTTGTCTGTGTGTGTCCTCACAATGACATTTTTCTAGAAGGTTTGGTTTAAGGTGCTGTATGTTTGATTGTGCTGTTTTATGTTTATCTGTTTTATATTATTGTGAAGCAGAAGTTTTTTTCCTGTGAAAAGTGCTATATAAATCAATAAAGTAAAGTAAGGTTAGGTTACATTTAGATTTAAGATAGTTACAGTAAAATAAGCCACAGTGGCTAAAACATGGTTTTAGATCAGGGAAACAGATTGAAGTTAGCGTTACGTTATTTCAAAGGGGGCAATTGACATGTGTTTAATTTCTTCTGTGAAAATATGAGGCCAAAATCCTTGAATTCTTCCTCTGCTCCCAACATCATCTACTAATTTTGTTTTGCAATGTGGGGATTTCATAAAACTATTCTTAAAGAAAGACTACTGTCACCTTTTTCTGCATAGCAGGAATACCTGCACTGTGGATGTCTTTTATCAGGGCCAGGTTTCTCTTTGAGTAGATTGCTCCCACAGAGGATAAATGAAACTGGTATTCTGAGTATTTGGCATTCAGTATTCAGCTGCGAGAATAAAATGTCAGTATCTGCAGGCATTTGAATTAATGGTGGACACAGAGGACATGGATAAAGAGGATGAGAGTGAGAACAATAGAGTGTGTATCTTTAGAGTGGTCTGCCCCGAGGTGGAAGAAGAGGCAGACAGTCTGTGTTTATCATTAAATGAAAATTTGCAATGGAGAAAACAGATGAGCACTTCTTATCTGACTATTCCTGACAGCTGTGATCAGACACAAGAGGTGCACGAGTGTGTTTTTATGTGCATTTGTGCCCGAACGAGTCTTTGCGTCTCCTTTTTTGTGTTTTTCAGAAAGAAATGGTGACACAATTTGTTTTCACTCCTGGACCACCCACACTACTACCAATGCGCTCTGCTCTGATTTCTCTATGATTTACATTTGACTGAACTGAGCTGGTAATGCTATAAAAGCCTCTCAACACTGTAATCTCAAGATGAAAACTGCAACACAACGGTCATTTAAGTGATCTTTTATTAATTTCCATGAATTCAAAACTTTCTTTTGCTGTTTTGTTGTGCTGTATTACAGCAGACCTGGCATTACACCGTTTCTTTATGATTTAGTGTGACATCACTGGCTCGGTTACTCACTTAATAGCTTTAATACTGACCTAGCTGTGACTCCATTTGGCTAAGTAGATCAAACCTATTTAGAATAATAGTTCAACAAGAAATGAGAAAAGAGAGAGAGATAAACATCAGAAAGTATGAGGAAGAATGATGAAGTATTAGAAAAAAATCTGTGGAAAATTTCACCTTTGTGGGATTGTTTATAGGACTGTTGATGGTCTAGAGGCTGTCAGGAAAATGGGTCAGAGGGAATAATTTGACTACACTTAGACCTATCATGACATGAAAGGAGTCACATGACATACTGTTTAGAGCACAAGTTCAGACACATATTATTATAGCGTGTTTCACGTTGTACTTCTTAGGTTTCATTTCTTTTAACAATTCCTCGTTTGCCACAATGACTCATATCCCATATGTCTGCCTCTTAACAGTGTAGTATTCTTTTCAAGGTCTCAGACTTTTCATATTACAGGCCACTCATAATCTCGTACAACAGATTGCAAAATAAAGCATGAGGATGAATGCAAAAGCAATTATAGAAGAATTTAAAATGCTCTGACCTCCTTTCAAAACATTTGTTTTTGAAGTTTGAAGATATCGCTAAATACATTCACCACCTTCTTTATTAAGTACACTTTGTTGGTACTGGGTCAGAACCCTTTTTGCCTTCAGAACTGCTATAATTCTTCATGTCAAAGATTCAATGAAATCCTGAAAACATTCATTACATTCATTCAAATTATAGCTTAATTTTCCTGATCTTACTTAACAGGAGTGGCACCAGGTTTGATCCTCCATTTGCTTCAAACATGTCATGCATTCAGAGATGCTCTTCTGCATACTTTGGTTGTAACAAGCAGCAATTTGTGTCACTGTTGCCTTCCTATCAGCTCAAAACAGCCTTGCCATTCTCCTCTGTACTGGTATTTTAACCCACAAAGCTGTTGGTTACTGGAAATCTTTTTTGGACCATTTCCTTTGAATTTTGGATGTGGTTCTGTTGGAAATTTCTAAAATACTCAGACTGGTCCATGTGGCACCAACAACCATACCACATTCAAAGTCACCTAAATCACTAATCACTGATACTTAGTTTGAACTTCAGCATTTCATTTGAGTTGCTTGGGTGATTAGATATTTAAGGCAGTTCATCAGTTCATCATGTGCATCATATAAAGTGTATTTAATATTGTACTGCTATCTTGTTTATAGAGGCTGAAAAGCATCATGCATCTTGTGAAAAATCAAAAAGGTCAAAGTAATAACAAAAAATTAATTAAGTATCTACTTTTTCTGCAGGACCATTTAGCTCCTTGAACGGTTTAACCTGTGGAAAAGATGAGTGAGCTGTCAGGACTTGGTTTTTAGAGAAAAAGAGACGGGTTCAGTTTACATCTTTTAAAAAAAAATGCATAACTGCACTTTCAAAAAACTGTAATAAATGCAGATTCAGCAAACACATGTAAGAGCTAACTTTGAGGAAGTGGAAAATTAATAACATCTACAGTTGTTTAAGTAATTTTGGTCGTTTGCTCATTCATTCTTATTTTCCATGAAGTATGCTGTCAGAACTGCTCGTCGATAACCGTTATGCAGCAACACCACATCCTAGAGAGCACTTCTTTCCTGGTAAAACTGAACTCTGAGAGTCACAGAAGCTACAGTAATCTATAGTAATAATATATGTCATGCTGCAACAGAAAGTAGTTCATAAAAACCTGCCTACTGTGCAGTTCACACATAGTGTCAACTTTTCTCATAAACCACTTCCTGAGATTTAACAACCAAACAAACATTGGCCTTTGACTCATTCTCATACAGTATATTTTCAGTAGTAGATGATCAGAAGGTAGAATGGCCTGATTCAGTCATCTGTAGTTTCTATTTAACTGGACAACCACAGGACCTTTAGACCTTCACCTCTGAAACTTGGATGTCATGGCACCTCATTAATTGTTCCACAGTGACTCCTTTGCTCCTAGCTCACACTCATGGGCAGTCAGAAAGGCACAGAGGTTTCCCTGAGAATGCACAGCTTATGACAAAGTACCTCTTTCCATGACCTACTTTTTTGAAAATGTAAGTCATATAATTTCCAGAACTGAACTGAAATTTAGGAACACATGGAGAGACAAGCAGTGTCTGAGGTTTGGACTGATTTTGCTCCCCCACATGATGAGTGCAATGTGGTAAAATACATATCTGCAACACCTTCCTGTTTCACCAGCAGCATTTTTTTTTTCTTGTGATGAACATATGAATAAATCATTTGAAAGTGCTGAAAGGGTACGTGAAAAGACACATTAAATAATAAAGTGCACATATTTGTTGCATGAAGTATAAATTATGGAGAAGGATTAAAATTATTGTGTTATAATTAAAAGTAAAGCATTCTTACATCAAGCAAAGGGTTACAACTACCCCCTGGAAACCACAGTATTGTTTGTAGTACTTAGTTTGGGCAAACGGGTTTGGATGCATAGTCAAAGTATCCACTGAAACAATAAGGTCATACTTAATTTCATGAGTTTCTTTATAGTGAATGCAAATGATACTTATGGTTACAAAAAGATGCCTAGTCCTATAGAAGAGCGGTCCCCAACCCCCAGGTCCATGGACCGGTACCAGGCCACGAGAGTTGAGGCTCGGGTGTGAAATTTATGGTTTTCAGGGTTTTTATCTTTAACTCTGTTTCCCTGGGTCTTTTTCCGTGTTGTAGTTGTGTGTCTTATCTTGAAAGAAATATTTACGTGTTATCATAGCGACCAGAGAGGACGATGTTACTCTGAATGTTGTTGGTGCATTTCAGGAGGACGCTGCTAATAAAGTTACACAATTACACAGTGAATTTGTGTTTCAAGATTCAAGATTCTTCATTTATCACATGCAGAGTTATACAAGTACAACACCCAGTCAAATGTATCCTGACACGCTCCTCGACTGTGCAAAAGGGGAGAGAAGAACCTCATATACATTAAGTGAATATATACATGGGGGACATTATCTGCAGTAGTAGCATTGTATGCAGCAAGTAGGTGAATTTTATACATTAAATGAATTCAATAAAATAGACAATCTGAAAATTTTAAATTAAAAATCTGAAATGTACATTGTGCAGGTGGGTGCTAAAGTGTTGCTGACGTTCAGCTGGAGGTGGTTATCCTGGCACGATGATGCCAGATTCTTCACTTCATCAATGTAGGCTGCCTCATCATTGTTGCAGGTGGCGCCAAACACCACTGTGTCATCAGCAAACTTCACAATGGTGTTGGAGCCATGAGTGGCCACACAGTCTGAAGTATACAGGGAGTAGAGCAGTGGCGAGAGTACACACCCCTGTGGTGCTCCCGTGTTGATGGTGATGCTGTTAGAGACGCATCTACCCATGCTCACCACCAGAGTTCTGCCAGTCAGGAAGTCCAACACCCATGCACACAAACGGCTGTTGAGTCCTAGATCCCTCAGCTTTGTGAACAGTCTGCTGGGCACTGTTGTGTTAAACGCTGAACTGTAATCAACAAACAGCAGTCTCACATAGTTACCCTGTTTCTTGTCCACGTGGCTAAGGGTGGTGTGCAGGACATGGGCGATGGCATCCTGTGTGGATCTTTTGGGTCGGTAGGTGAACTGGAGCGGATCTGTGCTGTTTGGGATGGAAGAGGAGATGATGTTCTTCAGCAGCCTCTCGAACACCTTCATTACTACTGAGGTCAGTGCAACTGGCTGGTAGTCGTTCAGGCATAAGGGCTTGTTGTTCTTGGACACAGGGATGATGGTGGATCTTTTGAAGCATGCGGGGACGACAGACTTCGCCAGGGGACTCTGTCAGAATTAATAGTGACAACACTGCTCTCCAACGCTCCCCTTGCAAGTAAAATGTACAGTAGTGTCTGTGTGGTTGCTTTCAGTAACAGTTTCTGTTTACCAGCAGGGTTGACTTAAACCCAACAGACTCATTGAAGATGGAATTGAACACACCTGCTAGCTGGTCAGCAGCCGGTGAGGCTTTCCTTGTGTTCACTCTCCTCAGTGCCACTTGGACGTCATGCTCCGCGATGCTGTGTTTGTTATTAGATTTATAAAATACCACAGTTTTTCTCTTGGTCTTATCATTTTATTTTGTTGTATTTATCCACGACATCTTAAAGGCCAATCTATGAAAACATTGTCTAACATTAAACCAGTAAGTGGTGCAAAAAAAGTTTGGGGACTGCTTGCTGCTCTGAGGGAAATCCAAATGCTTTCTTGATTTAAAAAAAAAAAAAAAAAAAAAACCCAGCAACAGTGTAAAGTCACCTCTCTTCTCCTCACAACAGGACTTCACTAACTAATGGGTGACAACATGGTGGCTACATCCATCTTCAGGAACAGATTAAAATACAGGCTACATTCAGTAAAATGGAAAAAAAAAAAAAAAAAGGTTTCACGGGACTCAGAAAAAATGTACTGCTTCCAAAGGAATTTAAAGGGTAAACAGCATCCAGGTGCTGCTAATCAAATGCACTCGATGAACTAATCATCAAAAAATCTAACCACTTTTGGTAGTTTGTTATTCTGGATTGTTCCGGCGTGTGTTAACACAATGCCACGATCTTGCTCTGAGTGGGCCTGAACATGTACGGCTTGTTTGGAAAAAAGCACCAAGAGAAAGCCTCATCCCTCTAAAAGGAACATAGCAATATAACTGGAGTTTGCACAGTTGCATCTGTACAATCCACAAGACTTCTAGAGCAGTGTCCTTTGGAGAGACAAGACCACAGTAGAGATTGTTTGGCCATACTACAAAGCGGTACATTTGCAAAACCCAAACACAACATATCAGTACACACACCTTATACCAACTGTCAAGCACAGTGGATGAAAAATTATGATTTAGGCTTGTTTTGCAGCAACTCTAGTCACATTGAGTTGACCATGAACTTTGGTGTGGAAAGTGGACAGAAATGCAGCTTTTCAGACAGAGTGACATAAACTGACCTTTATTTAGCAAAGCTTGAATTCAAAAATGGGCAGAAACAAAGTCCATAAAGAAAGAAAGCAGACAGCAAACAGTATCATAGAACTAAAATCTAAGGCAAACTGAGGGCTTAAATACCCACAAGAGGTAATTAGGGAGAGGGAACAAGGAACAGGTGTACTGAATCAAACTAAAGAGACAGATGGGAAGTAAAACCAAATACAAGGCACAAGGAAACATGGCTATCAAACTAACACAGATTGGTGGTTAAGACAAAAAGTAAACAATAACTGTAAGCAGCTATAAAGCCATGCACAGCAGTTAAATACAAAGGAAAGCACAAAGGAGAAAACTTAGCAGAAAACAGACTAAAATGATGTTTTTTTTATCATATGTTGGGTTTACTCAACTTAATTACTCAGCAACATAATTAAGCAAAATGGAACTTAGGAGTCCAAAAACACAAAATGCTGGATCCAAGACAATGGTAAATGGCCTGCATTTGTATAGCGCTTTACTTAGTCCCCAAGGACTCAGGATTCAGTCATTCACCCATTCACACACTGGTGATGGCAAGCTACACTGTAGCCACAGCTGCCCTGGGGCACACTGACAGAGGCGAGGCTGCCGGACACTGGCGCCACCAGGCCCTCTGACCACCACCAGTAGGCAAACATCGGGTTAGTATCTTGCCCAAGGATATTTGGCATGCAGCGAGGAGGCAGCCTGGGATCGAACCACCGACCTTCTGATTAATGGCTGACCTGCTCTGCCACCTGAGCTAAAAGCCACCCAGATAATGACAGAAGCCGTATGTACACCAAATTGTTTTAGAGCCAAATGTGCTGACATCTGTCTGAAAGCTAAAGCTTGGATGAAACTGGGCCATGCAACAAGACAATTATTCCAAGCACAGCAGCAAATCTACAACAAAACAGCTCAAAGAAAAAAAAAGAAAAGGTGGTGTTATAATGACCATGATGATGGTGGTAACCTAAGACATAGACAAATGCCCGCAAGCTTCAAATAACATGACGAATCAGTAAACTGAAAAAGTCATACAGAAAACTGTTATGAGTTCTTGCTGCTGAAGCTGGTTCCACAAGTTTCTAAATCATGGGGTGTACTTAGTTTTTCTCATAATTGCAGAGATTCCTGTAAAGGTTCCAAGTATCAACAATACTGGAAGTCTGTAGGAGCGAGACTGGTCACTTCTCTTGGTTGTTGTTGAAATCCTTGGTGTTGAAAGAGTTATTTACACTCTAGAGCCAATTAATGTAATTTTTGTTTGACGCATGTGAAGTGGTTTCTGTGCAGATGATAAAATCATAACTGTACAAGCTTGCTGTGCAACATGTTGCTATAGTTACAAACCAAATGTGCTGCAAGTTCAAAACATAGCAAAATTGTAGTGAATTACAACCAATGGAGAGAAGAGACGCATGTTAGCAACAGTTAAATAACACGAGCAACTTCCTTCCTCAGTGAGACTCCAATGATTACTTACGATGCGTATCTTAGCAGTTATATATGGGTCTTGTTTCGATATCACCACACAAAGATGTAGGTGATAGAAAGTGAGCGAGTCGAAGGGTACCCTGCAGAAATATTTCAGTTTGAAAAGAATTGGGCGCATTTTATGAAGCAAAAATACATATAAAATCAAACAAATAAGAAATAAGTTACCACTGGAACAGTCTGTTTTCTGATGATTAAAATTTTTTTCAAAAACTACATTTTGAGTAAAATTTCAAGGGTCATATCAATCTATCCATCCATCCATCTTCTTCAGTTATCCAATTTAGGGTTGCACAGCCGCCATAGAGTGAGGGGCAGGTTACACTCTGGACAGGTCACCAGTCTGTCATAGGGTTAACACAGAGAGACAGACAATCATTCACACTCACATTCACATCTATGAGCAATTTAGAATCAACAGTTAACCTAACATCACTAACAGGATGTCTTTAGACTGTGGGAGGAAGCTGGAGTGCCCAGAGAGACCCTAAGAAAGAAGTCCCAATACTTTAAATATCTTGAATGTAGAAAACCATTTCACCAACTATAATAAATCCAAAGCTGTGTGAATGAATAAAGCTGAAAATTTAATGAAACTGTATCTGAAATGAACAAATCTACTTTGAGCCCAGTAAGTGTCCCCAAAACTTTGGTGGAAACGACTCTACCGGTTGCCTGGTGTATCACTTGACCAGAAAGGTTTGAGAAAAGATTATAAAATTTAGTGAAGATGGAGTCAAATTTGATACAAAAGCAATGATTGTAAATGTATCCTCATTGGTCCAAACATTACAGGACTCTCCCTGAAGATGCTACAAAAACAGTGAACATGCTGAGCTTTCACACCATGAAACCTTTGTCTCTGAATGCTCACTTTCCCAGATGGAGGGTCCCCCTTTACAAATCGATCCTTCCACCGTAAGCCCTGTGTGCTCTCATACTCTGTGGGACAGCTCACTTGGAGGGAATGTTTGAACTGAGTGCTGTGATGTGGTTGAAAGCCACGGGCCAACGCAGATTACATCTTTCCTTTCATGGTCTGTCAAATGGCCTTTTATAGAGCCAAGCTTTCTTTTCTTAAAACCTAACATTCATTGTAAAAAGCTTATGCATAAGATTGATGGTTATGTCTAGTTTGATGTTGTTTAGTAATCTTTTATATGTCCTCTGACCATTACACCACCATCTCTGATGGAAACCTGGGGAACATTTTAGATATATTGCTGTTGGAATGACATAGAGGCCAGTTTTACTGTGAATAGCTTCTGTTGATCTCCTGTGTAAGTACAGAGCAGAATATGTCTCACAAACCTTTCTTACCAAATGAACTGTTTTATCATCTGTTCTATAAAACAAAGCACCCACGTACAATTTGGATTTTTGTTTACTTTATGAGAAAGTCATTATCCGATCTCTGATCTATATTGTTCCAGGCTGTAATATTCCCTCATAAAACATCCTCTCTATTTTCGAGGGCAATGGAGAACAGCACGTTCCTGCAGGAGTGCTGTTATGGGACATTTACACACTTGTGAGGCTTGAAGTATCCTAGGGAGGAAAGTTATAGTCAGTCCTGCTGATTGCAACAGACAGTAACAGACATAGCCTAAACAGCACGTGTGCATGGGTCACTTTTGAATGCAATGTTCCAGGAGCAGTTTCTTTGTTTTTCTTTTTCCTTACTTTTCCTTTTCTTTTGTCGTAACTCAGACCCACATCTGTTTGTGACATATTTAAATGAGATTTGTACTGTCTTTATAATATCCTACCTCTGGTAAAACTCCAGGAATTTATGTGGACTGGCTCCATGTCCAAAGGTAAAAAAAAAGCCGAAGCTAAATTGGCAAATAGCCTGATGGTACCATAAGAAATTACATACCATGACAAATTACAGGTTGTTGGCATGGTACTGTAGAAGCAAAGTTATTAAATATGCTGGCCTCTGTGAGCCTTGGGACTGGAATTTAATAATATATCGCCTGATGTTTTTCAGAGGGTCCAGTGGTGTAGACATCTGTTGACTGAAAGGTGATTTGCTTTCTGTCCTTTCGTGCCAGAAAGTCTACTTATAATTGTGACTCTTGCTTTATAATTGTAGCTTATGCTTCTGTAACAGCAGTATAAATGGGTTTGTGAAGGTCCTGTTTTTATTACAGTGTGCTTCTGTGTGTTGTGGGATGTTCTGCATTAGTCAAAAGAATGAATAAGAAAGTTAAAGTGTGCATATATTTTATTGTTTTGAACAGGTATGCAAAAACAAACAAATAAATAAATGAAATTTATGCTTGAAGATTATTAGATATATTTGAGTTCAGAATTCAGATCACTAAATCTAGAATAACATAAACGTGTGTTCACGTATTTGCATGTGACTGCAAGAAGTGACAAAACCAAGAATTTATCAAAAGGCCAACACAGCTCATTTAATATAAGATAATGTAACCTTTATTAGTTCCACACATGGCAAATTTGTTGTTAAATGGCTAAATGACCTCCTCAACATGTCTTGAAGTTCTCCAGAGGCCTGGTAACGAACTAATCATTTGATTCAGGTGTGTTGACCCAGGGTGATATCTAAAACCTGCAGGACACCGGCCCTTGAGGCCTGGAGTTCCCAACCCCTGCCCTAGGCCAGCAGCATACCACTTGGGATGGTGACAAATGGTATGCTGTTTTACAGCACTTTTAGCCTGGACAGAAATATCTCTTTCTATTTATTACAGATATTCATGGTTTTCAGTGGACGAATCCTGATGACTTTAATGATCATCTGATATTCTGATATCTGGCGACCTATGATGTTTACATTTTATCATTCATCCATGACAGACACAATGTTTACCTGTCTTTTAATCAATTGGTTGAAGATTGATTTTATCCATTATATATTGGGTATTGTGCAAATATTTAATACGCCTGATGATTTGGCTTTCAGCCCATTAATTAAGGTGAAATTTATGTCAGTAGAGTCCTCAAACTCAGATTGCAGGTTGCTAATCATAGTATCATTGATTTATGTCAATTTTCCATATTCTGGTTCACAGCCACCGACTGATTAAATTCAGCACTGGCTAAAAACTATACAAAGTATAGCTGATTTTATTTTATCCAATCAGCACCATATGTCAACACAATTCAACATAAACCATATAGTGCACTGTAAAATCATCATCACAGAGGCACCCCCATGACAACTACATGTCTACATTTTCAGATGTTGAATTCCTGCCTCCCCTCTTCAGGCACTACTACCTCAAACAGTCTGTGTGCTAAGCTGGGAGCCTTGGAGAACAAGATGTATTGTGTCTGGATATAATCAGGACTGAGGACATGAAGGAAGGAATGTAGCACAGTCTGATCTCTCCTGCAGACACGTAAGGAGGTGAAGGTGGGGGGTGGGGGGCACAGACTTTACAGAGAGTGACTCAGCATCTCAAAGTCATGCTCTTGTTGTCTCACGAGTGCAATTAAATTATGTCTTTCCTCTACAAACCGGTTGGAGAAAACATAGTAAGATTTAAGATTTTTTGGAAGTTAAATAAGGCACACTTTATGAAGTAATGTCATTTGGAAATTGGTTTGACGCTTTCTCTCCCTCTCTCTCTCTCTATTATATAGTGTGACTGTTATTTAAGATCCATGATCTGGTTATAGTTATCACTTGAAAATAAAAAGCATGCTTTTCTTTATATAAAAACTGCTTTTTACTTTTCTGCACCAATGGTATCACCGACATGATGAATACTTCATGCCTTAAAAGATCAGTAATTCAGATAAAGCTTTCAGTTTGTATCTGTCTAGTGCACATCCTTTGTGTGTGGGTGTGGATGTGTGTGTGGGCGTGGGTGGGTGGTTGTAACAGAGAGCCTGTTCATTGTCCTGTTTTCTGTAAGTTTCCACAATTCAGACCAAAATTTGGTCTGGTGACTTAACTCGCCTTTCACCCATTTTCCTTTCCTCCTGCAGCTTTATGTTTGGGTAAAACCAAATGATGCCTTTAGTCTGCATCAGCTGCCGCCAGCAGTTTAATATTGTAAATCTGTAATGGCGTGAGCAGCCATCTCGTGTCATTAAATCTGATTATGGCTCTGCGTGGTAATACGACAGCCAAAGAATGAGACTGTTATATCAATCCAGGTGCAGCAAAAAACACTTTTCCCTGACTATGATCCTGTTTTCCAAGACCCTGATGCACCCATAATGATTGTTACACAAATCAAAGAACAAGAATGTGGCCTCCACAGTAACCTTATTCAAACATCATCAAACCTTTATGAAATCTGGAGCAGAGAGTGCAGAGCTGCCTTCATCACAACCCTCAAGCTGAGGATTTCCTTCTTGAAAAAGGATCCAATATCCAACTCCTTTAACTTCAGGATTTGAGTGGCTTCTTTCCAAATACCATTTAGGCTGTTTTCTTTTTATTTACTGTTCTTGGACTTAAGACTGTGTTACACCCTGATCAGAGCTCTCTTGCTCTGTCTTTCTTGGTGTTTGAATCATTTTAGGCCTAATTCCAGTTCTAATTCAATCATCAGTCTGAAGCAGTGACTGAATGTTTGTAAATTATGCATATTTTCTTTTTTAAGAAGGGGTAAATGAATGGACAAATAATGAATTAAAAGACTGCAAATATGAAAACTATAAACATAAAATGTTAAAGACTGGACACAGGCTTAACAGTTAGCCTCACTCACAGTAAAAGTAACAATATTCACCAACATGCTTTGAACTCATTAAGATCATGTGACAGACTCTTTTTTTTTTTGACCAGCAGTGACTTTGTACTATTTTGTTGCCACCTGCTTGTTGTGAATCAAGCCACGACTTCAGCTGCATGCACCCCAGCTCAAGTGTAGTCTGGAGGATATATCTCCAGACCAATCCAGCCTGGCTCATTTTCCCCATTTCCTTTGTACTAAGCTAATTTGCTGGTTGTAGATTAAAATTTAAATTACACATATGAGAGCAGTATTGACCTTCTCATCTAATTAACAGCAAGGAAGCAAAGAGTCTCAAAATACCTCATTAAAAAAATGGGACAACACAGGATGAAATGCAGGTTTGTGAGTCAGAGACTGAGACTTGGCTGAAGCGTCAGCTGTGGTTTCAGTTGCCTGTCCACTAACGATCAGAGCTGAGTCTGGATTTGCATTTGAATGGTTGCACAGTTATAGGGGATATCACAAACAAAAAAAGCTATACTGTAAATTTTAGGAGTTTTTTTTTATAGGAAATGACACTGTTCTCACTTTAAGCACACTTGAATGACAAGCTCTATTACAATAAGGAGCAGAGAAAGCAGGGAGTGGTGTTTTAGGTTTGGGCTAAGCATTTGCTTAGCTAATGAAAACCATCTTGGCTGGAGAGCTGGTCTTCCATCCATCCTTGGCGGATGAGTTACTAGACTAGGGTGGGTGCTGGGTTGTGGACAAGATGAAGCTAATGATGGATGAGGTTTGGCTCCACTCTGAGTCTAGAATCCCATCTGAGCCAGACTTTCTCCACACCGAATTTTGCCCCAAGCAAATAGTTAAACTGTCCAGTGGTCGAAGTGCTGCAATGAGAAGTCAAAGAAATTTATAGACAGTGGAATGCTCCTGCGATCATTTTGGCCTGTTTCTCACTGTCTGCAGCTTTGTTTATTAAGCCCATCCAGCCAACTGATTCAGACTTTCCACAATACATCATTTTCATTTCTATAATTGTTATTTTTTTACTCTCCAAAAACTCAAATCACTTGGAGCTTATTTAATTTATTCCCCACATAAGCACAGCATGTTTTGTCACCTTTCTCCATACCAAAGCAAAGCTGTTGGTTATGACTGTCAGTTTGTTACTGCCACCTGAAACCTGCACACTGCCCGCTTCACTGTGTGGCTTTTTTTGGCTGAAATCCTCTGCCACCTATTACATAACCTTAGGAATCCAACCTTTTAATAAGTAATTCTTGGAAGCACTGTTGAAAATAAACACCTTTGGTCATTTTCCAATCTATGAGGTGGAGGCTGCACAACTCAAGTCTACCTGTAATCAGCATGGCAAATTATTTCCAGCTGTGTTTTAATGTTGGGTTTGGGTTTTTTTGTTTTAAGCTGGGTATTTCCAGACAAATGCTGCTATGATTCACTGTTAAACAATCCCCAAAGTTAAATTAACTTGTAGCTGCGATGCTGTTTTAATTTTTCATGTTCAGTAGTTTTCATGTGGAAGTGATTAATTAGTCATGCTTAGATAAATTGGTCTTCTGCCAGACTGAATAACAGAGTATCATACACTGTGATATCCTACTTCCTCAGTGAGTTGTAGTTTAAACATGGCACACAAATATTGCGTTTGTCTAAATTATAGTTTAATTTGCAGAGAAGGGGAAACCAAATGTCTCTGCAAGTGATATTGAGAAAAAAGAATCAAAGAACACTCTCCATCCATTTTATTTCAGACTGTGAAGACTTATGAGAATTATCCCATCTCTTCCCTCACGTGTAATATATCTAGCCTATTTACAAAGTTTTTAAAGTTCACAGCTAGAAAGTTGTACAGAATGGTTTATAATGGTAATAATCTCTTTTTTTAATATATAAATGCTACCTTTGCCATATAATAATGCACCCTTGTTGTTCTAAATGTTCCTGCAAAGGTGGAGCTTATACTCAGTCACGCTCATGAATACAGACATCTGCAGAAACAATGAATGAGCGGTCAGAACTGTTATAGTCCTTTAAAGTCTTCCTGAGGAGCACATGCAAAGGCTGTGCACTGTAGTGTAGTGTCTGGATGATTCTATTCTGTCACAAAAAGAAAACAGATGTAATTTAGAGCTATAATACACTTTTAAACATAAAGTGGCAATGAAAAAGAAAATTCATTCATTAAGAAATGCCAAAAAGCTACAGTTGTCTAATACAGTTGACCAAAGAAAGGCTGGTTCCAAAAGAAGGCAAAAAACCAACAGACAGTATAAAAGATTTGGTTGTGTTGCTCAGAAAAACAAAACGCATTGGTGAAGCAGAGGTAACATTGACCTAACATCTTGTCGATAGGCAAGCAGTTGTGTAGAGAGAGGTAGAAGTAGGCAAAGTGTAGAAGCTACCACCACTCACACAGTGCAATTAGACTTGGTTGGCAATATATAGCACTGTGCTGGATGGAGTGCAATTTAGTGATTTTCCGACTATGTTCCTCTGCAATGCTAACATCTTGGTGACGGTTCTCAGTTTAAAAACAAAAAAAAACAAAAAAAAAAACCAACAACAACAATGAGGAGGGGAAGGTCTGATTGTGAAAGTGCTCGCGTACCGGCTAATGTGTTGTCAATCGTTACTCAAACAATAAGCCTCTACCCAGTGAGCATTCCCTGGATAATTCTCCTTTTTCAAAATAATTGACCCATATTTACAAAATAAACAGAATTTTTTGTATTCACTATGACAAAAAATGACTGATTAAACCCATAAACCCACCAGGAAAGTGTTTACAGGTCAATAGCGAAAGCCGTTTTTCCACAGTCTTCTGTAGGACCTAGTCTTTTGCAACCACAACTATCGCCATCTGCTGGCCTTGAGATAAGATGCAGGTCTTTAAGGCACACTGACTTCTTTTCATTAATCAAAAATCTATGTCCATCTTTTGTAATGCCTATGGTAAAAGCCTACGGGATCCTATGTTAAAGTATGAAATTTACAGCTTTCACAAACACACACACAAAAAGAATTTGTTCTCAATGGCTCATTTCCCGCTTTATAATAATTATACAGATGTTTCATTTTTGTTTATATATACATAATTTAATAATTTAAACTTTATTAAGGCTTCAAATGTCTCTACTTTGAGTGACAGGTGTGTTGTAATACCAGCAGCAGTTGCTGGTGGCAACTGCTCTTTCTAATATTCGGCGTAAATATGTCTGAGATATTTTTTATTTGCACTGCATATACACAGTTGGTCCAGGCATATATTAAAGGTACAGATTTTACAGTAATCTAGAGGACAACGTAGCAATTTCTTAGGAGCAAGCATTCAGAAAGTTTGCTTGACACGGAATCTCAAACTTTATCTTTCAGTACGACTGCACACAAAATCTAACTGGTGATGTGACTCGGCTGAAGAAACACTGACAGTTGTTCATAAATGGCAGCTGGTAATATTTTTAAATATTAAACTGCAAGGAGAATGAGGTGAATCGTGACTTCAGGCACATTCCATACGCAGTTTAGCTCAAATTTCTTTGCATTGGCTCTCCCTTGCTTTGCATCTACATTCGCAGAGCACCAACTCTTGACAAGATGCAGTTCCATTAGTTCTTCCTGTCCCTGACACATTTTCACAATATTGCTATTCTGCTCTTCACTCGTGTTGCGCACTTACATGAGTCAGTTTCGCAAAATCACGATTCAGAACAAGTGGCCTCTGTTTTGCATCACTCCAGTCTAGACACTACGGCACATTACTTAAAGGCAAAACTACCACCTGCATAATTACTGGCTCAATAAAGTGATTTAAAACAATTTGAATAATAGTTTTAAAAAAATGCAGGTTATCATTTAATGTGTGCGTTTTTGCTTTTTGCACATTATCATTTGAACAAATTTGTAGATCACAGAAACCTCAAATTTGGTACTACTCTAAAGGTCAGCTGTTAATCATGAGCCCTTGATCTTTGATCAAAGACAGATGGCTGATGTGGACTCACATGATGGTTGTCAGTGTGGTTAAACTGACAGACCAAAGTTGTTCTATATGTGTTTTAATGTCTTTATTTGGTTAAATTGTATATGTTCTTTGTCTGCTGCCGCAAGATCACAGAACTGACATAACAGTTAAGAAAATTGCACCGTGGAAAAAGTTAACCTGAAAATAATCAGTAGAAATACCTGTCTGGAGCACAGTATGGAATGTGCAGTGAAGGAACAATAACCTGCTTTGTACCAAATAACAGAAATTATTTCGAACTATTTGCACAGTACATAAAAACTAATGTTCCACATTTAGCACACTCCTTTGGAAGATGTCCAATACTTGGTAGGCTAAATTTAAGTTTTCCAATAAACTCAACGGGCCACCAAGAAAGCTTCCATAATGGGATTTTTTTTTCTTTGTGTGTGCATTGTTTGAATATAAAAGACTAAAAAAAGAGCGACCTGATGTTACAGACTGTAATCAAAGAACATTAAGGTTCTGATCACCGCCCATTCATAATGCAACAGATGCATTTGTGATGGATTTCTGCATCTGCATTTTAAACTCCAATAGCTGCTGCTGCTGCTGTTATTTTTAGAGCATCTGCAGTTCTAACGGATAGCCTGCACAGCTTTAGCAGATTTCGAGTAGCCTAGGCTAACTTTTCTGCTCATTCATCATTTAGGCTACAGTCATATTCATATGTAGCTCTGTGTTTGTGCGCTGTGCTGTCTCCTTTTTTTGACGGCGTCCCGCGGTTTGCTGGCAGGCTGCAGCAGGGATGGTAGCAGCTCAGTCCGATCGGATGAGCGTTGTACCAGTCGGTCTGGTGGTTAATATGGAATATTTGCACAGAGCGATCTGTCAAATCCATTTGCACCGGCGGAAAAAGGGAGGCCTGTAGTAGTGCAAAATAGAAAAACAGGTCATTTCGCCGTTCTTTATGGCTTCTGGCTCCGGAGATGAAGAGGGAAACACGGGGGGCGTTTCATGGAGACTCATAGGCCCTGCCTCGGAGCTTTCCAAGAAGCGCTGCCGTTTAATGCACTCCTCTCTCGGCTATGATTCCGATGTCTGCCTCTTCTATGTGAAGGGGGAGTTTTTCGCAATGGATGCTCGCTGTTCACACTCCGGTAAAAACAACAACAACAACAACAACAAAAACACATTTATACCCGCTTAGATTTAGCTTTAGCAGGGCCTTTAAAACGCGAGAGTAGAGCGCAGTTATATGTATAACATTGCAAACGCGTCACGTCGCGTTTTTATATGCAGCCTATTGAAAATGTCTCTGTGGGTGATTAACTGTTAAAATAAGAGAAGGCTGAGAGGGGAAATGGCATCATGCCCCCTGCTGTCTTAAGTTTTAGTGTTATGAAAGCATCGCATTTTTCTAGAATAAAGATGGCAGCAGGGATTGTTATGAGAATAAACGGTTATTAACAGTTTCCCGTGTGGAAATCCAGGCGGTCCTCTGTGTGAGGGGGACATTGAGGAGGCTGACGGAGTCCTGCAGGTCTTCTGTCCCTGGCATGATTATAACTTTGATCTCAGGACTGGGAAGTCAGGGACATCACTACAGGTCAGTAATAAAGTGTGTCCTGATAATGCTGCTTTAGTTTTACACCAAAAACGCTTTTTATAAGGAGTGTTGATTAATCACTTTATTTAACTTGCATGTAGGAGCAGTAAATTTAGGCACCTGAATGTATATCAGGTTTTTTACATTTACTAAAAGCTGATACTGCATTCACATCAATTATCCTTTAATCTTAGACAGATGGCATGTTTTTGATAGACAGGACATAAAAACCAAAGCTCGTCAGATAGAGTTAAGGTGATGTTCAGCTTGAGATCTTCTGTTTTGTTTTGTTCCAATGAAAAAATCAAGCTTGACATTTTATCCTCTTTTATATTCATCGTTTTCCACATATGATTTAAATATACATCACTTTATGTCACTCATGTCAAATGTTAGACTAAACAACATCAAACTGTGTGTTGTGACAGGCAGGGTTTTTTTGACTTGGAAGGTTACTCCTAAAGTAGCTTAGGGAGTTGTGTTTCTTCTAACTTCTGTTTCTTTTTCTTTGTTTACTTTTTTTTACAGCAACAAGTGTATGAAGTCAAGCTGGAGGATGGAAATGTTTATGTGAAGCACAGAAGTCATCTGTCCTTACAGCCTTTTCCTCCAGATCGGAAAAGCTGATCTACCTCAGAGCAGGTGCTTTGTCCTCCTGTCCATTTGTTAGACTTGTGTAATGAACCTAATGTAGTTTGTTTTGAGACTTATTCCACAAACCCAAGCCGTCCAAAAACATTTCTAAGCCGTATCTCTCATTTTCTCAGTTTTGTTTCTCTTGGATTGCTGTATTCTCAGGACCAAATCCAGGAGAGTTTCTTGCGTTTTTCTTGCTGCTGGCATTCGAGATGGAGAACCATGCGCAGGCACTTGTTGATTTTTGATAACACAATAGATGCAAGATAAAGGTAGTGGATTTATGCAGTTTCATGTTTTTTTTTCTTCCTTAAAAAGAAAATATCGTGATTTTTAGTGGAAATATTGCAGAGTAAATTTGATGTGCACTTTAGTTTTTTACCTTCAGATTTGAGCCATTTGCACTTTCCATTTCATTGTTGATCAAAACCCTGCAATTGGAGTGGATCTCACCATTTTTCATCTCAGTTCTCAAGCTCTCAGCCTCTCTGCCTTGTTGCACTGATATGCACTAGCAAGCAAAAACAAATCTGTTTGAAGAAACTGAAAATCCTTCCAAATGCTGTTTATAATTCAAATATAAATTACCAAAACTCCGAACAGATTTTTTTCCGTTTACAATCCACTTGTAATCCGAGTTCTGTTGACCAATCGCATTTGAGCAGGCTTCGGTTACACGCAAATAAAGCAATCCATGTGGGGAGCAAAAACAGGAACGCATTCGCCAAACTGCAATCTTGTCTGATGATAGTTTAATTTTATATTTGCTTTGTTAATAGAAAATAAAGGCTTGACCTGGATATCCACTGGCTGTACTGCAAGTCCTGAAAAAACGGTTATTGCGCCAAGATGCTAAGTCAGCAGACTGACAGTTTGGTTTTCGAATCACAGAGGCAATAGGAGTATCCAAAATGTAGCACTATGAGTTTTTAATTCAATTAAAATTGATAAAATAAAGAGTAAAAATGAGTAAAAACTGAACACCATCGTCTTGATTTCTTGAAAAGAATCATCATATTTTGCATGTTAGCGTTTTCGAATAACCAGTACAGGTCTCCTTTAGTAAAGCCCACATTTTGCATCTAAGTGTCATTTTATTTCATGGTTTACTATATTTCCTATTATTCCAGACTTGAGAGGCACACTTGTTTAGTTGTGCCCTTGAAGCAATGTCACATAGGAAGAAACTCTCTTCCAGGATTTATTTGCAAAACTTTTTTTTAACCCAATTAGAGTTTAAGCAAATAGAAAACACATCAAGGACACTGTGGTTACAGTTGGTGGCAATTCCACAGCTAACACGTTTCCATCAGCATTTCTCTTCATTCCTGTCTTCTGCACAGACAGGTTTGTCTGTTACTGACGCAGTGGGATTTACGAGGAACGGTTAGTAAGGCGCCGGAGGAAGGTTCACGACCTGAAATGCACCACTGACTTAAGAAAAATGTGTTTTCCTAGCTGTGCGTGTGTGAGTGTGAGCAGTGATGCCAGTGTGTTTTTTTTTTTCTCTTCGTGGTGAGAGCAGTCACTCCTATATTTTCTGTCAGCTTCGTTTTCTGGCAGACGCACAGAACCCCGTCACGAAGGTGTCAATGACAGTGTGGCTCAACACTCCAGTTTTCCTCCCTACTGTGCTCCCTGTTGTGCAACTTTATTACAATAATAATTCCACTGGTTAAAAATGTTATGTGCACCAGACGTCTCGCTGTGTTGTCTTACATTTCATCACCTGAAGGGTAATGTGCAAACAAAGTGGAGATACGGCTATTTTGTGTCAGTAGAAAAGTCAAAGTAACGGTTTGAGATTCCGCAGGAATGTTTTGAGACGCTTGAGGCACATTGGGAAAATTGGGATTCTCATCAGAATGTTGTTATGTTTCCTAAAATGTATTTTATATTCTTTTGTATTTCTAGTGTATGTCTCTGGGACTGCATACACCAATGCATTTAAATTCACCCCTCTGTTGTAAGTTAGTATCATCAGTATCATGTTTGTTGTAAACTTTGTTTATTGTTGTAAGATGGAAAAAGTAAAACTAGATCTATGCATTTTATTTATTAAAAATATATATGCATGTTAAATAAACTTTTTCCAATTTTTAGACTGTTCATTTGTTAAACTTATACACAGTTCAGAGGACAACATCAAACAAAATGTTTACACAAAATCATTTATTTACACTTGTTCGTTCGTACATTTATACCAAATTTAATACAATACACAATTTACACATAAAGACCTAATTCAGAGAGAAACAAAGCATTCAGCATCTCCATGCAATAGTTAGCATTACAGACTATTATCAAGAGCTGATTTATGTAATTCTTTTACTACTCAGGATTGCTTCCTGGGGTGCAGTGGCAAGTATGCAACTCTCTCCATGTCCTCCAGAAAGCGGTGGAAAGGTGTAAGGCTGACCGTCTTGTGAATAAATTATGATCTCCCTGAGACCCTGCTGGACTATACAGAAGAGAAAATGGATATGTCTGTTTACGCTTAAGTTTCTGATAAATTGTGGATGGTTTCTGGTGGATTCAGAGACTTGTGCTTTTCTGCAGAAACATTTCAGTGACAGAGGCAAACTCAGGTCAAGTATTTTGAATAGAAATCCACTCCTTAGATTCTTTTTTTTTTTTTTTTTCGAATATCAGTTGCCACAAAAAACCTCAAATTTTGCCAGATGGATTGAAATACACTTGAAAATATCCAATTTTCTACCATTCAAGAATTCTGCAAAGCTGTAACTATACCAATAGTATGCTTTAGACATTAGTTCCCTGTTTTGGGAAAAACGCTCATTCTCCTCCTTGCCAGAGTTTGGAGATGAGAATAGTGATGATACCCTTACATCAGTGGGTTCATTAAAAAAATACAGCCAGTACCCAGCTAACTCCAAATGTCAAACAATTTATTTAGAAGTTTAAAACACAAATACATAAATCATATTCATGATTCTGACACTAAATAAAGTAAAAGGTTTGCCACTACTACTGCCAACGAGTCAAGATAAACAGTTTCTTTTAATTAAAAAAGGAATATTTTCATCTTCTTTTATCTGTTGGTTTCAGGCTCAAACTGTCTTTATTTGATTTTAAAGTATCTGGAAACTTTTTCTTGAGCGATTAAACCAAACATTGCAGAGGTTCTTTAATCTCCTTTGAAGTTCCCTAAAGACAAAGTGGCTGTTTGGAGAGCACAGCTTATTTTTCCATGCAAAGCCTTACATAATGGTTTACTCAGGCTATTATTGTTACCTTGTCCTTCAAGCTCTCCTGATAACTTCTTCTCATGAATAAGCCAATTCTCCTGTCAAAGCATTCCCTGAAGAAAATCTGCATTCTTCCATGTGCAACCACTTTCAAAGCTCAAGATTCTATAAGTGATGGGCTATGAGGCCAAAGACCACTAATATTTTCCCTTCCCTTTTTTTCTTTTTCAAACCGTACCCTGAAATGATTAAACTCATCACTAGATAATCTTGCTTCTCTTCCTTCTGATGTCTTTGGTCTAACATTTCCTTTAGTTGCTCTACATCTGTTTGGCCCCTTCAGCTGACCTCACAAACTATTGCATTTTATAGGACTTATCTCTTCCTACACCTGGATTCAATCATCATCTTTCTTACGGGGTGGAAGCTGTATCTGCTGCTGGGACATGTTTGTTTCCAACTGGACATCTGAACTGTTCGTTCACACACAGCCCACAGGCCTGTGATTAGAGAGGTCAGTGATAATTCTGAAGTTTGCACAGGCTGCCAAGCTATAGATCTATGTTTGGAGTGCTGTTATGTGCTCCACATAGAAAGATTTACAAGTTTGAAATGATACCATTTACAGCATATTAAATGATAAATCTGTTGCACATCAGAACTAAAAATATAACAGCACAAATGAACTGAGAAAAAAAAGACATCTTCAAATGTTAAATGTGCAGAGAGCTCGGTAGCAATTTCAAAGGAAATATGTGTCCATAATACTCTTGTGCCCAATTTATTACTGATTGCTTAAGTTCAATTTGGTTGTTTGTGAAAGTCAAACTGTTTTTACAGTCCTCAAGAGAATATGTAATTTATTTTCTAATTAGCAGCAGGCTTATATTTACTTGTCAGCCTCTTCTGGTTTCTCCAAGGTCCATAGTGCACCTTATTCATTTTGGGATTAGTTCAGCTCGAAGGGTTTCTCCCATGGGTCTGCAAAACCCCATACTGCAGATAAACAATAGATTTAATCACTGAGTAAACTCCATGCCTATTACTTAGTTCAGTTAAAGTAGCCAAATACTCAATTCATGTGTCTATTTCCATATCCATATGGCGTTATAGTCTACATTTATTTGTATTGCTACTCATACTTTTACATAGCTTAATAAAAACCTGACTTGTAAACACAAGGTGTGTTTCTTCTGAATTCTCATGCTTGAGAAATCATGTTTTGTTAATTAAGAAATGACAGTGGAGTTTTTTGTCCTACTAACAAGATTGCAAACTGAAGCCAAAAAGATTATTGTAAAGTCAGCAGATTCATGCTACAAAGAATGAAAAAAAAAAAAAAAACAGTGACTCAGAGAGTCAAAGAGTTGCACAACACAACTTCAGTTATTGGCTGAAAATCATACAACTAAATCAACAACAAGATTCTTGTGCAAGGTACAAATACCTTAGCCACACAACATGCAACATGAAAAACTTATTTAATTCACCAGCAGCACTTTTCATGAACTGTTATAGTTTGAAACATGCTGAATTTTATTCATTCTCAAGTTTAATGATATTTATTGCACTTCAAGATATAAAGGCAGCTCATAAACACTTTGCCCTAGAACAAAAACAAAGTTCATTTAGACCCTGAAAGAGCTTCTTGCTGAGAATGAAAGTATTGAGGAATAGATTATTATAAGTAACACTTTGTTTGGTGATGTTCTAATGTGGAATGTGCAGAGGGGGGTAGGAAATTATGTCATGCTTCCAAAAACAATTATCTTTATTTTGAAGTGCCAGTCTAGAGTAAGGTCCTTGCTTGTCATGACGACAACCTCAGTCTTCCACACTTTAAGTAAGTGTGGAAGAACGTCTGTCTGAATCACAGTTGGCAATATGGTACACTAATGAAAAACACTGAGAAGCATGGCTGAAAAGATTCTCTGTTCACTGGGTGGCATGCTTCACCCCACTGTCTCTTTTGCATGTTCCTCCACTTCATGGAGAGTTTCTGAGTTTGTATAATAAGGGCTCAGTGTCTGCTTCAGACAACAAGGACCTCACGTTGGTTTCTCTCCGATCTTGAGGAAAAGTATGAGTTCAGTGGAAAGCTATGGCCAATTACCAAGTGTTTGGGGTCTACCATAGTATTTATAGTTTTTAAATTTCTGGTTTTGGGTCAAGCATCAAGATATGTCAGCAAAAACACCCACTATGGAAGTGGAATGCCACAAATTAGCTCTATAAAAGTTCCAATTTCAACCCTCAATTTAGTGTATTCATTCATAAAATGAGAGCAAAGTCAATAAAAGCCGGTCACCAAGTTACATAAAAACAAATGATACTTGTCTTTTACCGTGGATGGGAGAAATTAATATACCAAATTCTTCAATTAAACGTCAGACCTAATGAGTTTTCTAAATTGATGTCTGTCTCGGGTTTGTGATTTTCATAGTAAAGGGGGGATTCACACTCATCAGCAGACAGACAATCTTCTGAACTTGATGCCATCATATGACTCTCAACTGAAGACCTAACAATATAAAGAAAAGATTATTATAGATATATCATTTTGATGTGATTGCTAGTGTAAACACTGATCAAATTATATTATTTCAACCTACTTTTTATCACTTCTGTTGGCATTACTGAATGCGTGTAGATACTCTTCTTCTGGTGGTTGAGGTGACTCTGCGATTCTGGGTCCTACCCCGTTGCTCTGAAGGATAAGCGACTACCTGGGTGGATGATCTCCTCATCTGCAGACCATCTAACTCTCTCATGTCCCTCGCCATCTGAGACAAAGTTTGACCTGGGTTGGTCTGCAGACGCTGGAAAAGGCTTTCCCTGTTGATTTTCCTCTCTGGACAACTGAAGGTAAGTGCAACTCCAGAGTCTGACTTCATCTCTCTGGAGAAACCATCTGAGGTGCCATCGAAGCAGCGCCCAATAGCGATCTCTTTGGCCACTCTAGGGTTCTGGTCTGTGACTGTGTAGATACCATAGTTGTGTCCCAAAGGGTCAACGGGTGCTAACATGGTGAAAGCATGAGACTCATTGTTTTGAGCCACTGGTGGATGTTTAATGAGATACTCTTGTAGGAGGTTGTTGGTGTTGATCCTGCGGCAGTTACCTTGTGGAAGGATTGATATGAGGGACCGGTCCACCTCAGCTTGGTCAAATAACATGCCACTGCATTTGAACTCTACACATGCTGCTGAGGTATTGGACTCTCGCATATCCCGAGTGCTGCGAATGTCTCTAATTCCATAAAGCTGGCCCTTTGTCTCTCGGTGTGTTCCTCCCAGATTCCTTGACCTGACCATGACTTCTTTCTGTCCAAGAATTTTGATCTTGATGAAGCATGCTCTAAACTCTTGGGGGTTAGGCCACCAGGACAGGTAATCTCCTGTCCAGGTTGTCAAATCATTCTCCTCAAAGGGAACAACGTTGTATTCATACTTGTCCTTTTCTACTCTAAAAAACCTGAAATGATTAGCATCAACAGGGGCATTTTCACAAGCTATTAAATTCTGATATGGATATATTGGCCCATTGGTCTCATCAAAATTGTTTTGGTTAGGCTTTGCCAAATTGATTTTGAAGGCAGTTTTCTTTAATGCTGGATCATCATGGTCTGAACGCTGGTAGTCTATTTTATCTAGATAGGGCTGAGAGACTCCAATGATGTTTGGATTCATCTTTGGGGAGGAAGGAGCTGCCTCTAGTTCCTCCCCACCCAGCATTGCTGTGACATAAGCTGTGTAAGCATCAGGCTTCTGGGCATCACAGAAAGCTGGTAAACAGGCCCCATTAGGTCCTGTTATGACACTGTCAAAGCGGCCCCATGCCCTGGGATTAGAAGAATAACCAGGCTTGGGCTCCAAGTTTATCAAGCTAATCACGATACCCTCCAGCTGTTCAGTAGGTAGGAACTTGTCACTCATGTAGGCACGAACTTTGACATAGCAGCGTCTATTTTCAGGTACGTCTAAATTGAAAAGTCTGCGTTCTCTGATTTCCATGTTGCCTATGAGGAATGTGCGCTCCTCCCGCTTGCTCCTTCCATGACCACCAGTAGTTGTTGTGCTGTAAGAAAAGTCGCTCTCCTCTTCCCAGACTCCTGTGTCGGGATTTAAAGACCACAGTTTCATCTGGGGAATGTGTTCTTGCATTTTGACGTGCTGTGTGTCAAGGAGGACTTGGACAGCGCCAGCTCCAAGTACCTCCTTGTTGGAGTCATCTCTGAAGTCTACAGAGAACATGCCATAGGTCCTTAAAGGAAGCATGTCACCTTCATCATCCACAAAGTTAAGGTCGCCAGGGGCAGCTGCTGCAGTAGTGATGTTTCTCGGGTCAATGAATGTGACACTGGCTTTGACAGTTCCTTCGTAGATTTCTCCATTGTCCTTATGAAAAGAATTAGGAGGAATAACCAACTGCCCTATGGGGTCTTCATCTTTAATTTCTCCGAGGTTAATAAAATTGGTCTCTCCTGCATTGATATCAATTGGTGTTTGTTTTCTCATCACTTTCACATCGTGGTAAATAGATCCACTTTTCTTGTCAAAGATGAACACCTTGGGCGTGTCAATAAACTTTTGACTAGGATCAACAAAATTTACAACTAATCTCTGTGTGTCAGGGGTGATTCTTAATGTGAAGCCTCCTTGGTATCCAGTGGTACCCACTCTCTCTTTACCAATGTAGATGTGCCCAAAACGCAGAGGCTCATTATTGTCAGCTGTGACTACTCGACCTCGAACCAGCACAGTTGGCTGCACACACTTCTGACAACCGCACTGTATCACAGCACGGATGGGGAGGCTGTAGCTACCACAGTCAATAATTCTGCTTTCCATATTTTTAACACCACAACAGAATCCAGCTCCATCTCTGCAGCCCATATCAAAATCTAGGGAACCAGCACATTTGTTGTGAGGACAGCGGCCAGCATTGTAGTACTTGGAGTCAGTCCCGGGTTGAACACAGTCTTTGGGTAGCCTGATGAGATGTGTTTCAGGGGTAGAATTGCATGCTGGTGCTCCTTTGTCTGTGAAATAGACAATAAATGACATTAAGCGTTTGTTCTTTCATCATCATGAAAGAAATATTGCCATAAATTTTAAGTTGACTGCTGTGTAATGTGACTTTGATGGTGTTTCGGAAGTAAATGCAGAGTTAACATATTAAAAACAGGGCAGTTCATGTTCTATTTGCTTTGCTGTATCTGCTCTTGAAAGTTTATCAAATATACAATCTAGCATTAAAATAAAATTGCTGGTTTGAGGGTAATTGCATATTGATTTATAAGCATAATGTGGAACAGGTATAGAGAATAGTTAGAACTTGCTGGTGGAATATATAAAAATATTTATACCTTTATTTTTCACACATGGATGTTCACATTAAAAACACAGTACACACAAACGCCCAAGGTCTGCATGACCTGAAAGTGCATTTAAGTGGCCAAGTTGGATTGTGAAATATGCATAAAATGGTAATTAAACTTCAAGCTTAAGAAAAGGTTTCTTCACCAACCATCCAACTGGGAGCTGGAAGGAACGACCAATTGTTCAACAACCCACTGGCAGCATAATTATTATGCAGGATATCATGGTTGTTTGTAGTTAAGTATCCCTGTCAAGCTCACCATCTCCCACATAAGTCAATAACTGCAAACACATGAAGCAGTTTGATTTGTAGATTGCTGTATTGCTTTGCAAGTTTCCTTTGATCATGAATTATATAACATATAACCTCCTGAACAGCTGTAAACATATTGTGTTATTCAAATTAAACTTCTGCATTATGTGTAAGGGGAAAAGAAACTGGCATGTTTATCATCCCGCTCTGAGGTGCAGGCGTTGTTCTGCACACATAAAGTCTCTCCAGCCATAATGACTTTTGGAGTACAGGGATTTGTCTGTTGCCTAGAATTGATTGCTTTAGCACTGTTCCATGAAAAGCCTGTTTGTTAATCTGTGTCTTAACTAACAAGCACCTGGAGAATATAAGCTGTGTATGTGGGGTTCTCCCACATGGATGTGGAAAGACATACTTGTCTGAGTCTGAGAGAGAAAAGAAACATAATTTATTGACAATCTTGGGTTTCATCTCAACACTGGGTGTTCTGGAAAAATTGGGTTTGAGGTTTTACAGTGTCCAGAGCCCTCTCACACAATAAAGAATCCCTGTTTAGAAAGCTGTAGTTTCAACCAATGTAAACACAATAAAAATCTATTCCTCCAGGCTCTGCCAGATCGTAAGACTGATATTTTTTCATTTTCCCATGTTGGTTTTTTTTTTTTAATGAAAGATAGTTTATTAACTGACTTTCTCCTCTCTTTCAGTTGTAAGCCACTGTGGTTTTGTTTGATTCCTCTTAATGCGTAGACATGGCTCATGGATGACTTGGTTTGAGCTCAGCACTGACATTCCTCTTTAACTGTGTATTCAATCTCTGAGGCAGCTGCTCTTTATACAGTAGAGTTGCGGTTGTTTGCTTTTTGTCAGTGGTTATACTTGAACCAGTGCAAGACATTGACTAAATACGTCATTGTCAAATGCACTCGGGTGGTAGCCATCCTGAGCTATAATCCCTGTGTGCTGCTTTCTATCATCATAGCAAATTATTTCTTCTCAGTCTGATGAAGATTAATTACATTTTACTAGAACTTTACTATTTTTACTTAAAGAACAACCTTGAAACAGAAAAAACACTGGTATTCAGTGCTTTGCATGCAGTACATGTAAATACACTATATAACTTTTTTCAAGGGTCACACATCTGTCATTCTCTTAGCAGGACTACATACATACTACTAGTCTGCATTTCATAAACTTGGTGCGGAGGTGGTGCATGGGCAAGGGAAAAAACTTATTGGTGCCAATCCAGATCAGCGTCTTCACTTACAAAAAACTAAATGGGGCATTCGCTCTGGCAGAGGAAGTGGTTTCTTTGTTTCTGCCATTCTTGTTTGGTGCTACACATACCAACTACAGTAAGGAAGGCGGGGGAGGACTTGATGCTTCCTGCAGGGCTGCTGGCTTTACAGTAATACTGTCCCGACTGCTCTGGCTTCAGATTTCGCAGTACAAGCTCCTCTTCATACTTGTATACCTTCCTGTCCAGCAGAGTCCCATTGTGATACCTTGATAAACAGACACAAAGAAAGAAACAGAGAGAGTGATTTGTTCTTCACTTTACTTTTTTACATTATTGTGGAATGTTTATTGAACTTTAATCAGCTAAGCAATTATATTTAAAATTATATCTAAAATGTTAGCAAATATGCCACCAGTTATACTTATTTTGATGATTTATGCTAACAATGACTGTACAATGACTTTCATAGGAAGGTTTATCAGATGACTTTAGCTTATAGAGCTTATGTTTTAGTTTTATAACCTGTAACTTAAAAACTATACATTTCATAAGTGTAGGGAGGACTGTAGCTATTTTTTGAGTGTTATTCTATGAGAGTGTGCCAACAATGATGTTCATCTCACCAGTAGTATTTGTCAGGTGTTGGTGATCCTGCTGCCTTGCAGCACAACAGCACCCGTCCTCCCTCATAACGCACTTTATCCTCTGGGTGCTTCACAATGTACGGCTTTTCTGTGGAAAGCAGAAAGGAGCAAATCATCAAGACTTTACTCTGATTGTTGTGAATGGTGCCGCAGGTCATAGAGAGCTCATAAAATTCAAATATTACACTTTATTCGCCCGTCGGTCTCTGAGCTTGTGAAAAATGATTGTTGAGGGAATTGCCTTTTCGAAAGCAGCTGAAGTCTATTTTTATTTGGTTTCCATGCAACCAAGTCACTGCTCAAAGCTATGTAAAGTCTCACAATAGTCCAAACTGTTTACGTTGTAGAGCTGTCAATTTCCTGTTTTCAGTCGTCTGAGAATATGATTGAAGGATTTGTAGACTATGTGGAATAATAATAATGCTAGTCTTGTAATAATACCTATTTTAAGAACAATCCAAAAATATGTAATCACTTTTCTTTCATTTATCTGCACTTACCAGCTGATCTAAGAATAGCCCGGACCCAGGACATGCCTGTGGTGTTACTGGAAGTGGACACAGTGATAGGGGCAAACTTCTCCTTCCTGATGGTGATTAAAGTTGGGCTGGAAGAGCAGATTCCTAGGAGCTTAAAGTGACCCATAGCATCTGTACGGGCACGGATGACCTTGGGATGGCTGGCTAGTGACACAAAGGCTCCTGCCACAGGGACACCGGTCACGCTGTGGATATCACCATGTAGGATGTGGCCTTTGCACACGCAGTGACTGCAGTCTTCACTGGGATGGCCTTCAGTGCACACATACTGGCATTTGGCTTTTGTAAAGAAAGCGTTGAGATGTTAGCAGATACTGATCAAGACACCAAAGTAATGAAATGCCTCACTACAGCTAAATGCAGTGTGGCTTTGCATACCTGGGCATGGAGTCTTTCCACATTTCTGGATTTCAACAGGCCGTCCCACACACTGCACTGTCGCTGAAGTCCTTACGCAAGTCCTTCTCCTAATCCTGCGACCTCCACCACAGGTCACTGAACATGACCCCCAGGGACCCCATGGACTCCATTTAGCTACAAAAAGACACAACGGAAGGGAGTTTCAGTGAATCATTCTATCAAATGGATTGTTAACTCCCTTGTGCTGCACTATAGGATTTCTAAAGGATTTAGCTGCATTTAGAACTTTACTGAAACAGCTTCAATCAATAAGACTGTTGCTATTAATGGAAAATATAAATTAATGATAAAGAAAATATACTGTGAATAAATGGAATTTTCCATTTTATAGCTGAAGGAAATGTCCGTAAATGGACATTGGACGCAGAAAATTACCAGGACATTTTCCGTTTTTCTACTGAATTTTTTTTTACAGTGTACTGAATGGTTTAAAAAAGAATGTTTTGGGGAATTCACCAATAAAGAGGGACACTATGAATCACTTTGTTGATTAAAATATTTTATGTGTACTTCAAAGACCATATTCTCTACACTAGCTTAGGGTCCTGTCCGAAATTTGGTGGTGATTGATTTTTGGCTGTTACCTGTACATGGTGGGGTGGTGCACTCTCTTCTCTCTGAATGGTGCCCCTGACATGCTGGCACCAACAGCAGAGGCATGGGCTGTGCGCTCACACATTTCCTCCGGCGGACTTGGACACCCACGTCATTACAAACTGTGGTTGAACAGGGGCCCCACTCACTCCACTCAGTCCAATAGCTCTGCACTAAAAACATATTACAGAGGACAGACGGACATTTTAATCTTGAAAGATGTAGCTATGCACCAATGTTTACAATGTTTAATATTTGTTTAGTTTTTGTAGTGTTTTGGCTAAATATTCATTTCTGTGAAGAAAAGGCTTCCGCAGCCCTGGGCTGCTGTAATCGACTCTACCTGGGGGGCACTGGAAGCGAACATGGTAGTTAGAACAAACGCGACCATGTGGCTGTTCCTTGTTGATGCACCAGAATCCCTTCTCCAGACTTGAATGAACCACTTCCCCAGTTTCTGCCGCTGCCACCCAGTCTGTAGTACGAGCCTCCATGGCTGTAGGCCGTGCACAAACTCTCTCTCTGTAATAGAAACGAATTGCCTCCAGGCGCTCATAGTCTCCATTTCCCCCAGGATGGTCAATGTTGAACCAAGATGTCCATTCAGTCACGCCTGGAGGCGCATGAAGGGAAGACGTGGATGAAAACCACAAAGATAGAACATTAGAAAAAATAATAATTGTGGTGTGGAGGTTGGAGCTAGTTTTACATGAGGGGACACTGTTAAGAATTAAGAAAGACTTGAACAGCAGGGATGGGTTACAAGCTTTCAGGGGTCTGCAACTATCATCTAAAACTGACTTCATATACTCCAGGGAGCTTTGTATTGTTGAGGATCTTTCCATGCCCCCTGGCTTGAGTCATGAGGCATTCTGTTTAGTTTTCCATCTGTGGCATGTTCTGAAACCTGAACAATTTCCTACTGAGAAACATGAGGAATTGTAAATAAAAGGAACCGATTAGCCTCATGTGATAGATTGTTTTCCTTTTAAAGTAAAGCACTGCTTTACTCCCAAACAATAATGTCCACCAAGAATTGATTATGTGTTACAGACAGCTGTTTCTGTATAGTTAAAAAAAAATGTTGTTTATTGAAATGCTCCTAATTGTATTAATGTGGTGGTTTAAAGCTGTTCACATCACGGAAAGCTGACTGAGGCAAACGATCCTCCCAGCTATGCTAACAGTGAATGATTAGAAAGCAGATTAGTCATACATCTTTTGTACAGAAATGTCTTTTAGTGTTACACCTCTATCTGTTCTTAATAACTGCTGAAAAAACTGTGACATGAGCTGCAAGATAACCTCATCCACATAAGCAATTATAGTTTTAAAAACTCCCACTCTTTGTTTTACTTCACTGATCAGAAACACGGTTTCCATAACAACAGGCCTTTAGGGGAACAAACAGGAATTATTATGGTGCACGGAGTGATTTTTATTTAGCTTTGGGTCCAGACTTGAGCCCTGTCTTTATTTGCTTCTATTATTCCATTGAATAAAGTATCTGTAATTAAGTATTTTTGTAATTAACTATTATTACTACTGTAGCCAAGGATGTCTAGACAGCATCGCTGGATGACTTAGACAAAGTTAAAAGGACCATCTTTTTTCTATTATTTCCAAGCAGATGTGTTCTTAAAAGCAATGGACACCATACAAAGACAAAACACACTGTGTCTAAAATTATGTCTCGGCCTCATGCCTTGGAGTTTAAAGTTTTCTGAGTTACGAGTCTGCAAAGGAATAAAATCTCTGAGGTAACATCTTTATTGGGAGCTAAAGGATTTACCAAGAGTCTTTAAAGTTTTAGTCACAGCCATTAGTAAGGCTGCTAAATCAGCAAGTCAAATAGCAATAACGAGCGTACTGATAGTTTTATAATACTGGCCAGAATCTGCCTGCACTTTTGCTTTCAGCTGATATTTAAACTCTCGCGGTTTGAAAATGTCTGCCAAAGAATTAGCTCTCAATCTCCCGCCGGTACCTGTTGTCTGTGAGTCAGCGTACATGTTGAAGGCCACTCTCCGTCTCTTGTCTGAATGACTCTCAGTTCTCAGTGATTCTGCGTACACAAGAAAACAGCTGGTTATAGACCGAGCTTACACTTTTTGTCCTTGAGAAACTTTAAGAAGAAAGAAAAGAAATTCTAGAAGTCATGTGTTGGAGATGAGAGTGTGTTACCTTTTTGAAAATATCTATACTTGTGCTTGCTTAAATTACACTATTGATAAAATCAAGTTTTCAATGTGTGTGCGTTTTGAACAGCTGCTGAGATTTACTCTAATTTTGTATGGACACGTGCACGTTTTGCTCTTTCTTCGAGGCAAGGAGACTTTCTGCTTAAATAACAACAAACTGAAGATTTATTCCCTTTTCTTTCTCTCAGATGGAAGCTTTCATCTATCCATCACTCTTCTTTTTTCCTATATTTCCCCTTTCACTCCTCTCTGTCTTCTCTTTTATCATAGCTGTTCTTCAGCAGCGGCACTCTCTAATCCCTCTCTAATCTCCCCCAGAAATCTTTGTCATGCATCTTCTCATTCTTCAGTCCTTCTTGCCCTCCTCTGTCCTCCCTTCTCCTCTTGATCCATCAATAAGCACCTACTGTTGAGGATGTTAATGAACCTTCAGTTGAGAAAATCTGAACCTGCAGAGTCATCTGATATTCTGTGCAGAAGCTTTCTGTTCACCTCTTTCTCTTACTCAAACACATGCAGCAATTTCATGCCAATTGGTTTTATTTGAAGGACATATGACTGCAAAATATGTATTGAACACAAACTGCATGCCTACATCACTAAATAAGTCTTACATCATTTTCTTTTAAGCGCGTGTGTTCATACACACAGCAGTAGATGTAAGAAGTAAGCAAATACTAACCTTTTAGAAAAAGAACGATATTAAAGCTGGCATTCATGTAATTTTTTTCCCTTTGATTTATTAAGCATGCACCGTACATTTTCACGCATGCTTTGATGTGCAATGATTCATTTTCCTGCGGCACAAATTTTTTTTATGTTTTGAAAAGCGTCAGTTGTTTGCTTGACATTTCTCCTTTCGCTAGAAACTCTGGGAAGAAATGTGAAATGTGGCCATGCGGAAAAAATAAATGTCAGTCTGTGACAGAAACAAAAAGTGGCTTATGTCGCTTTAGTGTGCGTGTGTAATATGTGCAAGTGCTTAGAACTGTGGGAGAGACGCTGCTGAGTTTACGAGCAGAGGCGCCCAGCACAGAGACCGGTATCGATCCCAGTCCCCGCTGGTTTTACAGCTCACTTCAAGTCTTTCGTTTCATGCCAGCACATTTCTTTTCAAGCCCTGATGGCTTTTGATAGATTTACCAAAAGAAGGATAACAGTTCAGCAGGACAAACATCAACTTCACATTTTAAGGTAACGTAGACAGTCAGCTGACCTTCATGGTTGTTGATTTTTTTATGCCCTTGGCTTTAAAAACCATTGATATTTTTCCAGATCAGCTTTGTCTCTCTGATACCCTGGAATGACTTATAAACAGAAGCAAATGCTTTCACACTGATCTGGTGAGCAGATGTGGCTCTTCCTGCAGATTTAGTTTAGTAAATCAGTTCAAATAGTTTTTTCACAATTTTTTTTTGTCTCCCGAGCAGGTAAAGCACAGTTTTTCTCAGTGACAATGATGTTCACAAATCATCAACACATCCCAGAAACAACATCAGAGATCTCTGTCCAGAAGTCCTGGGAACAACTAAGATACTGCGCAGGGCCTTCAAGCTCCCAGGCCTCTGGTACAGGACCCGAGCTTGAAGGATAGACCGCCCGCAGGGGCAAGAGGGGATTTTTTTTTTTTGTTCATTTTTTTATGTGTGTCTGTGTGCACAAAGAAGCCTTTTCTTTCTTTTATTAAAAATGAATTAAAACTCCTGTGGCTAATTAATAATGCTCCCCATCCTGAAGCGCATGTTATTTCCAAGAAGTTCCAAAACACTATTTCGGCTCCTGTTACATAACATTTTTCTTTCCTTTTCACACCAGAGCAAAGGGAATTCACAGCAGAACCGCAGGATTATCATTTCAAGATGTCTGATAATGATGAAAATGAAATGGCAAACAATTCGGTGGATTATAGGGTGACTAATGGTTTTAGAAAGCAGACAGAGGAAACCCAGATTAGCTACAGAAGAAGGCAAATGTTGGGGTAGTGACCTTAGTAATGGCTGGGATGAAGTGGCTTGGCTCCCAAAGCGCACTCAAAGCTTATTGTGCTTCTGAGGGACATGTTAACACATTATGAATTTTAAATGCTAGGGGATTTTATTGGGGCACTGCTTCATGCGGCTGGTATGTGAGCGAATTTACCTCATCAAGAGGCAAGTAACACACGTTTTTCAAGCCAACGGGACCAAAGTTAGAACTTATTATTTCCTTTTTAAGCTTTAGGAAAATAGCTTAAAAGCCTAAAGGGACTGACTGGTGCACTATACCTTGTTCATGGGGTTGGGGTTTTTTTGTGAACAGAAATGTCTTTACGCTTTGACTTTTTGCAGCTGCTGTTACACAACCCAAACGTTGTGTACGTTGATTCTGATTTTCTGATTTAACGGCTCATTTGGCGCTTGTCAAATCACCGCTGAACAATAAACTTCTTTTATGATGTGACATGTTGTGGTTTAGCTTTGTTTAGATCGCATGGTTAAGTTTAGGAAATAGATGCAGTTTGGTGGAAACGTGAGGCTGTCCTGTTAGAAACAACTACGTTAGTCATTTCAAAATGAAATATGTTTACATTCAAGTGCCAGCAGTTTTAGCCATGCTCACTGTGACCCTCATAAACCTTGGACAAACCTTGGAGAAGGTAACAAGATAGCTGCACTGGTGCGTTCAAACAGATCTGCATCCTTTTCCACATATAGCAACATGGTAAGTTCCTGAATACTAAGCAATGTCACTTATATGTCTGAAACATAGCTACTGGATTACTTTTCATCCACCGCTGCATTCATTGTCCTCTTTATCCACCATAGGTCTGTTGTGACAACTGCAAGTCTTATTTTAGAGAACTAGCTTTGGGTTCAATGATTTACGTCACAGTGGTTCATTCTGAAATACAGCTGGTTCACTTACAGCCTGGCTGCACAAAGGCAAATCTACTATTAATAAGCCCTGGTGCCTTTGTGAAGGACAGCCTTGCTCTCCTTCACTTTCTGAGTGAGAAATTTCTACCTTAGCCAAAATCTAATAAAAAAGCTGCTGAAGAGTGGAACTGTGGAGAAAATGGAGGACCTTATGAAGTTTCACCCAACACGATTTCACTCATATTAGGGAGTTATGGTTGTGCCAGATGCAGGCTGGCAGACAGATGAGGCTTAAGTAAAAGGTCTGGATCCTGTTTATTTATAATATTCCAGATCCCTACAAGAAGGAAAAGATGTGAAAACACCAGCATGCTTCCTCGTGTTACATAACCTACTAGACAAAGCAAAGCTCGCTCAAAGAATGGGGTTATGCTTTATTTGTTGATGTCGCTCGTGCTCGGGCTCAGGAGTGTGTGTGACTGCAGCTGCCACAGGAGTCCTCTGTTAAAATCAGAGGCATTCCATCCATGAACTGTGTATGCATTGTGTGTGGGGGCCTGTGTATGTGATGATCCGTTTGCCATGTCATCTGGAAGTTGTTTATGCGTTTGGCTAGCTCCTTAGCTGAGGTGTGTGTGGTTTCAGAAAAGTCTGCTCTTTCTCTCAGTGCCTATCTCTCTCTCTCTTTACCCCAAAGTTTCTTCTTCTTCCCAAAAGGCTCTCAAAACTTATAAACATCTGTAGCTCCTTAAAATCAGCAGTTTTGTCCGTGACATTAACTAATGGTGGAAACCAACCACATGATTTAAGGATTTACAAAAGTATAACAGATGATTTGTGTATTTAAAGGAGGATATTTGTGGAACACCGCATTGTTTCCTTGATACTATTAAAAAACGTTTGTCAGTGTTGAATTTCTCAAGCAAAAATATCTGGAGGTTGAACTTCTCCACCTGTGCACAGGTACTGAGCCAGAAGCTGAAAATGTAAAGCAGCTGATTACTCCTGCAACAAATAATTTCTTGGCATCTCTTCTTGTGTCTGTACACATGAGTAGAAAAGAAAAGCAATGAAAGATGTGATTGTGGCTTGCAGCATGTCACTAATGGGAGTTTGCGCCTTTTCGTTTGATCCTATGTAATCTCTGCGTCAGTCATTAAAGTCAGCTGGCCAGACAGCTCTGTGCTTTATAGCAGACAGTGGTCAGCATCTGGAGAACTACCCCTCCGTCTGACTAACAGCCCTCTAGCTACTCACCAACTATTTTGGCTTTGCCTGAAAATTATGGAGAGAAGAGAAGAGAAGAGAAGAGAAGAGAAAGATTTACACCCAAAGGTGGTAATACCACTGTTTTCCCCTCTAAGTTGGGCATTCAGCAGCAGCTGCCAACTTTAAATAGAAAAACAGCTTGTAAACCTCTAAGCTCTAAGGTGTGTGGAGAGGGTGACTGAGAAACAAGGCGAGGAGAGAATGTTTGGAGGAGGGAGTGTGATTGAGGGAGAGATAGAAAGGAGAAAGGTGGGGAAAGTATTTGTGGGGAAATACCTGAGGGAGACAGATTAGAAACAAAAGGCGAGCAGATGAAGACGAGCAGGACAGATGGAGACACGCAGTCGTTACTTTAGCAGTGGATTGAATGCAGTTATGAGGGCTGAACTGGTCATCAAAAGTGAAAAGGAAAGAGTGAAATGCTGGCCAGTGTGACGGTGGAAAAAAAAGAAGGCAGTAAAGTAATTTTACCTGTTCTCCTATTCCTCTTTTTTATTCCATTTTGTCATTAAGCCGAGCACAAACCAAGCAGGTGGAAAAGTGGGCCACTGGGTTTGTGATTATTGCACCTTGTTTCCAAGGTGACTGCGTTTATATCTTTAGGGACTGCTCCCAATGTTAGAGGGTGAAATAAGGACAAAAATGCACCACCTTACTGCAAGATGTGGATGTACTGCTAAAGGAGCGTGGCATGAGGCGTTAAACTTTTACGATCCATTTTAAGGTTGGAGTGTTCTGTTCAATCAGAGTCAGCATGAATCACCATTTATACATACACTTTCACTGGTCTCTAATCTTTTTATATATACTCATCAGTGAATGGCACAAAGACATTTACAGTTCAGGGGCTTCAGAGCCCAACAAGACATGGAGACTATTAAGGTGTATTCACACTCATTTGCTTTTATGAACTGCCAGCTCCTTCACTTTGGAAAAAAGAGAGAAAAACCTAATGTGAAGCAGCTGTAAGGCGAACAGAAAGTGACAGCTCTGGAAAAAGTGCTGCTACTGGTGTCATTCAGGAAGAATGGCAAACTTTCAGTGGACGATAAGAGTGAAGTTTGCTGGGAAGAACTTCTAATTTCATCTGGAAGAAACTGTGTTGTGCTAATGTCTGCAGATAACCAACACTTAACCAGCATTAAAAACCGGGAGCTACATTAGAAAAATAGTGCAAAAAAAAGCTGTAATTTCAAACTGGATCTTGGTCAAGTAATAAAAGCTGGACACAATTTTCATAAAGCAGGCCTTCCGTTTGCTGATAGTGGCGGCTACTGTGCTAGGGTTTTCATAATCACGAAATTGTTGTTGTTTTGTGATTAAACGACACTGCAGGGACAGTTTTCATGACCTCTTCTCCTTAATATCCCACTCCATCTCCATCCAACTCCTTTGTGTTATTAAAAGTGCAGGAGAAACATGCATATGGCTTTAGATTCGAGATTTCAAGATAAAGAGGTAATAAGGCAGTCTTATCGCACGTTTCCATCGCTTCAAAGGATGTTACTTTGACTTAGTTTTACATTGCCAGAGACTTATTATCCCCGTAAAAAGTATTTCTACTTTCCTAAACCTAACCTCAAACCACATCTTCTTTCACAACATTTTGTGATTTACAATACGGACTTCATGACTTCACATCCCCAGAAGGGAGTAGGCTGACTTTGAACACAGATTAATGTCCCAACAATGTAAGTAATCCAAGTACACAGACACTAATCATGCACTACTCTTATCATATGAGCTCATCTTCAGACATTTGTCTAAATTCTTTCAACATCCCACTCTGACATCTTTAGGGAAATGCCGTCAACTTGGGAAACTCTACAGTTACTGTCAGTTGTGCATGTGTTAACATGTGTTAATACTCATAAACTGGCCCTCTTTCTTGTGTGATTATGAAATGAAAACTGAAAATTGCTCAAGGTTCATTTTCAACATTTGCAGTTTCATGAGCATCATTTTGTTGGCAAATCTGTAGTTACAGCTGTTTCTTGGGATTGTGTCATTCTGACATGATAATAATATATTAGCAGTTCAATCATCAATCTTCACCTACCTTGGCTCAGAGCCACCGAGGCCAGGAAAGACAGCAGCAGCGCCACTTTATTTAATCCCAACATTGTGCTGGCGATTCTCTACAGCATCGATACGAACTAATTCAGCTCTCAGCTGAGCGTAGCTACTTCAGGTCCTCAGGTGTGACTGAGGCTGTTGTTTGGGCACACTCTTGCCTCTGCTCCTTCGTGTGAGTTGAGTTGCTGAGCTGGAGACAGGAGCTCAGCCGTTTTTAAAAGAAGGGGCATCGGGACTGCACACCAATCCAGCCCCTCTCTCCTCACCATTGGCCAGTGAAATGCAACATCTGGGTCCCCCGTATCATGGTCCAAAAAAAGGTAAGGGTATGGTGGGGGAAGAGAGGGGAAGGAGCACGCACACACGCAAGGAAAGAGAAGGCAAATGTGTCCATGTGCCTGTGGTTACTGAAAGTAAGAGGGTGCTTTCCTGTTCTTCTTAGCTTTTTTTTTCACTATTTGTGGCTTATTTAAAGCATTACTTGCATTTGTTTAACTCAAGAGTTACATTGATTTGTAACCCCCCTCCACCCTATTGCACCAGCGAATACACATTTAGCAACACAACAGGTGTGTGGCTTCACGTGTGTGTTTCCATCTTTAAATCTCTATTCTAGTTTCTACGTGTGTCTTGTCAAGCAAAGAATTTTAGAACTTTAATTCCGGATGATTGAAAAATCTATTTTTATTTTTTCTCTTGCTTTTTTTAAAAGGCATTTAAAATATGAACGTCTAGCTGACACAATACATTTCCTTGTGATTTGCAATAATAATTCAAGACTGTGTTTATAAACAAGAGATGACAGTTATAATCATCTTCTGTAAATTGTCATGTCCTTCGCTGGCCCCCCTCCCAATCTGTGTTACCTTTGTCTTACCAGCAGACACGGGACAGTGCCAGATGCTGCTCTCCCTCGGGTTCAACTTCTGGTTCAGTTTTGTAACTCTTTAGCAGTTGCTGATTGCTGGGTGATGCACTGCCAAAGAGTGGAAGTGGCGTCATATGGCATGCCATTCAGGAAAGTCCTCAGAGCGCAGACACGAGACATGCTTATGAGGTGCAATGTACTTGGACTCGTTTACAGGATGTGAAGTGTTTTATTTAGTAAAGATCCTCGTAAAAGCAATGGAAATTAAATACACTAATTAGGCTGAACTGTTTAAACATCCCACTGGGTTAAAACTTTTAAAAAGGTGTTAAAAAGTCTCCAGAGTCCCTGTCTGCATCTTGATAAGGACTAAGGCTAAGTTCAGTTAATTGGCTGAAAAGTAATGAGATTTATATTTAGGTTCAATTCTGAAACCTAGAAAAATGTGCTTTTACTACTAATCTTATTATCAGTTACTTTTCACATTAAGAGTTTCCTGTTAAAATGATACAAAATACAATGCACTCCTAAAGAAAGCACCAGTGTTTCCTGAACCTCCTAACTGCACCAGCCACCCACCTTCACCCTTAGCTCCCTGGCAAATGAAACTGGCTAAAAGGATCGTAAGGTTTCATATGTCAGATGAGCTGTTAGCAGCTCCACCAAACAAACAAGTCCACAGAATAAATACAGATTTGTGTATCAGAACTTTGTTTTTCCTTCTTTCCTCTCTCATTAATCATCCAGTGGCCCCCCACATTTTTCTTGTGACCTGTTAGACAGGCCTGCCCCCTGGGCTGGCAACCAGTGGAGTACCAGCACCAGCTCCATCTCAGACAGCTGAAGTATGAAATACTTCTTAATGAGGTAAAGACTCATTTTCCACCACTGCATGTGGATTACAGTTCAACAAGACAATATTTAGGAAATAGATTCCCATGAGTTCTCGGTTCTGTCACGAAGAAACATTAAGAAATGCATTTTTATTCTATATTTACTCAAGCTGTTTTGTGTTGTTTTGCTTGTAGTTTACTGTTGTTTATAGCACTCATACTCATCCCTAATTTCTTTTCTTTCCAAGGAGCCAGACTTTTTTGTACGTTTTTAAAGTGGTCAACAGGAGATTGAGGAATTGTTCTCCAGGCTTTCTAAAGTTCTTTCAAAGTTTTTCTTTGGACATTGGCTGCTTTTTCATTCATTTTGAGTCCAGTCTTTGTACTTGAACACTTCCAGAAGAATGGTTTTTGTTTGTTAAGCCACTTAGCACACAGTTGTGTCCTTAAGAAATAGGAAAGAAATCCAGTAGGCCTGACAAAAGGCCTGAGAGATGTATAATCAGGCTACTGTTCACTGAAACATTACCAAAAATGCTTTCAGTGGAAGGGTGTCTGTGAAGAAGCTATTCTTAATGAGGCAAACCGGTACAAAAGAACTGGACTTACAATTGGTGTGATGGAGCAATGAATCCAGATTTTAAACTTTTGGTCCAAATATATTTACAAAGCCTGGCCCTTAATATTCCTGAAGCACTGTGGGATCCTCTTGACAGAGAATAAAACTAAAAGAAAAGAAAATCCACAGAAGAGCTTTGAATGCATTTGAAGAAGCTTAGAGAATTATTCCTGAATACTAACTAATGAAACGAAAGGTTTTCCCAAGAGAGTTCACCTTGAGTTGCTTTATAAAGGTGGTCATACCAAAGATTGGCTTTCAAGCTCATTAGAACTGTACAAACTCTGTTTTTGCCTTATATGCTGTATTTCTGTGTTTGTTTGCACACGATTCAGTAAATCTCTACACCTATTTCACCATTTCCCTAGCATGATATATAAAGAAATGAGTTGTGACTCAATACTTTTCTACAGTACCATGTAGGTAAAGGTAAGATTTTTCAAGATGTTTTGAATCTAAGAAATAGTCAATGATTCTCTCTCCTTAAAGATGATAGTTATCATCATGAAAATGTGCTGGAGTCCTTTCAGAGACAGATCCTTTAGTTTCTTTAATTTTTTATGCCATAGACACTCTGGATTTATGTTTCTTATTTGTTGCTGCTCCCTAAATTGGTTTTTTTTTTTTTGTTTTTTTGGCCTACATATGATTTTATCTCGCTGACTCTTACAAACAAGTGCTAGTGTCAGTTATGGCTGTTCATTTCTCCAGGCCACTGATGACACTAAAGCTCATTACGCCGCCACTTTAATGAAAAGCACAAAAGACAGAGTGGCAACAAGTCTTGTTCCCTGACAGCGATTGGACAGGCATGAAAGGGAGGGCTGCTGAGAGCTGAGACATATTTCTACAACGTTTTTCAGTTTGCCTCTGACAGATTTAATACCACGGAGCAAAAAAGAAATGAATCAACATTCCTTTTCACTGACTTTCTACACCCACTCACACATGTGCACCCACACTGGGCATTAGTGAATTAGTATGTGTTGTGCTCTAAAAGTAGTTATAAAACTTACATTTTTCTGAATCGTTGGGAAAATCTTTAAAGACTATTCTTATTTAATTGTGTTTTGTTTTTGGACACATTTCTAGTCAATTTTTGTAGTTTACTAGCTCCAGGAGGTCAGAGGTTAGACGTGTGATGTCATCAGTAAGCGCAGAAAAACAAACAGTGTCTGAGATGTGGGAGCGATGTTTTGCTGATTATATGCTATGCTGCCTGTAAACTCCAAACCTGAACTGAGGAGAATAAAGTTGCAAAAAAAAGGAGAATGGAGTCATGTCTCTCTGAGGGTGCAACATATGCACTTCATACATATACACATTACTTCATTTATAAACAGCACAGCAGTTGTAGCATCACTGAAGGCCACAACCTTGAGCTTAGTAATGAGGGATCTTCCTCTACAGCGAATTATAGCCTGATGACACCTCTTTGTGGGTTTCATTACCAAATCAAATCCAGTTTGGAATCCATAAACAGATGTAACAGTGTGTGCACACCTAAGATGCCCGGCAATAATCGCATGAGAAGTGCACATTACATAGCTTGGTGGCCTGGATTCTTTTAACAGAACAGGCAGCGTTCAAGTCTATTTTGGCAGCTGTCCTGACACTGAAGGGCATTTCTTGAAGATCAAAGGTAATAAATGAAGCAAAATTACTTTAGTATGGGTATACAGTATATTAGCTAGAATACCAAGGGGGAAATGTATGTTGTCTATGTTTCTTTAAAGCCATCATCATTTAGTTTTCTGGCACAAGCTGGACTTGGACTTATTCAGCTTATAAAACATTAATATTGATGTTGGCATGTAGTTAAAAACATCATTAAAATTATTTTAGACTCCAGTTTCTGGTAAGGTAATGCGTTTACCCTTACATACTGTTTATATTTCATGCCTTTGCAGTCAGTTTTGACCCTATTAAAGACATTAATCAATAAAATTAATTAATATATTTAAAGTATGGAAATAAATGTCCATACTGAATGTTAAACTACTGATTTAAAAGGTGTAAATTGCCTGTCAAACATCAATTAATAGATTAATAACTTTACATCTAAGCTAATGGCAGCTCAGATGCCTTTATAATATTTATAGCTCACAATAACTGATTTCGATTTTTTTATTTTTACATTATTTGTTGCATTGCAGGTGCCAATGCACTGTACTCATTCATTCTCTGACCTCTGTATAACCTCTGTTCCGTATGTGCAGCTTGCATTACCAAAGCTATGCTGTGGTTCTAATTCACTGTTTTGAGATTCTCCAAGGACCGTTCAAAGATCAGCAGGTGACCATGACCGTGTGGTGAGAACACAGACAGTTCTCGTGACAGTGTCAAGGTCCCCCTTGAACTTTGACATCACTGTGCCATAAAAACTACACTGAGACATGGCACATGAAATCCATCTGAATAGATATATGTATATCAGTATAAAAATGTAAAATACTTTTGGTTTTGTGAGCTTTGGATCACTTCTGGAAAACTCATCCAATTTCAGACTAAAAGAATGACATTTGAGGTATTTTCGCTCCTGTCAAATGAGTCAAGTTTGTCCAATATTCTCTCATAAATTTGGCTTCAATTCTTAATTTCATAAAAAGTCCTGAGAAATACTACTAAAAAAACTTAATGTATTCACCAGCTGGTTGCAACCTAGGTCCGTTTGCTGTTGGGGTTGGGAAGCTGGCATTCACTGGGTTTCTATTAGATCTTATTTACTGAAAACCGCTGCCCACTGAAGCTGGAAACATAGTTAATGAGAACAGATCAGTAGACCTGAAAACCAAAACAATGAATGAGAATAAACCAAAAGATCACATCAACCTGGCGTAAACGGCGAGTTGTTTGTAATTTTTCAGTTATTTTGTCATTGCAAATGATTTTTTTCCACATTGCATAGTTATTTGATATTGACGTTATAAAAAGTGCTGATTGGTGCAGCTTTTATCCATCTGGAGCCCTGATCGTTTCATGATTTTATTTTTTTTAAGACAAGCTGTCAGTGCCATTTAAAGTGAAGAAAAGCAAAACACCAGAAATTGAACACTTCTTTGAAATTAGTTCTTTGTTTTTTATTGGACAACAAAAAGCAAATGAGGTAACTGAAACAAAGGTTATGCAAAAGTGCAGCCTGACCACACAAATCAACAACACATCTGAAAAATGTAATTACCAACCTACACCAGTGTGTCTCAGCAGCACACCTCAGTAGAAAGTCAAGCATAAGAATGAAAAAGTATCAGAACATTAAAACATTCCTTAGATTGGCACAATAGAAATCTCACCTTCCTCTGCTGAGCCTCGAGAAAGACATTTGTTTTGCAAAGTAATCAGAAAACAGTGCAATGCTACACCTTTTACAAGTAGACTGACACAAAACTCCTCATGCCATACCCTAAATAGACATGACTCAAACCACAGTTTCTATATATGAATCTTCCTACTGTAGCTCAACAGCACATCTGGCTCATGCATAGCCTGATCTACACAGCTGAGATGTCAACATTAAATCACACCGATAGTCTATAAAATACAAAACAAAAGAATAGATCAGTTGTTTCTTTTCAAAATCAGGAGTGGTCAACATGGGCTCTTGTGGTTCCACATGTTACAATTCTACGAGACAGTCTGTGCCAGGGAAGTCTGGAAGGTTAAGCTCATATTTTTTCTGGATGTCATAGGGTAGGAAGCGTCCGGCCAAGAAATGCTTCCCCGTGAAACTCGTGGCACACTTCTTTGGTGCTGTAAGTGAGATGAGAACTTCTGGGTTTATCCCATCCTGACTTCGCTCTTCTACATCCCAACCTGGAAAAAATGCGTTTAAGGAAAGGAGCTTTTCAATAAATTTGTGCCATTTTCAGCAGTTAGTGTATATGGAGTAGGATGAACTCATAGTGATCTGATTTTAGCGCAAGAGTTATTCTCTAAATGTGCCTCTAGACTTGGAAAACTGAGAGAGCTGCCTGGAGGGTAATTTATCATCGTATTTTTTGGGCCTCAAGACTTGTATCTACAGTTTATATTAACACTTACCTGAGGGCACATCCACACTAGCAATGGGAATCTTGATTTGCTTCAGGGTGACCAGAATACCAGAGTATGGCTCCTTTATGTTGGCACAGTCTGCTTCTGGGCCCATCATGGCATCAATCACTAGGTTGTAGGCATCGTTTATAAGCTGCACCTAAACAGAAAATACCTCAGTATGAATAAAATGAGAAGCTTACTTCTTGTACACAATTCACTGGAATCACCTTCCAGTGGTTAAAGGCAAGATTAATCTGTATAAGAGTAAAACATTTACCCGTGTGGGGTTTACAGTCTGTGCAGTTGTTATTATCCGTTGTCATTCCCAGACTGACAGATTATCTCAAACCCAATGTTGTCTCAGAGGATCCAAAATTTTCCGAAATGAAGGGTAAATGTTATGCAGAAGTGTATGAAAAGTGAAATGTGAGCAAAACTTGAAACCAATTAGCAAAAGAAAACAAAGCAAAACAAAGTTAACGAAACCCACAAAGATCCCATATGGGAAACAAACCACTTGGAAACTTGTGATTTCTTCCTTTTGCAGACTTTGAAGGCTGCTTCCTCTACTACCAGAACTGTGAACATCCAGTAGTGTTGCAATCAGTGCTCGGACACTAAAAGACCCCTTTTGCATGTCTGCTACATCAATGCTGTCATTAGATTTTCAGTTTATGAAATATTATGAAGCACAAAATCACAGTAGTGGCTAAAAAGTTTGATTTGATTTTATCATAAACCCATCTGAAAAGATTGTTTAATAAAATGCAACCATTCATTAAACATGAGAAAGATATAGAAGTAAATATACCACCGTCTAAACTGCACTTTTTATTTAATAAAAGTGAACAACAGGGGAGGCTGGAGCCTTTCCCAGACAGTTTTGTATGATCTGTAATTAACCCAACCGCTATGTCTTTGGAGAACAAAACCAGAGCACCAAAAGGTAACCCACAAAGGTGCAAAGAGAACTTGCAAACTCCATACAGAAAGGCCTCAGTCATATAGCAGTAAGGCAACACCACTAATCACTGCATCACTGTGTTGCATCATCTCCTTCTTGCTGATTAAATAAAAGTCTAGAGAATGCAGCCAATTAGGTTAACATAGCATAAAGGCTTGAAATGAGGGGAAAGTGTTCGGACTCAGTCCAAAGGTTACAAAAAACAAACAACGGAGAAACCTCTATAGCTCAGTAATTAACTGACCATCTCCTGCAACCAGTAAAGACCCAAGGGAGCTAAAGGTCTCAAAAAAAGTTCAGAAATTAAAAAAAGAGAGAATTATTGAAAAACTCTTTTTAAATTAAACTTTACACTCAATCTTTTCAGCAGCATGGCTAAAGTTTCTGTAAAATGTGATGTCCTGTAAAGGGATTGCTGACCTCTGTAGGGAGATAGGAGAGGAAAGGGATGTCCATCTTCTCACATTGAACTGTGAAATCCTGATGTAGACTGTGAGAGGAGCGTTTAGGGTGATAGATGGTGGGCTCATACTCCTGAACCAGATGAGGCAGCAGAGACAAAGGGCAGAAAGAAGGGGAGAAAAACACAGAAATGAAGAAAGTTAATTATGTTGGTTTCAGCCGGCACTGACATGATTCAGTTTGGATAGTGTTTCAGTATATTTAGCGTGCGGTACAACTGAAAATATTGTTGACTGGTGATCAGAAGTAGTGGTTTCTGCAGTCTGCTTTCTGAATGAATACTACCCTCAGGAAGTGGAAGACATGTAGAGTAGAAATCCAGACCCCTGCATTCTGAAAGGTCTGTGATGCTCTGCAGGAAGCATCTGTGATCCATGACCTTTTCACAGTCACAAACACAAATCTTAAAACCCGGGAACAGAAGTGTAGTCTGTAGTGTCAGTGTCTGACTGAGTGTGTTTGTAAGTTCATCAAGTTAATTTTTATGTTAAGCATCATTAGAGTAATAAGACGCATGCATACATGTGTGGTATGTATTGTTCAGTCACTACTGACAATCTAATCTAATCGCTTTCAAAAGAAAGCATATTACTCCCAGGGATAATTTTAATTTAAGTAATATTTTAAATTGACTTTTTATCTATAGTCAGTGGCCGCTTTAATAGGTACAATTATCTGTTAACACAAATATCCACTCAGCCAATCACGTGGCACTGTGTCAATGCATTTATGCATGTAGGCAAGCCGACCCACTAAAGTTCAAACCAAGCATCAGAATATGGAAAATGGTGATTTAAGTGACTTTGACTGTGGCGTGGTTGGTGGTGTCAGATGGGCTGTTGATCTACTAGGGATCATTTGCAGGAGATTTGCATCATGGATCTGTGGACAACAAATCTACATCAACTGTGTGATATTGTCCTGCCAATATGGACTCTGAGGAATGTTTACCACCACCTTGTTCTTGTGCCACACACAAAAAAAAGGTAGTTCAAAAATCAAAAGGGGTCCAAACCAACACTAGCAAGGTGTACCTAATAAAGTGGCTGCTGAGTTTTTTCTTTTTTCTTTTTTAAGTTAAGATATTGGTGAATTTATTCAAATTATTAAAATAGTAGTTTCCTCGTGTGTGGAATTATCCCCTTTCTCAAAAACACTGTCTCCTCCTGCGCCTTTTATATACCAACTGAACTATTAAATGTTGATACATTTTTAGAGTAAGAATGAGTAAATTAATAAGTAAAAGTATGTTTTTAAATCTGTTTTAGCTGAGGTTATCCTACAAAGGAGGTGATCTGTCAAGTTAAATACCACTTGGGGGATTTGAAATCAATCATATCCCCATTATCACCGATCACTGCTATCATCACCACAGACCAGAGAGCAGAGAAGAATACAATCCAGTGCCTGCGTCTCTCCTGGGGTTAGCCAGCGCCACTGGGGTGGCCTTGACCTCATCAGCAGTTAGGCCATCAAAATGTGTGAAAGTAAGGGAGAGTGCAAAATGACTGTCAGTGTCACTGAGCTTGAAGAGAAATGAGCCATGAGACAGAAACAAGCACACAGCATAAAAAGGGTCTTTCTCCAGTTAATGCTCAGTTCTAACAGGGTTACACTTGCTCTCCCTGAGGTGATCACGGTGTCTTGTAGTACTCTGTTTTTACATGCAGCCCATTAGCAACAAAGGAAAGAGGTCTGCAGAACACAGGACACTCAAATCTTTAAAAGGATACTTGTTATCCTCGTTTCCTTACAGTTCCAGGGACCTGTTGTACAGATTGTAATGGTCATTTATGCAGCTGGTCAGCTTATTGTTAATTCTTCTTTCTTTCATTACCCCAAACCATAAAAACACCCCACCTATCTAATGATTGGCTGCCACCTGGTTCGCCTGGCTTGTGAAAAAACAACCCAGTTCTTGTAAGCCTCCTCTTTAGGCCAGACAGAGCTAAACATATAAGGAAATCTGTGGTGAGCTAACATCAGCCCACACAAGAGAAGAGGAAATCTTTGGTAAACAAGCATTCACAGCGGTCTTCAGCTTGGATAGATTGCTTTAACACGCACTGACCTCATTTTGATGAACAGTAAAGACTGTAATAGGTATATATGTTAGAAGTATAACATGTCCCCTTTAATAAAAAAAAAATAAAGTAAAAAAGTAGACCTGCAAAAACTTCAAAGAAATGTCTCTGATAGGTTTGTAGCTTGAACCTATTCGCTGGAACGTTGAAGACAATATAATTACACAGCAAGCAAGACACGAAGTAGGCAAAGTTCTTCATGTTTCTCGTGCACGGGAGAGAACCGGACAAACGCCGTTCCTTCGCTTGACCCCAGTTGCTCTCGTCCGCTCCCCCGTAACACTGCTCTTTTATTGAGGGTACATGAATATGCATAGGTTCATTAACATATGACGTCTACATACAAACAAAAAGTACCTTGCCTGTGTGTGCATGTGTGTGTGTGTGTGTGTGTGTGCGTGTGTGTGTGTGTGTGTGACCCCATAAATGACTTCCCTAAACCTGCTGGTCTGGAAGTCCAACAGTTCATCTAAACAAAAGGCACTTAGCCTAAAACAAATATAGCCACGTTTATCCTACCATAAAACAATAAAACAAGGTACGACCTCTCCCATGCTCCCAGAGTGCTCTCTAATGCACACAAAGTTTGCAGACTATTAAGGATCAAACCTCTACCAATCTAAAACTAATTATAAAACTCTAAGCATACATAAGTAAATATTTCTAAGCATAAATGACGATCAACAATACAAAACCTAACAGTCTCAAATGTTACTTTGAATGTTAAATTTTACTGAACTGTAATTGCCCAGAGTTAATAAAGGTAACAAAACTGCTAAGCAAAATAGTAGTTTGTATTTTAGTTTACTGTAACTAATGGCACAAGTTTCCATGCAGTGAATGCCTCAGAGCACATGAACTGAGCCAAACCTAACATGATGTCCACCTGTTTTAATATGAGCCGTGCACCAGAACTAATGACCGCTGTAGTTGTTGTTTCTCCTCATCAAACACTGGCTTTGATCAAGGAATATTTGTGCTCTCAGGTATGTGGCATTGCGGAAAATATTAAAGAATCCATAACAGATTCAGACACAACCTGTTTTTGTTAACATGGCTGTCTTGGAGTGACGTGGGAAGCAAGCTGGACTGTTCTCCTGCAAATGATCATTCATTTCTCTGCTCTGTCTAATCACATTCACAGCTCTGCATCAGAGTTTGTGGCTGTGCACGAGTGTCTGTGTGTGTATGTATTAAAATGTGTGTCTCGTGTGTATACTTGCATGTCATCCTGCTGACAGGGATCACATCACACCATAAAAAACATACAGTCTTAAACCGAGAGAGCGCTTCACAGTCCAAAGAAAGTATTCGAGTTTCTCAAGTTAGAGCAAGCTCAGACAAGTGTGGTCCCAGATCAGGCTGGTGCAGTGTGCAGACTCTTTAAAAATAATAATAAAATTTTTTTATTTATGCAGCACTTTTCAATACGAAGTAAATGTTTCACTTTGGGGAAAAGGGGAAAGAATATACCAGAAATTATGGACACAGAAGGTAAAAACATTAGGGGGAAAAAGGATACACAAGCAGACATAATAATACCCCACATCCAATATACTTAAAGCAGGGAATCAATACCCAAATCCTTAAGTTAAGTTACAGAAACATTTCTTATTCATTTCTGGAATTACAGGGCAAACTATATCTTCTCAAAGCTAACCTCTGGCCTTGTTCTTGGCCTTGAGAAAAAAAGACAGAGTGGGAGGTGAAGGAAGATAGAGATTGGGCTTCTTAAATAAAGAAAACATGGTTTTAATCAGAACTATCGATGTGCTGTAAATCTAGTAAGTCAGACACATATGGTAAAGTGTATAGATGCATTCCAATCAAGCCAAAGATCCCAAAAACACATATCCAAAATTTCCCTTGTAATAAAATCATAGACCGGGACTGACCACAGCACCATGTACTCAGAATAAAGGATGTTCAAAGCTGTGATCTGCAGCGGGGTCAGTGAAGATGGATAGCTCCTTGAAGAATAATTTGTAATGTCAGTCAGTATGTGGCCTAAGCTGCAGACATCATGGTCATGACATCACATCGTGGCTGCGGAAGCAAGGCGCAAGACGGCTTTAACGAGAGTAACAATACAATGATATCATGACTGTCTGAGAGCTCTTGCAGGGAGGGTAATGGGATAACTGCTTGCAGCCATTTACAGGAGCTGAAATGAAATTCTGTAAAGTGCTGTGGGCCTGTATATGGGATCCCCTGTTAGTCATGATGTAATCATTTGCAAGATTAGCTTTTTGTATTGTCTGAATGGCTCAGTAAGTTCCCTAATGTCCCAAACATGTCATGTTGCTGAATATAACTCCTGCCTTAGTGTACCTCCTAGGTTACTTACAAACATGCGCAGGTGTCGGGCACACACCAGGCCAATAGAACCATTTTGATCTGGACCACAGATCACCAGCACTGTTGGCTGCTTCTTTGTTAAAGAGCCAAGAGGGTAGGCCTGGTGGAGAGACAATAAAACAAAGAGAGAGAGAGAGAGAAAGCATTAGAAATAGATTATGAGTTGATGATTGAGGGAAAGCACCGCAATAAGACGAGGTGGATAGAAGAGGTTATTGATAGAGAACAATAGCGACAGGGAGAGGAAGATAAATTCTTGGCAATATTCTTTATCATCCCTCCAACTTAGGCTTCTTATTCAGTCCAGGTTATCCGATCCTCACCTCAGCCTCTCCATCATACTCTGAGTGCCTGGGATGCCAGACGAGGGTGGAAATGGCACCGGCTCCCCTGTCTCTTGTGTCTATGAGAAAAGGTCCAATCTCATTAAAATAACTACAGTGGAAAAAATCCCAGTGTCCTCACCACGGGATGCTTCCATATATATATTTATATGTAACACACTTTCTGTCTGCATCCTGGTTACAGCGAGCTGCTGGCATCTGTCTCTTTTACTGGCCGCACATTCCCTTGTAAATCACCCTGCACCTTCTTAAACGAGACAGGTATTCGCCTGCAGAACTGTCATCATGATTGGTTAATCTTCCATCTCCACATAAACAGAAGTGCTGCGTGACTGTGTGAGTGAGTGTTTGTGTCTGTGTGTATGCACTCCCTGTCTGTGGTTTCTTTTCCCACAGATTATTCACAGCGTCAAAATCAATGCCACAATATACAGACTGTTAGCTACTGCTAACAATGTTAGGTGGGGGTATAGAAGAGTTTCTGCATTGTGGCATTACACAGGAATTATTATTCATTATTATAAAGGTTACAGCATGACTTCATGAACCAGAACAAGCTGAATATGAGGAACATTTGAGTTCATGTCCTGTCCAATTAGAGCCCAATAAATGTGTGTCAGAACACAATTTGTTAGCCAAGTTTTATCACTGCGATAAATAGTTTATGACTATAGTTCATAGTAATGTTCAGATCATAACCTACAAATTACAGTTCAAGTGTTTCATAATTACAGGGCACATATAAAGTGATGTATTAATAGAACTGATAGATGCTGTAAAATAAGAGTTATATTAGAATAAGTATAGCTAATAATAAACCAATTATTACTGGGTGTAGTGATACAGTGATAACTCAACCTATTATTATTAAAAGGCAGTTCTTTAAATATATATCTGTAAAATGCTGTGTCATCTAATAATTTTACCATTACTGTACCATAATTACACCTTTATACACCATAATGTACTCATAGGCTTACTCTTTTAGCGTTTTCTCTCTACCTTGTATTTGAGAAACAATTATACCATAAGTTTTTGGCTCCCTGTGAATATTTTATTGCACCCTACAATTATTTATTGTTATCATGAAAGATCAACCTTTTTGCCGTGATGGGCCTCCAAACATTGGAGATGAACTTCAAGTAGGCCAAAATTCTTCCACTGTGCATAAAACCCATTTAGTTCCACTCTCACTAATGTATTCCAGACAGGAGAAAGTTCAAATGGAGAGACAGGCAGTTCTCCACATTGGATAATTGGATACAACAAGACTCAGAGTGCATTAGGTAGAGCGATGAATCCAGGAGAAGAGAGACAGCAGCCATTATCTCTATCGTAACAGCTCGACTGAGAAATCATAACACAGGATCAATGAGATGGAGGACAGGCTGTTACAGCTGCTGAGGGCCACACAGTTCATATTAACAAGAAGAAAGAAGGTAATGATTGATAGGATTAAAAGGTAGAGGAGAGCAAAGTCAGCCAGTGTCTTGTGTCTCCTTATTTAATGAGATGAACCAACTGGTATTTGTATGCAAGTTGTACTACATAGAGTTAAAATACAACTCTGCAGTTTCTCTCAGATATACCAAGAGTGTTTTAGTTTTCCTGGATCTCTGTTGTAGTTTTTGAGCCCACAACTCGGCCCTTTCCCAAGCTGCAGCAGGCAGCTATATTCAGGAAACCTACTGTTTGCTACTTGCTTCGTGTCAAGTGTCAAGCAGACAAAGTTAGCTCCCAACATATAAACTGTGTAGCGTTTATGAAGGTAAATTGTTTGTAAAAAGGGAAACCGAGCTTATACTTAAAGTGGTGGTGAGAACTACAACAGCATATGAATGCCTCCCCCAAATGGCCAAAAACACAATAATCATAAATCACAGATTTTTAAATGGATTTCCTGCGTGGAACAAAACCAGCCAGCCCATAATTACTTGGCCATCCTGTGTCTTCCTCACGCTACACAACTCTCTTTTTCTGCTTGTTTTAACAAATTCACATGAGAAGGTTTAATGACATTTTTCTATAAATGTTGAGGACCATCGGGAGGCTCAATCTTGCTTCTGGTGAAACCATTAGAGATACTCTCTTGACGGTGAGCAGCTATAAAGGGATCAGGCCAGATCAATTCAGGCAGGGAATTTTGCATTATGAAAAATGTGTGTAATCTTACCGAGAATGCTTAATATTCCACAATGTGTGATACTAAAACGTAATAAATGAAAGAAATTAGGAAGAGAAGGGACACAAAGCATGCTGTATCATGAGGTCAGTACTGCTGATTGTGTTTTTTTATTAGTTTAGAACGAAAAATGAGGTTCTGTTAGAGCAATTTTCCCATAAATATGAAATTTCACAACTACTTTAATTATCATATTAAATCAAGCTTCCCAGTCTGACCCAATATTTGAGTGTTTCTGATGGATTTTGAATGGATTTATAGGCAGCTATGATGATAGCTGTGCTTCTTTGTTTAAAGCGTCTAAATACTTTGGTACAAGTCTAAATAAACATCTGTAACAAATGTACATTTTAAGGTTTCGGTAAACTTTTGATACTAAACAAAGGGGCAAACTTGGAACGAAAGGTCACAAGAGTAGCTAAGCGATTTTACGACCCCCCGTCCCCCCCTCCCATCCTCACACAAACACACACCAACTATAGAAAATATACCCGTCTTGATTGTAATAACGTCTCTAAGGGTATACTGCTTTGGATTAAATGTAAAAGGCACATGAGCCTTCACCTCCAATCAACCTGAAACACACACTGAGCCTGAGAAAACATTATCAGGCTCCTAAAAACACAAATATACTCACATATCCAGAAAAATATTACCTTTAATATTTGTACTAGAAGACCAAACCAAAGTCCAGGGGCTACTCCAAACTATAGCCTAGACTAATTTATTGCTGTGTGGCAACAAAAATGTCTCCTGTCTCCACTCAGGTGTTGAAAAGTCTCAGACTGATACAGAAAGAGGCGCACACACACACGCAGACACACACAGTCTGGACCTGGTGGCTGCTGCTGTTGGAACAGTAGAGAGATTACTTACAGAAAACCTATAATCTATCTGGCAAGGTGTAGGTGTGTGTGTGAGGAAGCATATTGCCTGTTTGTGTGGTATACTTGGAAGCCAGCAGCAGTAGGCCAGCAAGGTAATCACTAAAATCAGACTGTCTGCATCTCCTTCGACTGTAATTTTCTTTAAATAGCAGTGATGTCATGTAAGCGGTAGCGTGCTGCTGGCGGCTGTGGGCAGCAGTGAGACACCCCATCCAGACCATGTTTGTCTAGTATGGCTTCGCTGTTGGGGGGCTGGTGGTGGAGGGCCAGGCACGGGGCCAGTGACAGCTAATGGTAATAGTCGGGAAGTGGATGTGGTGGGTTTAATCACACACTATGAGAGGAGAATACTAAACCTCCACCTCTGACTGATGTTGCCACTCTGCCACTCAGCGTTCACTTTTCTTGTTCCTGCTTCTGTTCTTTTCTTGTTTTGAAGGGGGATATCAAAGGTGTCTCACTGAGGTAATGTTGCCTCTTGTAAGCATAATGCCCCACTTTATGGATGTGTAACTTCCTGTAAACTACTCTTTTGTGCTTTTGCTTGTTTTTTTTATTTCCTTTTGTCTCTCTATTCTTGTTTCTTTTTCTTGTCATCCTTCCTCCTGACAGCAAAGCAGGGTTTCATATGTCTTGTAGCTCAAACTCTTATTCATCAGCCTGCTGAAGAGCCCACTGAGGAAACCAGCGTGGCATTAAACCAAGTCAGCGGTCTGGTCAAAGGGAACCACATGTGTTCCTAACAGCTCTCAACCGACACACACATACACACTCTTCGCTTGACAGAGTCCAGATCACAGCACGATGAAACTGCAGCCGCACCAGAGCTGAAAAGTTGCAGTTCTGGACCGGCGTGGTTTGGTAAACGGAGCAGTGCCACTGGGTGAGCTTAGGTGTTGTGCCACCCGAGGTGAGCTGCTCACATTTTTGGAAGCAAATGTCACAGAAACTTGGAACATTTCCTCCACACAGTAATCAAACATCTTCTATGAATGTTCATGCAAAATATGAAATTGTAAGACGCACAACTGTGACTTTCTGCCCCCTCGTACAATCACGAGTTTTGCTGTGATTACTGAGGCTCAGAGGGACAGAACGTGAGGAGGATGGGCTGAAATCTGTGACCTTTAGAAATGGTTTGCTGGAGAGACACAGCAGAGGTTATTAAACTGGGTTGCTGAGGCCGCAGTTGTCTGATGTCATTGGATGTGAGCTTTAAACTGCAGTTTTGGATTGGATTATTTTTCTCAATGTCATGATCCTGGGCCATGTTGGCCCAGCATTCTTAGTTGTCGTGTGTTTTGTATTTTGTTCTTTATTTATGCCTTGGTTCCTAGGTGGTTCTGTTAAGATGTTCCTTATTTGATTTCCCCTTGTGACTTTACCCCCTGTGTGCCCCTCTGTGTATCTGTGAGCCCTCGTCTCCCCTCCTTGTGTTTTATTCCATGTTTTCCCCATCCCGTTATGTCTGTGCTCTCCCCGTGTTCGCTCTCTCCTCCTGTCTGCACCTCTGTGTACTTCCTGTTTTACTTTGACAGTCTCCCGTCAGTGTTGTGTTGATGCCTGCCGTTTCTCGTTATGATTATCAGTGTCACCTGTGTTCCCCGTGTGCTCCTACTTCCCTCGTTAACCCTCTGTGTATTTATGTACGCGTCTCTCTCAGTTCTGTGTCACGTGTTCTCCCTCATTCATGGCCGTGTGTTTCTCTCTGTACTGTAATAGTTGCCCAGTTTAGTTTGTATGGTTTTGCTCTCCAGCAATAAAGCTGTGAATTTTGACTTCATTCCTGCCTCCGTGAGTTTGCGATTGGGTCCTCATCCCGCCTGCACACAGCCGCAATATGACACTCAAAAAGTTCTGTAATTGGAAAATTTTGCATGACATACTTTGGTTTGAACAGTTTTACGGAAGAAAAAAAAAGTGTGAATTTGAAGAAAAACTTTCTCAAAGAAAGTTTTAATTGGATTTGAGCTAATCCCTGCGAAACTCGTGAGGAGAAAGAAAAAAAACAGCTTTGACACTTTTAAATGGTCATTAAATGTTTTCAGTTTTGCCATTTTCACTGAAGTGCAAAGAAAACACCCATATTAATTAAAAATTGAACAATAAGATTGAAATGCTAGTTATATGAAACAGATTGTAGGTACTCCTAAAACGCAGGAAAATTTAAATACAACACACACAAAAATTCCACAGTTAATAACCACTGCCCTGTGTTTGATCCCTCTGGTGTAATGGTCCAAAGAAATAAGCTTTTTGAAAGCACAACAGCAGATTAAATGTTAATTTCACATTAAAAAGAGAACTGCAAAAACAACTGACTGGAAATATGTTTCTTGTCACCGCTTTCATTCACAACAATAAATTAAGATAGACTGGATGGATCCACACCCACGGAAATTTGGATGCTTAGTCTGATTGAGACGGCTGGATAGCGATAGATGGCTCATGCTGTTGTTTTGACTTATACTTCTAGTAAAGTGAAGGCAACAAGCAATGAGGGGGGGAAAAGGAAGAAAAATGCGATGTTTCAAACCTTTCAAATCTATGCTTTCTTTTGAGTGTGTGCTGACTTTGAGAGTGCATGAGTGCATTTGCAAGCACAGCCACTGGAAGTACAAAGAATATCTTGGTGTTGGAGAAACTCATAATAACAGGCAAAAAAACTGAGTGGGTCCCACTGTGGATTTTTCATCCTGAATAGTTAATGTCATGGTTGTCCTGCAGAAAGGAAGTGACCACCACATTATGTGTTCATGAGTATTGAAGTGTCAGCCATGTTCAATTTGAGACACTATCACCTGAAATTCACAGATGCAGTGCACTCATGTGTGAGTAATGCATGCATACACTAATGTAATTTACGTAGCAGTTTTCTAGTCAGTGAATGCACTTAAGATTATAAGTCACCATATGTTCACACAGCACTTTGTCTACAGTCAATTTAGAATTACCAGTCCGTCTCGCCCAGGCACAGGCAATGATGGTGGGGTGATGGGCTAGGCAGGTAAGTAACAAGTCGGCTATACATGCACTGAAGTGGCTGAACTGAGAATTAGTTGTATATAAAAAGAGAAACAGAACAACACAGTTTATCTGAAAGATGGGAGATACACTAACCTTAGTGATGGCGAGGGCGCATGCTTGTCCCCAGATCTCTATCAGCTGCTGTTGTCCAAACCTGTAGTCCCTCAGTAGTTCTGTCTCTATAGCTGCTGCCTCCCCTTTACTGCCAGACACAAATACAGACATGCTGTAAGCAACATAAGTTCATCATTAGTAAAAGCATCTGCAGCGTGTAGGTGAGGCTGTTTAGAGAGAAGACCATGCTAGATATGTAGCGCATGTGGCATGTTGTCAGTGGCTTGCAATAAGAAATGCTTTACGTTTTATCACTTGTAGCAAATTAAGCTTAACTAGCTCAAATACATTGAAATGTGTATATTTTTTCCTGTCTTGAATCCCAGTGAGGTTGTTTTTTCTGTTTCCACTTTAGATAGTAAGTTTTGTTCTGTTTTTGTTTATTGGGGCAAATAAACCCCATGTTGAACAGAATAATTCAAAAGAGCCTGTGTCCATGTGTGCATGTGGTGTGTGTGTGCTTGTGTGTTAAAATAGACTAAAAGAAGACACAGCAAAATTGGTGTATTTACATGTGGCTGTGGGCAAGTGGCATGACCTGTTACTGAGAGAATGAAGACCAAGTAAAACCATTAAGTCTGTAATCTACATTTGAGATCTGAGTCTTTAAAATAGGATACATCTCTATTACTCTACAGACACCTGGTGGTCCTCTGCAGTACTGCAATTCAAAAATAAAACCGAAATTAGTGAAACATTTACTTTAACTTTAACAGATGGATGTATTAATTGTTCCAGATTCCTGAATGTAGGAATGCTCTACAGTAGAGTACAGTAGAGGCTCCAGTTTTTGGAGGAACTAGAACGACTTAAACCATTTTAGTAATGTGATTGTAATGTGACTGACTGATGCATGTGTATGGGCATTTCTTCTCGTTACATCATTTGTGCTACTTCTCATTACATCATGTGTCGACACAAAAACACCCCACATCGGGAACATGGAAGAAAATAGACCACAGCTAACACTTATATCTACTATACTCCAAGTTTAACTATATAAATCCAGGAATCTAAATAATCATATAGGTGACTAAGTTGTCCTAATGAAAAGCAAGGGCAATATGCATTTAAAAAAAATAATTTTTCTGTATTTTTGTATCAAAACACTCAATCATTCGTGTAACTGTAATGGAATTATTTTAGTGCTATTCAGCTGTAGTTCTATTCATTTTCAAGGAACAAACTCAAGCACAAGCAAGATAAAGATTATTATTGTTCTGAACCATTACAGTGAAGGCCTGTTTCTGAATCCCTGGGTTCTTCTCTGATCTTGCAGCAATGTGTGCGTTTTATTGATGTCTATGAAGAAAACAATGGACACACATAAACTCATTCTGGGTCATCTGTCTCTGTTCTCTGCGGCTTGTAGTGTGACTAATGCTAAACCTGCTTTTGTTCCATTTAGATTTTTATAAGACACAGCAGTTTGTGTGTGTGTGTGTGTGTGTGTCAGTGTATCCAAGTGGGGCTCCTGGCATTTACCTGTGCCAGTGGAGCGGCAGCAGCTGTCACCCATGGCTCACCTCAGGGATGTTTCCTGAGTCACTGAGACAAGTTGATCTTTGGAAAGTTCACCTCAGTTCACAGGGTTTACTCTGTGTTTTGCTGTGCCCAAAATATTCAGAGCTTCTTACAGCTTTTGTTGAGCAGAACTGATTCTGCCTCAGGATGGGCTATTCTGTGAGGTTGCCTTTAAAACAGAAATGGGAATTATCCAATCTGTGTAAAAAATAGCTGTTGATGGGTGTGCGAGTGTGTGTGCGGGGAGGCTAAATCTCAGCCCAGGATTGTTGCGTTAGCGATAACAGTACCGCTGCTGAATGGGCAATTAGTATTGATCCTTAACATCACAGACAGAACAAAATGTTGTGGGTGTGCAAATCAACGACTGGTAGTTTTAGCCAGGAGGCTCTACCACAAGAGGAACAGCACACTGTGTTCAGGACTAAAAACAGATGGCTGCTTCATGCCACATACTGCATGCTCTCTCAATTACCACTTATAATCATGCTTATTAGTATTTGTTTAGCTGAAGCTAGTGAGGAAAATTTGAATGTGCAACAAGTTTTAATAGAAAAGTGCTTCTGAAGAAAAGTGCAAATATATACAAGTTGCGTTAAAACGTTAAAAAAAACAACAACAAAAAAGCAACAGCTGTGTCCATGCATGTGTGTGTGTGTGTGTGTGTGTGTGTGTGCGTGTCCTTGTGTGTGTGCGTGTCCTTGTGTGTGTGCATGTCTGTGTTGCAAAAAACAAGGCCTCATGAGTAATAGTTTCTCTTGCACCTGTAACTACAGTCATGCAACAGCTAGGAGTCTCTCCCTGGAGGGAGAGTTGATTTCCCCATGGTGCATGAGTTGAGCGCCGGCAGTGTGCCACCCTCATTGCAGCAAAGCTTAACTATGATCACAACATGCTTAATGAGTCTGTTTACCTTACACACGAGATAATACAAAATGAAACTTTAAATGGCTGCTGTGGGGAAATTGGGCCAGTTGCAGCAGCAGGAAATGGCAGGAGGATATGTAGGAAAGATAAAAAAGAATTTGAATAATAATGGACAAGTTGGAGGTCATAAAACCATTAAAAATTTTAACACAAACATTTGAATAAATAATAATGTTTGGATAGATTTGTAGCAAGAGAAAATTACACAAAACAGAAGCAATGTTTGATGTTTGCTGAAAGAAATATTTCAATACTTTAGGAGTTTAAATGTATAGGCAATGAATTATATACAGAAAATATTGGAATATCTGGAATGAACAGATGTTAAATATAGACAATCGAATTCAACAGTTTTGCTACAAAAACGATGAAAGTGCCAAAAGAGGCATCCGAGGATGATAAATTTGATACAGGCGAATGAAAAACTCATGAATAATATGTTCTAGTGTGGATTTTCTAGCTGTGAAGCATCCTTGAATCACATGAGAGATGACGATTCCCCTGAATATCAGAAGAGCTTCTATTTTCCCCACACTGGAAGACTGAAATAACCACATTTTACAACCCCCGCCCACTCACTTTGCCTAATTTCCATCTTTCAAGAGTGATCTTCTGGCGTGATAAGGAGCATGATTAAAATAATAGTGAAAGACTGTGGTTGAGATTTTACTTGCCAGGCAGAGCAGTATATCATGATACAACAAGCAGTGTTTCCCCTACTGCTGCCTTCAGGGCTTCCCGGCAAAAAGAGAAAAAAAAAGAACTGTATTGCATTTGTTAGCTTTGGATAGGAGCAGGTTGATGTAGATGTGGTCAAGAAAACATACTAAAGTTCAAACAGAGCATCAGAATGACGAGGTGACCTTGTGTAACGTTGTGGGGTATATTTTCTTGGCATACTTTCGGTGTTTTAGCACCATCGGACCACCATTTAAACACCACAAACTACCTGAATACTGTTGCCTATGACAGTGCACCCATATTCAGGATAACTCATTGTCACAAAGCTCAAATCAAATCATTTCTACAGTGACCAGATTTCAACAGGAGAGTTGAATCATGGGCATCCAGCCAATCCAGTCAAACCTAATGTAGTAAACACTTGTTCTTCCCGTATTTAGTGTTTCAATACTCAGAACCAGCACTTACTCATAAAAGTGACTGTACAACATCTCTGTTACCTGCCTCAAATTTACTGTTTTGTAATTAACTGAACTAGTAGTAGGCCGTATGTGTCAGGGAGCCATCCCGGTCCAATAATGAGCTGTTAATAATTAGTCAGACTCTTGCTTGGAGGGGACAAAAAGCATAAAAAAAGCCACTGTTCATTAGTTGAGTAGCCCTTTTTTCCCCTCTCTCGGTCATTATCTGTCCGCCTCCTGCTAAGTCTATTACTCGACAGCTGTTAATGATACTTCAGGCCTTTCAAACACAAATAAAGTACATGAAAAAAACATGTTGATCTGAAGAAAGGCCCTCTTTTGTGTCTGTTTATGTCCCCTTTACAATACTAATCTGTGACATTTCCATTCAATTATTATCTATTTTGTTGCAAAGTTAACAGGAGAGAGTGATGACTCAGCCAGTTCAGTTGAAGCATTTGTCTTCTGTAACTGCCCTTTTAGTCCAGTTCTGTGCAAAAGTATTGAGCCACCTCTCAGTTACTTATATTTTGCTTCCAAGGAGCCAGACTTGACTCTGTAGTTTTTAAACCTATACTGATCAACAGTTCTCCAGATTTTCTGAAGGTCTTTTAATATTTTTCTTTGGGCAATCGTCGCCTTTTCACTAGCTCCAATACTTGTACCTCAACACATCACAGATAACGCAGAAAAGAAGCCATTTTAAATTGTGTCTTTAGGTCATTTGATACTAGTAGGCTGTCTTAAAAATATATTTTTTTTTCCCATTTTGTTGATTTAATTTATAAAAAATACCCAAAAAAGGACAAAAGAAGAAACGGGAGGCCTAAAAAAACCAACTACAGCAGACCTGAAACGGGATCCGAGAGACTGTCGGTGCATTCAAAGATTCAAGATTCAAAGTGTTTATTGTCATGTGTCTATGCATATGTCCCATCTGCACAGTATTGTAATGCAAATTCTAACATGCTGATATTAAGTGTGTTTCTAATGCTCACAAGCTGATAGTTAGCACTTTTCTAATGAGGAATAAATGCAACAGAATTTCATGCAAATGACACAAGGAGACAAACTGGAATTGGGACTTGTAAATATGGCATCTTTCACTGTAATCGATCCAATATACATTTTACTTAAAGTGATAAATTCCAGTCTCAACATAGGGACTAAAAATGAAGTCAGCCCACCTCAAGTGTCAGTAGGGGGAGCATTTTGACACAAATGTTTAATCTAGTCTGTCTTCAATTGTAAAAATATCCCACTTTACAAAACAAAACTTTGACCTGCTTGTGGGAGTAGAAAAAAAGGTCCATGGTGGTAACCATAAATGTCTGCACAGATTACTTTATATCTGCTACACTTGTGTGTCTTCTGCTGTATTTTCATTAGGCCTCAGTCACACAGGTGAACTTGGTGAGTGGTAGTCAAACTTGAAAAAAAAACATGATGAAAGCAGAAATGGAAAACATGCAAAGTAAAAAAGCAACAAGCAATGGAGACAACTGACCTTCAGAGTTTTGCATCATCATTCCAAGCAAGAGAATTGGAAAACATTTTGTGTGATGCATTTCATAGCGTCACTACAACTGTGCAAATATTGTAGTTGTCAAGTGCAAACTATAGCTGACAGCGACAACAAAAGCAATTTCAAGGAGATTTTTGGTGCAGCACCATATACTTTGCAATTACCGGCAACCACTTGCCAACTTGTGAGTAAACACATATTTTTCCTCTTGCAACCTGTGATTGCCAATGAGTCACCTATTGGTCTCTAGGCCTGTATAACCGAGCCCTTAAAGCCAACATGTCAAACTGTACATGTCAGTTGGGGAAAATTCATAACAGCATGATTCATCCTTTAGGCAACAATAATATTGTCATGGTCTCCATGCCTCCCTGGCTGACTATCTCAGGCCACATGTTTTCTGTTTTTGTTTTTGTGCTCTCTCTCTTTCTCCCCTGTCTCTGTTCTGCCTGGGCGGAGCTCACCTCAGGGTCCCGCCTCTGGCCCACGCACCTGCCCTGATTGTCACACATGCTGCTAATCCACCTGTTATTCTGAGTACTACTTAAGATGGTGGTTCTGTGGTTCTCATCGCTGGATCATTGAGTAACCCGTGTTAGTTAGCCCGGCAACCAATATCTGAATCTGTGTGTTTTCCCTAGCCTGTTTCTGACTAAGCTGCTCTTGTAAATAGATTTCCCTGGACCTGTTCCCGTTTCCCCGTGTGGATCGTCTGAGAGCGACTGAGTGGCGAAGTGTGTTAGAGTTGGAGCATGAGTGGCTGCGGAGGAGAGTGGAGCGTTTTCTGGAGAGCATCGGTGTGTGGACTTTTCCCCTTTTCCCTCTTGCGGACCCTGGAGCCCTGAATCTCTTTGGAAAAGGAGGTCTGAGCCTCAGTCTGTCTGAAACCTGTGACAAATATCTTACAAAAATGTCTGTGCAGTTGTCTAATGAGACAGATGGAGTCTAGTCTGAGTCAAAGTACTAGGTTGCCTAATCGATGAACAATGTTATCCCTAAGTTTATGCCTTGTATGGACATATAAATGACTACAGAATCATAAAGACACTAGTAGTGATGTATGGACCAGACGAAGGAATATCATAGAAATTCAGGTGAAATCACCAGAAATAGGCAGAGACAAAAAATGTGAAGGTGGGACTGTGTGGATGAATTTCACATTTGTTTTCTGTCACCTTCTTCTTGTAAAACTCTATTAACACATGCTCACACCGTTCTGAAGAGTGGAAAACTAAATATGAACCACAAAAAAAACAGGATTGTTAAGACAAAAATACACCACACTCTCTTCATGAAATATTTTGGCAGACATTCTTCTGCTTTTATCTGCCTACTTTCGATCTCACACCCTGGTAGCACCTTCCCTTCATTTCTGTCCTTTCATCTCCAGTTTTGCCAATCTTACTTTATTGCCTATCGATTCTGCATTATCTCCTCCTGCCACTATTGTCCTCCCTTTTTGCCGCAATCCATTTCTCTGTTGTTCTGATCGAGGTTTGCACTTCGCTGAACCAGAGTGATGCCACATGAAAAGGTGACAGAATGAAAGAAAGAGAGAGGAAAGCGCAAGAGAGGGAGGGAGAGGGAGAGCAGACACGGGAAATGACTCACCAACATTTGATTTAATCTGTTTGGCTTTATTATTTTTTCATGTACACGCTTTTTGATCTGAGAAACGCCTTTAGAGGGAGAGTGGAGCAGGTAGATTCAGAGGTAAGTCTACTGTCATCATCCTTCATTGCAAGCATCACTTTAATCATTACTCTGAAGAGAATCTCGTTATAGACCCTCAGCCATGTTCCGCTAAAAGGTTTTGGTCATAATTTTGATATCATGCTGATGGTCATCCACGCGTCATACCCTGCTAAGCATTAAAGTGTCTTGTACTATGTTACAAAAAGATGACTCCCCTGCAATTATAACAAGATTATCAGCGGGCTTTCTCAGGCCTATGTCTGTATGTGTGCATCTAATTTAACATGTGTCAACTCAGGACACCTTTCATCATCAATTGCACTGCCTGCAGCGTGCCTCCAGGAAGTCCCACAGCATCCAAGGAAAGTATAGGGCAGAAGAGAAATGCAGCAAGGTTCACATACAAACTGTCTACATTTAAGAGAAGACAGATGTGTGACTGCTGGTAATAAAACTAAAAGAGGGAGAGAGTATATCTGAATGGATGAATATATAGATGTTTTTATATATTTATGTTTATGAATGTAGACAAAGTAGCAAATGTATTTTGGTTTGATAGATGTGAAATAATAAACTCCCTCCAGTTTAAGTGACCACGGTGCAGAATAATCCAGAATAATCATAGCGAGCCAAAATCAAGCGAGCATGACTCATTAGAAGTGTCGAGTGTGTAACTCTATTCAAACTGACATGTGTATATTGCTGAAGGCATAAAGATTGTGTTGTTTTATGAGTGGTCCTATAGCTTGTCCAGTTCTATGTCCTGTCATATGCTTCAAAATGAAAAACAAATATAAAATTGTAATGATTCACTCTGTATAATTGGCTTGCTGGAGGGATCAGGTGCCACAGCGGTGGAAGCGTCGCTTCAACAGTCTCAGCTGGCAGATAGGAGTTGGCTCTGAGCCGCCATATGGTCCCTTTCTAACTGGCCAGCATGAGCCCCGTCATGCTGCTCAATTCTTATCAAATCAGGACGCTATGATTCACTTTTTTCAAGTCTCCTTAGGTGATAATTTAGGACTTGCTGTATGTCGTGTGTCAGTGTGTGTGTATGAGAGAGAGAGAGAAAGACAGCCATAAAAATCACATCCATACGACTATCTCCGGTAGTATCGTTCTTTTAAATCTGCCTTAATCAGTTTAGTTGTCTGCTCATGTTTCTCATATCCGGTACAACGAGACAGACATTCTTGAGATAATCTCAATCAGCGGCTCCTCCATTTGCTCTCATAACTCATTTCATCCTCCAGCAGCCATGTACCTGTAGATACAAAAGATGAACAAGGATCATATTAACCTAAAGCCACAGGTGATGGCAAGTTCATTTTGGTGTTAAATTTCCTGTATGTGTGAGAGAGTGAGTGTTCTCAGGAGCTAAAAATATCCATGAGTCAAGTCTGCTTATCCCTCATTTTTAGATGTCATGTGATTGCACAAGGAGAAGAGCTTCTATCCAGATGGATGAGCACCCACCTACACACACACACACACACACACACACGCACTCGTAAGCATACAGGTCACACAAATGTACTGAAGTACACGAGACAAACAGAGGTGCTCACGCACCCACATACCCACAGGTTACATCATGCCATGCCCCGTCAGTGGTCTTTAATCTCTGCCTCTCCTTTAAGCCCAGTCTCTTCAGTTTGATGCCAGGGGCCATAAGGATCATAAATTATAGGGCATGCGTTGTCACATCCTGTTTCTTTCTCCTGAGACAGATCTTTGTCCTCCAGGTACTGGAGGCAGAGCAGAATGGATAACGCAATTTATAAGGCCACTGGCCAGGACACACAAGAAAGATGACCCATTTATGTTACTAAGTGACCTGAAGTTTAAAAACAAACTATGTATCAGATGAATCAGTTGTGCTGAGCTGCTGGAGAAGCTGCTCTTCAGCCTGGCTGTCATGTTTGAATGAACATACAGTTTATCTACCCATCTCTAGATTAAGGTCGAGACTTATTTTACAAAAAGTAAGCATCCATTTTGTAATGTTTCTGTGCAATACTAATGATGGTCTATACAAGGAAAAGGCGACCCAATTTTTCTCCCTCGTGGGCCCCTTATGCACAGCCCTGGTGTCCTAGCAACAGAGTTACCAGAATCACTTGACTGAACATAAAGAAGAAAAAAAGGTCAGTACACCCTTTACTATAGATGCATACATTACTTTACCCAGAGCATTCTATGGTTAAATTTATCATCCGCAATACACAAGCCCTCACCACCACTGAATATGATATAGAAGCTTTAGCTTGCAGTGCTTTTTCGGGTGATTCACATAAAAACTGCTTGATTTTCTGAGGTGTTTTCTAGTGGCACCTCTGAATCAGCTATAATCTTCAACATTTATCTATACAGTATGTATGGAACTATCAGAAAAGTTAGGAAAGCTTCTGGGGTCTAAAGTATTATAGCGATGTCCTGAAAGTAAGTGAAGAACAGATAAAGAAAGGTGGGGAGAGAACAGAGGCGGAGAAAGTGACACAGTATAATTAGTACAGCCACTGGCGGTATTGAGATACAAAGAGACAAGTCAGACTAATAAAAACCTGCCATGAAGAGGACAGTCTTCCTACAGCCTTCTCTGCTTTAAGTGGCTAAATAAACACTTTTCAGCCAGAGTGCAAGCTGAGAGCACCAGGCCTCTACAGGGCATCCTGAGAAAGTGTTTAATCAGTGTCAGCAGTCTATCTTTATCTTCTTTATGCTGACTGGGAACTGGTAGGACTATTGAAAGCAGCCAAAAAGAAACATGTGGTTTTTCCTCTATTTCAGGTCAGTCTATAATCCCTCTAGGCCTCCGTCTGCAGCTCTAACACCCATTTAGCTCCAGATATCACGGCTGGTTAACTACAGAACACAGAGTAACAGTTTGTGTGTGTGTGTGTGTGTGTGTGTGTCCGGGGGTGAATCACAGGATGATCAATAAGCAGGAAAAGAATAGAAAAATGAAAGCAGGACGTACAATACACACAAAAAAAGATGTGCCTTTTAAAAATATATTTCTACAGGTTAAATCACTTTGTACATATTGTATATATTGTTTACCTATAACTGTTCCTGCAAATAGCAAAACACAACCAAGCTGCCAATTGCAAAACTATCCTGTCAAAATTTTGATATGAAATAAGGGTGTTATGTGGTCTACAAAGGTGCTGTGTGGCTAAAATCAGAAAGAAATCTAAAAGAAACTTCAGCATAATTTTTCCCATAAATTTACTGCTTCTACAGTTTACATTTTGCTGCCAGTCTTGGGGAACATGATGACATTAAAAACAAGTTATAGTTATAGCAGGCTTTTTTTTGAATTCCAGTTCAGGAGTATTAAGACTACATGGTCAGTATCAAAATATGTGAACGCATCACCATATATTTCACAGCACCGACCATATTACTGATATTAGTATATTGGTGATAGGAGCCAAGTCTTCCTGACAGGAGAGTGAACTAGCAGGACCACTCCCTCTATGAACATGACCAATAAGATCATGATCAGTACATACCAACAGGATACAGCTGGTTTGCAATATGTATGACAAAGCGATATTTTAAGCAGTCACATAATTTCATGAGTTCTTTATCATTTTGTGTATGCAAAATATATTAAAATTGAGAATCTTATGTTAATTTAATTGTAAAAGTACCTGAAAAAAGACAAATGTGACCTTCATCTTCAACAAAGTGTAAATGATAACCGATATTAGGTATTGGTTATAATTTTGTTCTAGTTCTTGTAAATTGTGGATGAATGGATGAAAGACACTGTACCATTGAATTTGCTCATTGGTCCTTTGGCAAGACAATCTAAAATTGAAAAATAGTAAAATAATAATAATTCTGAAAGACTCTATGGCTGCAAGAGGGATTAAATAGTCACTCGTGAGGTAGTGTGAAGCTATGCTGTTGTAAAATACTGCTGAAATGTGATCTACACAATACATGCCTAGGCTTATACAAACAGAATTAGCAGCAAGGAAGAAATTATTAATATAGTCCACCAGTTTCAGCATACTGTGACTGTGAAATGCTGACTTGCAATCTTTTAATTTATTGTTGACTGTATTTGACAACAGTGGATATTTGTTACTGGGAAATACAGGTGTCCTAAAAGTTGTTTATCCACTGCATCCACTCCAAAAAACACAGGGAGAAGTGGACATCACCAGACCTTTAGGACATGTATGTTGCAACATTTGCATCTGACCCTCTGTGCAGCTTGTGCCCCAGCCAGTTATTCCCGTGGGAGCCGTAAGCCAGGTTCAGCTGTCGAGTGGAGGATGCACACTGATTCCACTCAAATATGAATTTGTCAGGTCTGTTTGTGATTTTTGCATTTGTAAGAGTCTTGTTGCAGTCATCAAGCTATTAATCTACAATTACACTCAGCAAAAAAACAAAAGTAGCTAATGAGCAGTGTTGGTCAAGTTACTTGAAAAAAGTAATCAGTAACTAATTACCGATTACTTCCCCAAAAAAGTAATCCCGTTACTTTACTGATTACTTATTTTCAAAAGTAATTAATTACTTAGTTACTTAGTTACTTTTTAAAAACAGGATTTACAACCTGAGTAGGTGATAAAGCGATAGATCTTTCAGCCCAATTCTACTTTTTCTGCATAATCCATCATACAAAATGTAATCAAATGGAAAAGTCTCTTTTTAAAACTTGTTTTGTTAGTTTTAATCTTTTAACTTTATGCATCAAGCAAAAATTTAATTATATGCAACATTCTCTGACTGGAATAAATTAGTTTAACATTTAAACCTATTTTCTGCACATTCCAGCATAATTTTTTTTTTTTTTCCAAATAGATGCAAGTAAAACACAGCAGAAAATTAATAACATCAAAGACTAGCAGTCCTGTTGCTCTATTTTCACCTGTAAAGCAGGAGTGGGGTAGGCGGGGGTTTGCCCTGGTGCAGGTGTGCCGCAGCGGTCAGTTGAAGAATCCGTGAGTTTCTCTGGGAATTTCCCATTACGTGGTAGCGCACTCCCGGTGCTTGCTTGGAAGTTTAGGGGGTTTTTTTTCGCTGTAAAAAGAAGTTTTCTTCCCACGCACAACGGACACTAATGTTTTTGTCACTTTTTATGGAATCAAACTCAAAATAAGGTCAGTACTTCCAAGCTTTAAACGCTGCACGCTCATACTGTCTCCCGCACTCGATATATGATCCACTGTTGATCTGCACACAGCTGTTGCCACGAACGTCGCACTCGCTTACGTCACTGTCATCAGACGTTCTCGCAAAAAAAATCACGGTTTTAGTAACGCAGTAACGCAGCGTTCCTACGGGAAAGTAACGGTAATCTAATTACCGTTTTTGCAATAGTAATCCCTTACTTTACTCGTTACCTGAAAAAAGTAATCAGATTACAGTAACGCGTTACTGCCCATCTCTGCTAATGAGTATAATGAATGGCTCTGTGAATGCATAGTTTGGAGTTCAAGCCTGCAGTTTAGGTAAAGCTGAATATAAAAATCTTTTCAGTGTATTTTGTTGTTGTGTATTTTCATGTGTTGTTGTTGTTTCCATGACGTGTCCCCATTACAGGCTTTGATGGCCCTGGAGGAATGCAGTGGGCCTCAGCTTAGTTGGTTTGGTTACAAAAGACTAATCTCCCTTTTTGCTCACACTTTTTAGGTTCTATTTTGTAGCACGACGAATAAAAGGCAAGATGGGAGAATCCCCAGGCAGAGCCAGAGGAGGACAAAAAATGAGAATGATGCTGCTGCTGAAAACTCTCCAAGGATGCCTTTGAACTCCCTCCACATAGATTGTTCACTTTCTTCCTACCTAATCATCCTCGGAGTGCATGTACGGGTAAAAGTGTGTGTGCGCTTCTGCCACAAGTACGTGCGTGTGTGTGATCTAATTCCTTCTCTCCTGAGAAATTCTCTTTCACGGGGCCAAACTATGCAGTGTTTCATATGGCAAAAGCAGGTGGGTCAACTGAAAGGCATTTAGATACAAAACAAATGCAGCACATAAAAACCAGAGAGCATATTAATGAGAAAGCCTCAAACCCACACTGCCATTGTGTCTCAGTGTCTCCCACCTAGTTGCCCATAAGCTGCACGCAAAGTGTTGTTTTGTTTCTGACAAAACTGTATCCCCACCCAAGCGCACCTGCATGTGTAAACGAACACACACTCAATGTACTAGTTGTTTATAATTGATGAGCCCAGCAGTAGGGGAAACCATGAGAGGGACCAGAGAGACCATCCAATTGAAACTGGCATTCGGCCGACCTTTTGTAACTTCGCTGGCGTGTGTGTGTGTGTGTGTGTGTGTGTGTGTGTGTGTGTGTGTGTGTGTGTGTGTGTGTGTGTGTGTGTGTGTTTGTATGGGTGGTTGGGTTTACGAGGCAGGTGGCAAAGAAGAAATGTCTCAGAGGTGTAAGGAGATCAAGGCTGATGGCGAGAAATGATGAGCGTATACTTCAGAGATGCTTTGATGATGATGAGAGAGTTGAAAGAAAGCTGAAGAGCTACAGAGTAATATTCCAGCGAGACGCTTCTAATGAGAGCAGAGCAGGCAGGGGTTTCAATAAACCTGGACACAACTCTGAGGGGGGGCTATTATTCTCTGATGTGTGTCAATCACATAAACCTAACACTCTTCTCTCTGTCAAATGGAGTTTTACACAAGCAATTAGCCTGCCGCTGCGGTGGTGTTGGATTATAGGGCACAGACACTCACACTTAACAGCCCCACAATGTCAGAAATGACTATCAAATTCCAGCTGCTGCTCAAACATCCTCACAATTCCGCTCGCCCTTGGCACCTTCCACAACTGACAGATGAGTTTGTCTGGTAAAGGTCCGTGCATGCAGCTGTAACCTCAGGCTACTAACGGCTTTTACATTGACAGATTTAGCTGCATAATGTGTGCACATGTGGCATTTCCCATACATTAGGAACAGATTGTCACGCAAGCTGCGCAGCCCGAGGAGCCTGGCAGGGTGTCGTATATGAGAATTGGTGGGTTTTTGCATGCAGCTGTGTGATTGTGTGAGTCCTGGGGGGCACACATTTTGTCTTCTGTGACAGTGTATATGTGTGGATAGAGTCAGGCTTCCTCACCACCCTTGAAGATGATTAGGAGGTGAAAGTGCAATAGTAGCGAAAGAGGTAGGCACAGATGTGTCAGCTACATGCTGCAAAGGTGTGATGTGGGGGTGGAGCCATCATGCAGAGCCTGCTTCCGTCGCTGCTGCCCACACAAACAGACCCATCACCTGTTATATTCCACTGATTTACACTAGCACTGCCAGCTCATAGCTAATAGAGTGAAAAATGTCATTGGCAATCATTTTCATTCACAGGTGTCTTTTCATCTTATTACAACATAAATGTTTATTTATTTAAGTTTATCACTAAAAAGTCTTGCTTTAACTTGCTTCAACAGGAGATACATCTCATGCATGTAAGCAGAGCAGTCAAGTAGATTTTTAGTATTAATATGCATAACTAATTGCATGCTCGTTATTCAATCTCCTCGAGGATGACTAATCTCATTACCTTGACCTTGACTGTATGGTGAAGGAAAATTGAATTGACAGGGGAGCTTTAACTCTTGCTGCTTTGAAAAATACATCTCCGTTTATTCTCATAGTCCTCCACACAGACCATATTTGCACACTACCGATCAGATATATGGATAGGATGTTGGTCCAATCCGGAGTTATAAACTGGAAACTCATACCTTGGGAATATTACATGGTTTGTACACTATCCTTTTTGTTTTCCTTTTTTCTTCTTCTTGCACCAATGCAGCCCTGTATAAAATTAATAGTGAGCAGAAATGAGTTCAGCTTATTGGTGCAACGTTTCATACCAGTCCCAGTTTCTCATGTGGCCCCATGAGAAAATGAATAATACATCCCTGATAAATAGGACAATAGCTAAAAGGACAGTTCAGCATAATACTTGTTGTGTTTTAATTTCAAATACTTAACCATAAAGTGTTTTCAGTAACCTAATTCCTATTATTTCATTTCAGCTATCTCCGATCAGCTCCAAATACTCTTGTATGCTTCTCTTTACACCTCTCTTACTCCTCTAAAGAAAGCCGTGTGGAGCTAGATCAGGCATAAGATGTAAAACTTTGTTTTGTAAAAGTCTGAGGTAGTGATGTACACACAGCACACACACAACAACAGAATTACAGTTTGTCGATAAATCAAAATCAAATCACAAACAGATATTTTTTGCTGTCCACCCACACAATAAAAACAGGATGTGGCAAAACATAACAGACCTGGTTTGTTCAGGGGTTGTGGTGTTTGTTCACACAAACATGCCAGCAGTAATGAAAGAGAAACAGGAATGAGTCAACATCAAAGCCTTTGAAGTAGCCAATGAACTCAGGCCAAACCCTCTTGGACAAAACAAACCGTGAAGCCATGAAGTAAAAAAAAAAAAAATATGGCTTCACGGTTTAAAATAGTCAAAAAAAAGGACAAGGACTGAAAAAATAATAAATCCTCAGTGCATGTCTCATATAATGCAATAGCTACACGTTTTCAGTGCCACAGACTGAATTAATTAAGACAACAAGTATGTGTGTAGTGTAGGAGTAGGTGGCAATTCATGCATTAATGTGGTAGCATATGTTCATGTTTATGTGTATATAATAGTACGAGAGTATAAGAATGAAATGTACAGGGATTAAGACTTAAGCTGAAGGGGGTTACCATAACATTGTGGTGACCTGAGGTCATACTAATTCAGAACTAGTTTGAAATATGTGTTGTATTGTCATAACATTTATTCAACAGCCTCTCACAAAGACCTTCTATGGGTACAGGCCGGACTCGCCCAACCTCGTGCCTCTGTTTGTGACCAGCTAGCTTAGAGGATGCTAGGTTAGTTATGAAAGCCACACAGAGTAAATCTGGAGAGTGTTGACCACAAGGGCTGCACTTCCAGCTCACAGAACTATGGCTACAATTGGTAATGCTTCTTTTTCTTTTTCCATCAGTCCTGACATTATCTTCCTTCTTGTATATCTTTGTTAAAACCAATTATAATCATGTGTTGGCAGTGTTATATAAAGTCTTGAGAAATTACATCCAGTGTTGACAATTTTAGTGCCACCCACTCAGTCTCTAATGACTGTGACAGTCCTTGGGCTTTATTTGTACTAATTACAGTGAGTCAAAAGAAATCCACAAAGCCACAGAAGCTTGTGTCCCTGCCCCTCTGTCTGACTTTTTATCATCACAACAGCTATGAGATAATGCAAATGTAGAAATCAGATTTTTAGCTGTGAGAAGAAAAAATCTGAACAATGTGAGCTAATAAAAGCTAATAAACTGAAAAAAATAAGAGAAAACAAAAGGCAAACCCACAGCTCCTTTCCAAAGCACGTGTTTTCTCTTATTTTCTCCCCCACCCTCCTTATCTCACCGGGGTTTTGATCTGCTCTTTCCGAGTAAACACTGAGTTGATTGTGGCTTGACTCTTTTGTCTGGCTCTCCAGTTTGCTGCCATTCTTACTGCATACCTCTGTCTGCTTTACCATTAACCAGGTGGCTCCCAGGTGAGGGAGTCCAACCTTAGCAACTGTCCATCAAACCAAGAGGAAGGATTCCCCTCCACTTCTGCTGATTGCTTTATTATAACACATTTCAGCCTGGGCTCTGAGGTGTTGTTAGGCAACGGAGAAATGATATCCTTAATACAGCTGTGTTTCCAGGCGATTACAACTGCACAGAAACAATAAAGACTAAATTAAATATTAATAATAATTGCACAAGCTAAATGATTTCAGTTCTAGTGTTTGTATATGAATGTGCGATTCTGCAGTTGTTTTCTGCCAGCTCTGAACAATAACCAGCCTTAAGGAAGTAACTGGAAGTATGCATTTATGATGATATGCTGTATGTTTGTTGTACCCCACATAATGAATACAAAAGATAACTCCCAATTAAATTTGGACATTGTTTTTTGCTAGTCTATTATTAGAATGTTCAAAAACAAACCGCAATTTAAATGTATGATTTGGTTTCTACTGTTCACATTTGAAAGTAGAGGTTGTGGTAAACAAAAACAGAGAGACAGAAACAGAGACAAGTCATTTACATAATCTCAATTCAGTGATAGCATTCCTCCAAAGTGAAACAAAACAGAACCACAGTCAGGGCTCAGCAGAGCGAGACACTAAACCCAATTACTGAAAATTGGGAAAGCCTTCCTGGCTGCAAGCAGTGACTCACACGCTCACAAACACAGCCGTAAACAGTTTGAAGTACAATACCTTCAGACAGTCACAAACACAGAAATCTTCATTTCTTAACCTCACTAGGACACAAAGGGGGAAAAAAGTACATCCACAATGATGCTGCGGTTTCACAGTCCGTTCCTCCTCTATCTTCGTCAGTTTTATTTAATCTTCAATCACGTCCTAGTGAAGAGTAGGACCTGACTGGGAACTTGAAAGTAAAAATTTACATTATATTTAAACATATCGTGATGATCATATGTTTTCTTTTGTAAAACAAAAAAAACCAAGTGATTTAACTTGAGCACCTGGAAAATACTCTTCCTCGCTGGAGGTCTCTTTACTGATACAAGGCAAGCAGCAAGTTGGTTTCTTTCTGCTGTAGTGTTTGTTGTCTTTTTTGTGAAATGTGGTACATTCACTTCAGAGGACACCCAGTACCGCCCAGAGCCAATGAATGAAAGAGTCATCTCTGTTCACTCCAATGGACCAATTTTTTACAGTAATGGCAGATCAAGGAGCCTCACAATAGTTCCAAAAGTTAGCAACATAGCGATACAGCAGCACAGAAGTTTGAGATGCATGACTAAAAGGTAAAAAGTTTTAAAAAACTAAACAAAAGAAGTCTTTGTGTTATCAGCACACATTGCAACTGTGAAAACTATTTGACAGAGAGGAGGGAGTCATCTTAAAAGACTACAGTTCCCCCAGAGTTAAATTGCTGTTGAATATCACAAATTTTGAATGTGCAGAACGACCTTAGAGAGTTACAAATATCAGCGGCGTACATATGAGAAGGAAAAGAGTCAGGAAGCCTAGTCATATGATTAAACAAAGAAAAAGGAGACTTAGGGTTACATACACTTGAAAAAATAAATGGGAATAGTATGTAGATTTGGAGGAGGCAATACAGTTCGATGTGGTTATTATACATTTCTTTGTGCGCGGTTAGTCCGGTTTTCTTAAAGAGGAATTCCAGTTGGCGCCCCTTAGCTTTGAGAAGGCGCGAGCTGGGTGTAATCCCAGGTGCTGAGTGAGAAAAAGAAACAGATCTGTGTTTGAGAGGAGCAAGGTATTAAGGTTTTAAAGGTTGGTATTGTAATAGGAAACCAGATCATGAGGAGTTGAAAAAATACATGTTTAAGGGAGGTCATTTATAACTTTGATGTTCCTAAATGTAATATCATGAGGGGTGCGGGTTTTGAATTGGAGATAAAGTATCGGAATTTCAGTAGCGGGACCATCCCTCCAAATACACTCCTTCCGGTTCTTATCTATATATTGTAACGATGGTTAAATGTTATTTTACAGTGACAGGTTTGCTATCTCTGCACACTGTTGTTATTTCTTTAAGATACATGTTTGGTTGTGCTGCAGGGAAAAGGGAGTTAATGTGTGCAGGAAGGGGAGGGGGGTCTGGGTTGTTGAGTGACTGTACGGGGCTGAAGCGAGGTGTTGCACGAGAGCACTCTCCCCGGAGTTAATGGCCCGTTTGCCTGTGTCACCAAATAAACGGACAAACTGAGATCAAAATGTCTGGTTCTTGAGAAAATTACAATATGTTCCTTCAGCTCTCCAAGCTGTTCATTCTCGTTTTCGTGCCCCATCCTCCCTGCCCTTTTCTATTCTTTAACTTCTTCACTTCTATTTAGTACATGGGGATCTGCCAGGCCCAGGAGCCGCTGCCAGTCCCCTTCAAGGCCTTCCCCAAACCGCAGCTCAATTCATGTCCAAGGCAATCACCTTTACCTACTAAAATGCTGTCAAACCTAAAATGGGGACGTGGGCCCAGCTAGTGAAAAGAATATTAAAGGAGAAAAACATATGATCTGAAAGGTTAAACAATTTGGCTTTGCAGTCAGTGCGAATGACACTAGAACAGCACAGTAGATCCAATATATGACCTTTGCAGTGAGTGAAAATTCTATGTATTGTTGCAGTCTAAAACAACCCAGACAGGATGTGAAGTCTCTGGAAGGGGGGCTATTATCGCTGTCCATATGAATGTTAGGTTTATCATGTTAGAAAAAAGTACAGCGAAATGAGATAGAAAAACAGCAAAGTCATTTAAAAAAAATCTTTATTTGTCTTAGGTGATAGGTAAATGTGGCATGGGTGTGGTCTTTGCTGCAGAGGAGGGGTGGCGCAGAGGCGGGGTGAACAGGTGTGCTGGCATGTGAATGTGATTGTGAGTCTTTATATGTGCGCAGTGACAGTTGGAGGAGGGAGAGAGCGGACGTGACAGCGGAGTAGGAGTGTCTGTGTCCCATTACAAACCACAATAAAAGAATGTTTAATAAAGAAGTGCTGCCACCACGTCAGTGTCTTGTACAAGGGTAAAGGGCCAAACTTGTCAGTAAACAGTACATATGATGGTAGGGGTCGGTCCAGAGAGCTGTAAAGTGGTGTATTCAAACAAGTGGAAGACAGGAGCAGAGATGAGAAGAACTTGTGGAACAGTGGATCATCGCAAGATCCCTCCTCTCCTCAATCAATGAGGTTTACAGGTGTAAATAAGCTCCAATGGAGTTTCATTGAGCGAGACAAAGTCACTGGACTGTTGCCATGTTTCAGTCAAACAGAGAAAGTCTAGTTTATGGTCAGAGAGGAGATCCTGGTCGAGATGCGCTTGCCAGTGAGTGAGCGAATGTTTAGTAGACTAATGTTACAGGAAGGACAATGGGTTGCAGACCAGATGGACTTTACTGGGTTGGTGTCATTGTGATTGCAATTCTGAGGCGAGGCTTGAAAGTGATGTACGGGTGGAGAAGTGCCACAGGTGGAGGGATGGCTGACGATCAGTAAAACAACCCAGACCAGCATGGACCACACAAGCATCCTGTTTATCCAAATTTCCAATCGGAGCCGGGCACTAAGTCAGCCAGTTGGAGGGAACCTGATTATGCCCAGCAATTAAAGAATTATTATAGTAACCTGTGAGCAGTTGCAGCCAAACACACCAGCACATTTATATCTTAATGACCCATTTAAAATAGGCACAACTAAAATTGTCAGACAGGATCATTAAACTCAAAAGGTGATTTTTGATTTTTTTTAATTTCCTACGATACTATTGAAGGCTCGCTTATTCACAAGGGGTCTCCTCTCATGTTTGACACTTGGCAGGTTTTTCTACTCTCTTCCTGACACAATCCCAAAGGGATTTATGTCTCCTCTCAGATTCAAAACCAGGGATCTTTTTCTTGTTAGGTGAATATAACCCTATTACACAGTGGTAATTTGCATTTGACACTCGGAAGAAAACCAAGCACTTCCACATGCATGCAAGGAAAAGCATGATAGCAGCAGCAAAACCAGCACCGAACAAAGAAGGCATCAAACACAACAGATGCAGGAAAAGACATTCTGGGGTGGAGGTGGGTAGCAAAATTACTTGAAGGCTAAACAGTATGGTCATAAATGAAATTTGTGTGTAGGAGCATATCGGGTATTGAGATCAGCTGATCTGCTGGTATCCCTGAAGTAATGCTTTGTTGCATTTATTATGTTTCTCAAATTCTTACATTTATATCGTGTTCTGGGGAATCTTTTTGCAGGTGAACATTTCAAACAAAAGCCTAGGGTTTAAAGGGTGAACAAAAAGATCATCCCTATACTTCACACGGAGCCAGACTACATCCCTCACTGGGGTGTAGCCAGGGCTGGTTTCTATGGCAACTGGCACAAAACCTCTGGATCTTATTAACTGTTCACCGGACCTCACCCACTTTTTCCTTTTCTCTGCTATCCTCCAGTCCCGTCCCCCCCCCCCCCATCCACCCACCCACGCACTCTACATATACCTCTCCGGCTCCCCACGCTGATTTTCCAGCAAAGACGACATAAGGCGAGTTAATAATGGGCGTCGCTCCCATTCTGTCACCATGAGAACACTATTCTTTGTAGTCACATTCCTCAGAACAGCTCTGACCCCTGTCAGCGAGTCTTCCACAGGCTTCAGAAGAAAAAACGCTGAAGGAAGAGAAATTACAAGTGGAGCAATTTGTTATGAAAGGTGACACAGTAGCTACCACTTGAGGAAATTGTCTGTTTGACTCCCAGATTTTAAGAATCAGGTTTTTAAGGACCCCCTTACCTTCAAATACCACTTACTATCTCCAGTGGAAATAGTAAATGGTTTTGTTTTTTTTTTATTTCTTTTTTTGTTGTTGTTGTTATCAGCTTAAGGCACTCCTGAAGAGAAGTTGAAATGTGGCTCAAGAGTTTCCACTCAGCAGCTTCCTTGGGAGATGCTGCATGCATGATCACCCTGGAGGAGACTCCGCTGTAGTGCCTCTTGGCACTGGAGAGATATGGTCCGGTGCACACTTGGATAGAAATTCTCCAATTCATAGAAATGTCCAAGTAGACCTACTAAGCTTAGCTTTGAAAGGTGGATACTGACAATTTTGAATATGGAAATACAAGAAATGTTCAGCAGCAACAAAGGCACAGACTGCTTGTATCATCTTTTAGTTTCCACATGAAGAAATCCAGATGCAAATCTTCTTTTCCATTTACTTCAAATGTTCAGATCTATATTGGTTAAAAAAAACAACTTTAAAAAAAGTTAAAATACAATAAAACGCATAGTGTATGATGAGTGTGCACCTCTTATTTTTAGTGCACCACATTGCTGAGTAAATGGTAGAAGAGTGTTTTGTCCTCATGACTCATGTAACTAATGTCACTGAGATGTCACATGCTCTATTCCTAATGGTGGGGGAAACAGGATTAAGACCCAAATGCACAACACAGACACCTCAGTGTATGGTGGTAAGCACCGTTGCTTCACAGCAAGAATTCTCTAACGTCTGTGTGGGTTCTCTTCAGTTACTCCAGCAGTACAAAGACATGGGTTTAAGGGTAACAGGCAATTCTGTAGGTGTGAATAGTGTGAGCATAAATAGTTGTCTCCCTGCATATGTGACAGGTTGGTGATCTGGCCAGGGTGCTCCCTGCAGATCTGTCCTCATGTCGATAACTCATAAGAATTTACACCATGACAGCTGGGATAGGTTCTAGGTCTCCCAGAGTCCTGAAATTGATAATTGGGAGAAAATGGGGGAACATATGATGGATACCTCAGTGTAATTGATGAGTTGAGCAGATCTTTCAAAAATATTTTTAAATAATTTTAGTACACAAACTACAAACCTCCGACAACCAGTTTTTAACCTTTTCAATAGGCAACCCAAGTTCAAGGTTCCAGTAAAAATAAAGTAACCTCGACCCCACGTCCTGCCAAGATAAGCGACACTTTCTACGAAGAACAGGATAATCCCAACTTTGATTTAAGCACGTATCCACACATTTACACACACACAGTGAGTCACAGACTGCTCTGAAATAATAAAGCAAGAGTTTTGCAAAGGTCCTCGCTCAGATAACTCATAAGAATTCCTCCTAAACATACCTAAAGTGGAGCTACAATTTGAGGCTACAGTCACCAATTATAAAAACATCAGTTGCAACTGTATTGGCCTGACAGACTAAATCTAAATCTGGAAGAATCCCAAGCAGGCTAATGCATTTTGCCAAATGACCACTAGGCCACTGGCTGCACAAGGTAGGGCAGTGGAATCTAACATAACACGGTAACGGTTGATGAAACTGTGTTTAGTTTTTATAAATGATGTTTGTTGTCTTGCTGCAGTAGCAATGTTTCAGCTTCACCATGTGAGATTTTATTCTCTTATATTACAGGGAGTGCAGAATTATTAGGCAAATGAGTATTTTGTCCACATCATCCTCTTCATGCATGTTGTCTTACTCCAAGCTGTATAGGCTCGAAAGCCTACTACCAATATAAGCAATTAGGTGATGTGCATCTCTGTAATGAGAAGGGGTGTGGTCTAATGACATCAACACCCTATATCAGGTGTGCATAATTATAGGCAACGTCCTTTCCTTTGGCAAATGGGTCAAAAGAAGGACTTGACAGGCTCAGAAAAGTCAAAAATAGTGAGATATCTTGCAGAGGGATGCAGCAGTCTCAAAATTGCAAAGCTTCTGAAGCGTGATCATCGAACAATCAAGCGTTTCATTCAAAATAGTCAACAGGGTCGCAAGAAGCCTGTGGGAAAAACCAAGGCGCAAAATAACTGCCCATGAACTGAGAAAAGTCAAGCGTGCAGCTGCCAAGATGCCACTTGCCACCAGTTTGGCCATATTTCAGAGCTGCAACATCACTGGAGTGCCCAAAAGCACAAGGTGCGCAATACTCAGAGACATGGCCAAGGTAAGAAAGGCTGAAAGATGACCACCACTGAACAAGACACACAAGCTGAAACATCAAGACCGGGCCAAGAAATATCTCAAGACTGGTTTTTCTAAGGTTTTATGGACTGATGAAATGAGAGTGAGTCTTGATGGGCCAGATGGATGGGCCCGTGGCTGGATTGGTAAAGGGCAGAGAGCTCCAGTCCGACTCAGACGCCAGCAAGGTGGAGGTGGAGTACTGGTTTGGGCTGGTATCATCAAAGATGAGCTTGTGGGGCCTTTTCGGGTTGAGGATGGAGTCAAGCTCAACTCCCAGTCCTACTGCCAGTTTCTGGAAGACACCTTCTTCAAGCAGTGGTACAGGAAGAAGTCTGCATCCTTCAAGAAAAACATGATTTTCATGCAGGACAATGCTCCATCACACGCATCCAAGTACTCCACAGCATGGCTGGCAAGAAAGGGTATAAAAGAAGAAAAACTAATGACATGGCCTCCTTGTTCACCTGATCTGAACCCCATTGAGAACCTGTGGTCCATCATCAAATGTGAGATTTACAAGGAGGGAAAACAGTACACCTCTCTGAACAGTGTCTGGGAGGCTGTGGTTGCTGCTGCACGCAATGTTGATGGTGAACAGATCAAAACACTGACAGAATCCATGGATGGCAGGCTTTTGAGTGTCCTTGCAAAGAAAGGTGGCTATATTGGTCGCTGATTTGTTTTTGTTTTGTTTTTGAATGTCAGAAATGTATATTTGTGAATGTGGAGATGTTATATTGGTTTCACTGGTAAAAATAAATAATTGAAATGGGTATATATTTGTTTTTAAGTTGCCTAATAATTATGCACAGTAATAGTCACCTGCACACACAGATATCCCCCTAAATAGCTAAAACTAAAAACAAACTAAAAAACTACTTCCAAAACATTCAGCTTTGATATTAATGAGTTTTTTGGGTTCATTGAGAACATGGTTGTTGTTCAATAATAAAATTATTCCTCAAAAATACAACTTGCCTAATAATTCTGCACTCCCTGTAATTTACAAGCCAGGCATTCTAGAATCTAGACCTGTATCACAGATATAAAATGTGCACAAAAAAGACTGATAACCATCTTTCACTTTCAGAAATCTCCATGTAAAGTCTGTCATTCCTCTGTGGGCATGATGATGTCTTGATATATTTGATGGCTTTTTCCTGGGCGATCGCGGCTCAAGAGTTGGGAGTTCGCCTTGTAATCGGAAGGTTGTCGGTTCGAGCCCCGGCTCCGACAGTCTTGGTCGTTGTGTCCTTGGGCAAGACACTTCACCCGTTGCCTACTGGTGTTGGTCAGAGGGCCTGGTGGCACCAGTGTCCAGCAGCCTCGCCTCTGTGTGCCCCAGGGTGGCTGTGGCTACAATGTAGCTTGCCATCACCAGTGTGTGAATGGGTGGATGACTGGATATGTAAAGCGCTTTGGGATCCTTAGGGACTAGTAAAGCGCTATACAAATACAGGCCATTTACAATGTGTTAAGGACACTGAAATGTAAGCGCTTGAGCGCATGTGTGCACAGCTCAGTCTGGGTTTAAGAAGAAAGTGAAAAGGAAGTTATAATAATCAATCCCTCATAGTAGCCCACAAAAAATCAATACTAACAATAACAATACAAAATAATACATAACAAAACTATAGCTCAACATGGATATGAGGCAGTAATGACAGAACAAGGATTATTCAATACACAGTAAAAGAGGCCATTGTCTCTTTTTCTTTTCAGCAGACTGAAATCTGTTATTCAGTGAAGCACAAACCTACAGCTTGGATGTGAGCCTCCATCAGAGGCTGATATGGTTTGAATTGTTGGAAGGTATTTATCAAAAAAGCAGCGTGCTCAAGTGTTCTTGTTGAAATCCCTCCCTTAATGAAACAGAAAAGTGAGGTGCCAGGCAGCGTACACTAAACCATTTTTTAAGCTTTTATCTAACGCCACCGTCATCTACACAAATAAACAGGAACATTGCACACCCACAAGCCGTGCCTCTTTTTTCCTCTTTTTTTCATGGCTGTCAGTTTCTAAATGTAGCTCGGTAAACAATGATGGTGCATCCTGTCTGCACACACTGAAGTCTGCATGAATAGGCAAATAAGCATATCACATATTTGAGAAAAACACAGATTTTCATGAGTTCTTTCTTGCCATAAATAATGTGATAAGGGAATTGGACAACTTTTAAAGAATATAATGAAAACTATTGGTGCTAATATTTTTTCAGTATTACATTTAGTGTATAGAAGGCCCCTTCAAAGAAAACATTTTTCTTTTAACCTTGATCTTATTGATACACTCACCAGGCACTTTATAGGTACACCTGCTCAAACAGTTATTAATATAAATATATAATCAGCCAATCACATTCCAGCAGCTCTACGCATTCTGGACATGTAGACATGGTCAAGATGACCTGCTAAAATTCAAACTGGAGCGTAAGAGAAGAAAGGTGATGTAAGTGACCTTGAATGAGCCATGGCCATTGGTGCCATATAGGCTCAAGTATTTCAAAAAGCACAGATCTCCTGGGATTTTCCCTACACAGTCATCCCTGGGGTTTACAAAGAATAGTCTGAAGAGTTGCGGTTCTAAGGGGAAAAAATCCCTTGTTGATGCCAGAGGAGAATGGCCAAACTTTAAGCTGACAGGAAAGCAACAATAACTCAAATAATGACTCGTGACCTCCAAGGTATACAGAGGAGCATCTCTGATATGCTACAGCAGCAGACGACCACGACTCATCAGCAACTGCATGACACTCTCATATCAATAAGAACTAAAATGTCCAAGAAATGTTTCCAGCATTTTGTTAAATGCATGTAGTTAAAGCAGTTCTAAGGAAAACCAGGTGTAAGCAAGGTGTACCTAACAAAGTGGCCAATGTCTGTCAATTTCTATTGTTCATTATAACATTTCCCTCACTAATTGCATTGCTCAGAGCTTGGGAACAAACAACATCATAGGCAGGAAACCTGAGTGGCCAGATAATCATGTTGATTAATAACAGCTATATTATTCGGGCTGATCAAAAAAAACTTAAAGTGAGATGGAAAAACATGAAGACGTACAAGGAGAAGGAGGGGGAGAGCACGTCTCACCTGCAACACTGTTAAGCCTGCTGAACTATATGAAAAGCTCATATTCAAGCAACACAATAGTTTAATTAACCAAAGGTAATTGAAGCACAGTGTGGACCTGCCAAATGAAATAATGCCCTGTCTCTAATAATAGCCTGGTGCTCTGTTTCACTGAGTCAAATGAAAGCGCCTGTCATCAGTGGAAGTTGTGAGTACTTCTATACCTTTTTTTTTTTTTAAATCACAAAAATATGAAAGTAACAACTGAATGTGCCATACAAAGACTGATTATGCAAGACACACACTGCCATAAACTCAAAAATATTAAGCAAGGCCATGTAGGTATGTTCTTTAAACTAAATGTGAATAAAACAGAACAGAGAACACATTTATAATTAATTTATAAAGCAGCATTAAAACTGTGCACTATATTCAAATCATAGCCCAAAACTACTATAGCAAAATGTGTTGTTGTGCTTTCCAGGCAGCTATTGGCTGCCTTTTCTATTTAGCAATCTGTTAGCACTTTATGTAGGTTTGAGCATTTGATGAAAATTTAGGGGTGAAGGCCCCTAAGGCATCTAGATGAAAGGTTTTCAACAGATGTCATAGCTGAATATGTTTTCTGCCACCAGAGAGACAAAAGTGCTTGTCAAACCGATCTGATACACATTAAGTCACGCACACAAACAAGCATCCTTGACGTACACAGTGAAATGTTTTTCAATTTTCAGGTTTTAAGTATCCAATCCTAAATCTCTAAATTACATTAAATGTCTGAGGAATAATAAATGAAATATGTCTCTGTTAAGAGACACCTGAAATGACTGAACCCAGAGAGGAACCCTCTTAACTTCATCTTGTTATGCATGTACAAGAATCCACTGTTTCACAGCGAGCAACATGGAGAACTGAGCACAAGTGGTAGGAAAAGAAGGTTTAACTCCTAACAGCTGGATGTATTGAGCAACCTCTTAGAAAATCATTAAAATTTGCTCCAGTGCTTACACTCCAGCAGCCTCTTTCTATCACAGTTATCTGGGCTAATACAAAACTAGCAGCCTTTAGAGGTGAGCAGATGGTGATAAGCACAGCTTACACTTTAAAAGAATCCAAGTGAGCTTCTGCAAGAAGGTCGCTCCTGTGATCTACGATATTTAACACTGTTTGACCATACTGCATCTCGTCACTTTAAAGCACAAATGATTTTCTTGTGTTTTTGCAAAAAAGCGTCTGTCTTACCGCTCTGAATCTGCACATGCAGACATATACCGTGTGCACCTGCTGTAGTTTGCAGGATAATTTGTAGTATATGTCTTGTCACAGAAACCACGAGTTTAAGCGAACCAAACCCGCCCCATCACTTCAATCCGCAGTAAGTGTTTGACCTTTTGTGTCTGCTTTTTTTTTTTCTTCAAACTGATGACTGCTAAAGCAATTGTTGGGTTTTGTGCGGGAGGGTGCATCTGCCATTGTATGTGTGTGTTTTTGTTTAAATAAATTGGGGCACTTTGTGGGGAATATTGCTTTTTCTCCAGTGTCCCCTGATATCCACTGAAATCCCATGATTCACAGTGTGGGCATAATGAGGAGATGAGAGTCTGAGCTCTGCCTCTCTCAAATGACTCTCTTGTGTTCTTGATTAACAAAGGCTGCTGCCTGGAGACTGATTTAAACCTGAATCTACAGTATATATTTTGTTTTAGGTGGTCAGGGAAATGAACATAAGAGCTGTCAAATCTCAGGTGAAACAGACCTCAACCTCACCAGGGAGATGGTGTTTGGTGTGAATTCATCAACATGAAAAATTAATTACCGCATCCCTGTATTTACCTTCTTAGTTTCTATTTAGCCGTTTAGCCTTTGGGTGATTGTTGCTCCTTCCAAATAATAGCTACTGTGTAAAAAAAACTTTTATTTATTTTTAATAGAAAAAGGTAAGACCTCAGCTATAATTTCTTAAGTACTAATTAGAAGTTGTTTAGTGTGACCTGCTAGCTTCCTGGTTTTCCTTCCAGAACTATAACTGACAGTACAAACAAATAAAAATCACTTTCTTCAATGCAAACATTATTTTAATAATAAAATGATCAAACTTAAAATTTTCTGTAAACTCCAGTAAGTTACAAGATCTTCTGTCACTGAAAAAAACTGAAAATAAAGTGCTTAGCTATTAAACAGAGGTACAAATGATTAACAACATATCTTACCTCACCAAACAAAAGCAGGGTCATGAGATTTCTTGAACATTAATTCAAATTCACAAGTTAACAAAACATTTACCCTTTTCTCTTTTTCACTCAACTCCATAACTTTCCCCCTAACCGCTTTGATCTTTTGCTCATACCGACGCTCTAAAGTTGTAGCTGGCTGCATTTGGATCGCTTTAGCTTTTGCCACTTTTGTTTGTTTAGTTTTTCTTCACTTCTTTAAAATGATTTAAGTGTCTGATTAGGTTTGTTGTTATGATGTTTTTCTGGTCGTCTCTGCACACCTTACTTTGGTGACCCTCACAGTGAGGTGACTCCACGCTAAGTTGTTGTTAGCTGGTATGCAACTGGCATGAGGCTGACTGGCCGGTCACCAATCGGGGTCTAGAATGCTGCTGAAATTGTGAAAAAGTCACAAGGCTTTTGCACATTGCTCGACTTATTGTAAGTTCTTTAAATAATCCTCATGAATAGTCCTCCAAGCTTCTTGAAGGACATCCCAAGCTCTTCTTTGGATGTTGGCTGCGTTTTGTTCTGTTCCTAGGAGAATCCCACACCGTTTCAATAATGTTTAAACTTCAAATTTGTATTCAGGCAGTCAGCCTCTTTCTGTGTGCTATTGTATGCTGAATCCGATTCTGATCGTGTTTGATTTGTGTTCATAATTCCCTCAGTTTTGACAAGATCTCCAAAAACCACTAGCAGAAAACTGTGGCAAAGACTCTGCCATGTTTTACAGATGTCCCTCCTCTCCTGACTTCCTCCATACACACTGACAACAATTTGAACCAGGAATTCCAAATTTGGATTCATCACTTATCAGACCTGTTGCCACTGATTTTTAATCTAGTTCTTGTGTAATTTAGCATGCCTCAGCCTTTTCTCCCTGTTTCCCTTCCTTCAGAATGTCTTATTGACATCCACGCTTCCAATGAGTTTATTTCTGAAGAGCCTTCAGTAAACAATAGATGAATCAACTGAAGGGTTAGATGCATCTCTTGAGCCCTGTGTGAGGTCTTAGTTGGGCTTTTTTCCCTATTTCTTAAGGACATGACCTTCAGATACTGTTTATCTATTGTAAGTATAAATCTTAAGATAGGAATTCATTCTTGTCAAATGGGAATAAATGGTTTGCTTTTGTGACAGGCTGCTAGTAACAAAGTAACTAAAGATACCATTTAAAACTGTTTGTTAGTCTATTATGTGTAGACACATCACTGGTTCATTGCTTGGTTAGGTGCCTTTTTTATGCCTGAATGATTCATAGGTCAGTGTTAAGTGGCTTAACAGACCATAAAAATAAAACATTGCTCTTAAAAAGGTCAGGTACAAGACCCTGACAGAAAGATTCCCAAAGAAACATTTTAAAGACCTTCAGAAAGCCTGGGGAAATATTGCTCAATATCACAAAAAATAAGATTTAATAAATAGAAATACAAGAAAATCTTACTTAAATCTATTTAAAATACAAGAAAGTTATATTTCATTAATAATTGGGGGGGTTATCAAAAGCACTCAGTGAACTTCATTAATTACCACTGCGCTATGTATGCTAGAAAAGTAATGACATTTTTAAAAAAAGTAGATCACAAAACTTTGAAACCCCGCCCACAAACACACACACACACACACACACACACACACACACACACACACACACACACACACACACACACACGATGTTCCTCATTCAAACATGGTGAATGGACTTAATCTGTCTTTAATGGAGGAGAAAAATCATGGCCAAACATTGCCCTCTGGCAAATCATCTCTCGCCTGATCCTCCCTCTCTGCATCTCAACCTCTCTGCCCTAATCATTACATGAAGCCTATAAATAAATGCTGGAGCTGTCACACAAATAAATGGAGCTGCCAACGCGGGAATTGGTGGCGGGGAGCTGAAATGAGGGAGGCAAGCCAAGGGAATAACAATAAGCTCAATAATAATTTTCGTCGAGGTATGAAGAACATGAAGGCAAAGCAGGTAAATTCAGATAGCTGAGCGTTCTGGCAGGAGACACATGAAAACATCTCAGACCACGAGTCTAAAATTTCTCTGTGTGAGTGGCTGCAGGCCTCAGGTGCAGTAGGCCCAGCATGGGACTAAAACTACAATCACTGTTAGAGCTGGGAGAGAGGAGATATTATATAAATATGAGGATATATTGTGCTGGCAAATGTTGAGAAGGCCTTGTTAAATTTTCCACTGAACACAATTACTAAATACAGCCTGGTAAACATCCAGGCTTTTGTGTTGAGGTATTTTCACTTCTTCTGCCAGGAGGACATTATTTGCCTGAATGCACAACACACAAGCCTAAAATTTGCCCTCTGCGATTTACTCATCTGAACTTTTAGAGGCTACCGGCAGCATCAAGCACCTGTGCTGATTCCAAGGCCAAGTCATCACTAGCTCAGAACTACTGCCAACATTGACAGGTTATCCACTGCCTTGGGCATGAAATCAACTCAAGTACTTGAGTTGATTTGAGATCCAAATAAAATGCTTTTTTTTTTTTTTAAGAATTAGTGCTACACATCCTATATTGTATTATCTGTGTATCTCTGTAGTTTGTTATTACTTCTGCTGTCACCACCATTAACACACTAACACAGCATGATTGAGGCATATTGAGGATTTTGTTAATTAACTAAATGGGTTGCTGCTTGCCTCTGGCAAATGCATTAAAGTTTCAGTATAATTATATCAGATCACTGAACAGCTTTATTTTTCTAAGGCAGCGATTATTTGCAGGTTTGCTGTACGAACAGCTTGTCAGCTACCAACTATTAAACTGATATCGGTTACCACCTCAAAATCAATATGTCATTTTAGAAAGAATTATGAATCACTGCTTCATTTCATTGTGGGAATACATTAGGAGAATGGCGCATACACAGACAATATGTCTATAAGCATACATATAAATACATGCTGAAGCTAATAAATGAGTTTTATGCTGTTTAGAATTACACAAGCCAAGTGCCGTTATTTAAAAGTCACACCTTGTGTACTGACAATGAGAACAGCTTTATAATCAGCTACCCCAGTTAGGTGTGTATGGGGGCTTTAATTGACTGCCTTAATTGACTGCCAGCCAGTCCCAGTCAAGCTGCAGAGATCTGAGAGGTTGACAACTGGGAAAAAGCCTCTTGGGTGACAGTTAATCTGTGAGCCTCAGCTGCTCGGATGTCAACACACAGGGAGAAGAATGCAAATGCAGGCAGTGCATGAGTAAAGAAAAAGTAATGTATCTAGAGACATTAAAAAAAACGGATTTATTGAAATAATATGTACATGGTGAAAGAAACATGCATCAGAGACTTTAATATGAAGACGTCCAAAGGTACCGTGTGCCTACATATATTATAAAATCCAACGGGGGACACGGAATATTTTTTATTTAAAAATTCTAAAAAGAAAATGAAGACGCCATCTGTCAGGGCTTTGTTAATTCTATTATCTTATTTTAAGTGCACTGATGGAAGAATAAGGCAATTGTCATTCACTTGTGAGTGAACACACACAGTTTCAGCAGATTAGCCTGAGACAAAAACAGCAGGGCTGGAAAGCATCCAGGCGTTCGCATCACTAATCCTGCCATCACACTGTAAAATTTAACACGGTTCAGAGTCTTTCAAGGGGTTTGATAAGCACCATCATCTGACTGTGCATGTGGGAGTGGTATTGTGTGCCTGTTCATGCCTTAAAATACCATTAGTGTTACACAGTTATTAAAGCACATAGATAAATACATAAATGTTACCGTAGTTATTAAAACATTTACAGAAATTAATAAAGCAAAGCAAAAAAAAGAATCATCTTTTTTTCTGCTTGCTATTCTTCTTCTTCATTGTCAAAGCTTTATACAATATCTTTCTCATAATTGCAACCATTTTCACATACCCAGCAGTCGACTTTGATGAGTAAGCTAGTCTTCATCTCATTTAACTCCAGGGGAAGAATATACTCCACAACAATTTGAGTCATATGACTGAACGACATCCAAAACTGTTATTCTGTTAGAAACTGAAATTAATCACTTGTCTACATTTGGGTACAACCCTTGCTCTTAATGACCAAAACATAAAGCTAAATGGGCTGTAAAATGTTTTCTTACATGGGGTTTCTCTTATCTGTGCAGACTCTTTTGACTTTTCCAGTTTTCTGGAAAAACATTTTATTTGCGTGTTTTGCTCTGGGAGTATTATCGCTGTTTCACTGCATCCCAGAATAACAACAGATTGGTGTTTTGAATATAAAGTGGATCAAAATAGGATTATTAGTATGCACATATACACTTTAGTGTATAAGGATGGGAATAATGAAATTGGCTACATGATTGAAAATAAGTGACTTTGCTTGAATAGCACTTTTTCAGTTAAACAATGCAATAAACAGTGGTTTACTATACAACAACAGAAATAATGAAATTTTTTTTTTCTTGTTAAATTATGCAACGTACACAAACAGGATGGGACAAAATGAGTGGAGTTTATTTTAAAAACAACATTGTCACAGATTCTTTTACTTTAAACTAACAGCTATCAGTAATATATTAAAAACATCACCACATCTAATATTTAGAGGCAAAGAACTAGAGGAGCCTCAATTTCTTAGGGGATCAAAAACAGAGTCTAGGATACTGGTGGGACAAGGCAAATCCAGTCTAAATTATCCACTGTAGTTTACCTAAAACAGCAGGTAAAATATTGATTTCATTGTTTTCATGGCAGCAACTTTCTGGATGGTGTGTTATTCACAGTGGCAGTTCTCTGTATGCCAGTATAAAGATCATTAAAATAACCAATATCCCTACGAGCCTAAGTGAAGTTTCAGTGATGGCATTTTTGATCAATTAAACTGACTGTAAACTTATATCACCTTCTAAAATAACACTGAGGTTTCCTACATGCCAAACTGGGACATTTTATAAGGTCTCAGTTTGGCAAAACAAGACTTTCCTTAGTTTTGGGGTGAGGAAGAAAGATTTCAGTCTTATCTTCATCTAGCTTTTAGAAGGTTCTTGTTCATCCATTCTTTAGTGGCTGACACAAAGTCAATTTAAATGATAGCATCACACAGCTGCTGTAGATTGGTCAGCTGCACATGATCTGAGTCTCCTGTTCCACCATTTCCCAGCACTGTTGGGTTGACATCTGGTGACTGTGAAGGCCATTTGAGTACACTGAACTCATATTCGAGAAACCAGTTTTGAGATTATATTAACTTTGTAATATGGCATGCTATTCAGCGTGATCAGACAGCAAAAGTTACATTCTAAAGGGGATGGGCATGGTCAGCTCAATAGTGCTATTTAAAGGATGCTCGTCCATCTTGCCTCAGGGACTTATACAGCTTGACCGCTGTTAATGTTTAATGTTTCAGACCAATGCCTGACTCTGATATACAAGATTTAAACTAGCCTAGAATTCCTCCAGAAAGCCCAACCCTTTATTTCAGAAGACTAAGTAAAGGATCTCCTTGTTAAATGTGGCTGTCATAGAGAACTAGGTCATATATTTCAGTTATCAGTATTTAATTTGAGTTAATTTAAACTTAAGTGAGCATTGTTGCTGTACTGCTGTAGCTTCAACCCGACTCATATAATAGATATTCTATTAATTAATATATTAGACTATATATATGCAGTTATACTATATATATATATATATATATAGTTTAATATCTATATAATATATATTAATCTTTACATTGACAAACAGAAACATCCAGACGAATGTTTAAACATCTAAAGTGTCCTCCAGTCTTCGGAGGGTTAGAGATTATTCCAGATTTATAATGGTTGTATTTTAAGACAGCAGCCTACATGAAAAGTGCCTTATGTGAAAAAAGGCAAGGAGGCAGAGCACATCACATGTCTATAAACCCCAAATACAGCATAAGCCCATGATACAGTAAGTATTACTATTTTTTTCCCCCCATCTCCAATTTGCCAGTAAAAGTGATGCTACGGAGGTAGCAAAGAGAACAGCATTACTACACTAACCTTAAATCGCATAACAAGATTACACATCATATCCTCAAGGACACAGAAGAATAAGATGCTTTGCTTGGTCCAAATTAACCATGGGTGTTCTAATTAAATAATAGCCTATATCTGTAGTAATTTGATTTGATGCTTGACTGGAAGAGCAATGAAGAAAATACACAACGGGCAAAACAGTATAAAAGTTTCCTGGGGTGGACCCCATAATCATTACTTTAACTATCATCTCCACTGTTGGTGACTGTAATTGATTGCCCTCATTAGTTCCCTAAGTATCTTTCAGCAGCTTGTCCTGAACAAATTGTAACATTAATAAAAACTAAGATTCAAATCAATAGTTGTCTTTGATGCCTTCTCTTTGATGTTTCACTCCACCTTTGCTTGCTAATTCTGCCTGTCACTATCGTATGTCTTTCTCACACTGTGCTCCTGAAGTGATGACAGCAAACAGTGTGGAAGGAAATTTAAAAGACACGAATTCGAAGCAGAGACGAAGCAGTAAAAGAGCAACAGATCGGAGCTGGTGCCTACCTGAGATAGCGCAGTGGTTCTATGGTCTCAGCCTCTGCCTCAGCTGAGCTATGGTTCATCTTGTCCATCTGTTTTCACCCAGCAGGACTCGGCAAATATGAGAAGGGATGAGCTGTGCCGCTCCAAAGAAAACACTTGCGTACCTTCTGTCTGACTCAGATTCAGTGGACACACTGACTACTTCTTTGCCTGGGAATAGACTGAGAATCGAAAGGGGCTTCCTCCCTCTGTATCTTTCTCTACGGCTCTTGATTGGTTCAGGCGCTGGATGGTAATTACTGGCTGCTAGATACACACACTCACTCACTCACTCACACACACACACACACATATACTGAATCTTGTCTCTGTATCTCTGCCTCTCCCCTCTGTCTCTCTCTCCTTCCCACTGTGGCCCCGACTTGTTCTCTGATAAAACCAGCCGGCTGTGTGTATCAGCTGCGCTTGCCGGGAAACCCAGCCAATTAAGAATCAGGAGGCATGGTGCTCCTTGGCTGATTGGCTCGGGCTGCCACGATCATAGCTGTTCAGTCATCGACGGTGCAACAGCCTCCCTCACTTCCCCTAAATTCACAAAAGCACAAAGACGTCCATGCATACTCCCTGGTTGCCAAAGGATCCCTTGATGGAGAATCAAGAGCAAGCACCAGAGTGAGGAAACACTCGACTGCTCCGTGAATCACAAACACTACCATCTCTCACGTGGTGGTGAGAGATAAATTAAATCTATTATCTTAACTGAAGTAATAACACTTTAATGCCAACGTGGCTACACAGCAGTATTTTGCAGCTCCGGCATTAATCATAGGTGATATTTAGGACCTAATAAATGCTGCCTCTTGATATCAATCTGAAGCAGCTGATAAAATGTAAACCTGTTGAAAATGCAAACCTATTAATTTACACAGAGCTGCGCATGCACACAGAGAAGGGATATGTATAGCAGTATCACAAGGAGAACCTGTGGTTGCCAAGGAATGAGGCTCATGAGTGGGTTGTGGTAATAAACAATAGCCCACTTTCTTTTTTTAAAGGTCTCTCTCCCTTTTTCACCCTTTAGTTTGCCTGGACTTTCTGACTCCTTACAGCTCAGTTAACAGACTGACGCCTGTATTTCTTTTCCATTACAGAATTATTCTCCTGCGTTTTATTTCAAGCTGCATAAATGTACCTATTAGGAAGATAACGACAAATTCCAAGGAGGAAAACAAAGGGAAAACCTGGGCATAAGGAATGTTGGTAAACTCTGTCCCCTAGTGGTCTTAATTAATATAGCAATAACAGCCCAATAGCAGCAAAAAAAGGGGGCAATAACCTTTGAAAGCCTGAACCATGAAAAAATTACCAAAAAACTCAAATTCTTTAAAAATTTGGTATTTACTGAACCATCTGACAATATTTTTAGTAAATTAAATATTCATTTGAACACATGTGTTTCAATTTGCATTATATTTCCTGGCATTTTGAGGGCAGTAACAATATTGCTGTGCCATACTGCAAATTTTCTTATTGATCCAACACCAAGTATATACAGTACAGGGCCAGCTTACTTCATTCGGTCTGCCCACCAGCAGCAAAAAAAAAAAAAAAAAAAAAAAAAAAAAAAAAAAAAAAAAAAAAAAGAGACCAGACAGGTTAACATCGGTGTTATCTGTCGGGGAAAGTTAACTAATTTTTGACTGGAATTTTACATCGACTTAAAAAGGAATTTGACATTTTTAACTTTGCATTTAAAAGGTTTTAAATGCACAATGTGTAATGTATTCTAAAAGAACCGTCTAAAAAAAAAAAAAAGAAAAAGTGCAAGGGCAATGCACAGATACAGATACCTGGTAGTGGTAAACAAGCAAGGAGCCAAAAAAAAAAAAGGGGGGGGGGGGGGGGGGGTAATTTCTATGACTCCAGCCTTAAACACACCAGTAGGCACCAAAAGGCTTCCAAATTTTCAAAGTGGCCACACCCTTTTTCTAGAATCTAGGTGGATGAGTAGATATCTCATGTAGGGAGGAAACTATACCAGGTTTTTGTGCTGCTTAAAATCAACAGTTTAGCTTGGGTGTTTAGGGATTGTTCTAAAATCGCCCTCAAGTGGCCACTAGCAGAACAGCAATTGTTGACTTCAAACCGAAGGAATAGGTCCCTTGGTTATATTTATCTTTGAGTTTTCATATACACACACACACACACACACACACACACACACTGTGTCTATGTTAATGTGTGCTTTTTAGCTTCACTGATTATCGTTTATATGCAGTCAGTTCTAGAAGTTGATTTACACCACAAATAAACAGGTCAACCAGCCATGAAAGAGGGATTAAAATTAGTTTTATTATTTGATAGAGCAGGAGAAAAAAAAAAAAAAAAAAGAAAAAAAAAAAGAAAATCACAAAAAAAACAAAACCAAAAAACATTTTTCATACGGTTTTCTTTTTCATTTGGGCAGCACTTTTTTAACAGCGCGTCGACCCCAAATAAACGGAATGGTGATGTTGTCAAACAGCAGCAGCAGGCGGCAGTAGTCAGGACAGCGCAGGGTTACTTTTAGCAGGGCACGAAGTGATGGGCCTATTTCGATTGCTTTTCTTTCGCATCCACAAGACGTGGACCGCTATCTTCTGCCTGTCAGGAATGTGCAGATAACCTGGAATATTTCTGATGCTACTTTGAGACAGAAATACGAGATCTTGAGCAAATCAAGTTAGAAACTATATTCCTGTACTTCTATCAGCAGTGTACTGGTGCACCATCCTAAATGAAACCCAGGTGTACAGTGATAACACAGCGCAAAGGATGTTCATTTACCTAATGCAGCACATACCAGCAGGGCACCTGACAAAAACTTCTGAGCTGAAGAGTATAATATGGACATGAATAAAGGACTCCAATCCTTATGCCATTTAAAAAAACAAAACAAATAAACATTACGTCTGTATTGATGAAATCCAGAGTGAAACAACAGGCCCGTAAGACTGGGAGTTCTGATCAATGAAGACATAAGAAACTGGATCGTTTCTACGTGAAAAGTGTAAAATAAAAGATAAAGGAAGCTGGAAAAAAAAAAAAAAAAATCACTGCTGGGGTGGTCAGCTTGTCAGATGGCTATACCACTTCTCATTAAACAAACCTCTGTGATTAAACTTAAGACAACATTTTTACATTTTAATTTAGAGACATTTTTCAAAAGGTGCCCGTAAAATCATTGCTAAGTGGAGAAACCTGGACCACCCCAGGGGTTGAAATGGAAGGGGGGGGGGGAGGCACAACACATGGTAGTAAAATAACAGAAGTCCACATGCAATGGAAAAAAATCCCATTTTACATGTAGACATATTGTACTTCACTAGCTTATCCTGTGCTGCTGCAACCTGATAGAAATGCACTATAGCTCATGTGAAAGGCAGAGTTAGCTCAATTCAATGACCTGACAGAAATCACACACACTTTAATGTTAAAGACTAGAAGTTCATGTCATTTGTTGCTATAGGGGTTTTTGCATAACTACATTCTGAATGCTGTCCAGCTTCTCTCGGACCAATCATAGGGTATGTGGGAGCCACTTGACAAACAAGAGAAAACAAATTCTAAGTGAAGATCCTTGCAAACTTAGGGCATACGCATATGTTTTTACTAACCCTATAAATAAATTCAGATAGTTCGTCTATAGAAAAGGGGGGGGGGGAGATGCACCACAACCTATGACTAAAAGCAAAAATAATGTCAAAAATATGACATTCCTTACACCCCCTCAGTTTAGCATGAATTCATGTTTATATTCAGAGAGGGTTCAAATAAACTAGAAACCTTCTAGCAGAAGGGATTCCATTTGGGCTCCACTAGTTCTTTGGAAGGTTTATTTTACAATATTCATTAAGAATATGCCCCATGTTTTTCTTTTTTTTTAACGAGTCAGTGAAACCTTAATTTTTATTCTTTCTCTTGATCTTAGAAAAAACAAAGCATTTAAAAGTAGGCTGCAACATGGAACCCAGCAGATGTAAAACCACCTCAACAGTAACATTAGCCTTTAAATTCAGACCTCGACATGAGGCCACTTCCAAAGTATCAGGGAGCACAATATTCCAAACACAGTATATGACTTACAGAAGAAAAGACAAAATCCTAACATTCAGCCATACAAAATAATCCAACACACATCAACTTCTCTATTATACACGCTGTAGGTTTGAGAGAAGAGGCAGTCTGTGTGTAGATAGATTTTTTTTTTTCCTCCAGTTTTCTTTTTTTCTTTTTTTTTTTTTTTACTTTATTCATTTTTGCAAAGCTGAAGCAGTTCTTATTTTGTGGATGGTCCTCAAAGCTCAACAATTCCTGTAATGAGGTCTTCAGTTACGTTCAGTTTGGCCACCACAGCCTCAGTCTGACTGGTTCAGACTAGACAAGGGCAGGAAGTAAGACGAATCTCTTACGGTGGGTAATAGTATTTATTACTTTTCCTTGCCTAATCCAGAGGCAGAGGAACTTCCTCTTGGCGCAACTGGAAGGTTCAACCAATATACAGGGAAGGGGAGAGGCAACATCACTGAAGAAGTCTGTAAAATTGTACACACGTCATCCATATCCCTCTGAAAGGGTACCCATTTTATATTTAACATATTCCTTGTATCTTGAAGCTGTCACAGCACAACTCCAATGGGGGAAGGATTCAGAAAAGGAAGAAGGTAGCAGAAGTATATGGTGAAAGGTGTAAGGACACCTCTATCCAACAAGAAGAGGCCAATTCTGCACCGTTTTGGCCAGAGGCCAAATCCATAGAAAGAATTAGAGCAATAATGTGAATGGCTGTTATTGATGTTAAGGGAGCTAAATGTTATGGTGTCAAAGGGAGTGGGATTGCATTATTTCCATGCATTTGCTGCTTGGGAGATGGAGCGGGAGGGAATCATGTCCAGAAGATATTCTCGTTGACGCTCAACTGAAGCAGAGGTCTTATGAGCAGACAAGCTGGGGTTCACGTAGGCCATGGTCACACCTGTCAAGGCACAAATACATAAGCAAACACCTGAAAAGTACTATAATGAAATACGGAAATGAAAAGGTGATGCCAGAAGGACTGGCACTGAAGAAGAAAAAGTAACAGTATAACTAAACCTTACAACAGAGCGATTACTCCAAAGATGAGTAGAATGTAAGAACATTTGAAGTGCATTCTCTACATAACTGTGTCTCCGGTTTATATACCTGCATTGCCACCGGTCTGCTTCCTCCAGGCAGCCACGTTGCCCTGGTTACCACTGCCACCAGCACCAACCTTTGCCCCCTGCTGCAACGAGCGAGCTGCAGCATGCTTACCGGACCTACTACCCAGTGCAGCTGCTGTCACTGCATTCTGCAGCTGTGAGGAGGAGAAAGAGTGGGCCACACCACGAGCGTTAATTGCAGACTGGAGGTGTGACAGATGACCCTGTACAGACACACAAAGAGATCGGAGTTTTGGTGCAGCTGCACTACATTACATTAAACCAACATTGTGGCTGTGGAAAAACATTTAAACCACAAGCCTGGTCGTTCAACAATACAGTCAAATGCTTACCTGCTTAATGCTGGAGTGGTGAGTAGACACAGGTATGTGCTGCATGGCAGCCCTGACCTGCTTATACTGGTGGGAGACCAGCACCTCATTTTTGGACAGTGAGGAGGAGGACAAGGTGGATTTAGAGATTGAGGAAGCAGAGGAGGAAGAAGAGGCTGCCTGCTGGAGGATACGCTGTTCAATCTCTTGCTCCTGTTGGAGTGCTTTGACAAAGGCTGCCTTCAATCGACTGGTGTGCTCGGCCTTTAGGGCCTTTTTCTGATTGGACGACATGCATTGGTCACAGAGGATGGTCCCAGCCTTCTCCTTTCTCCAGCGAGAGGTAAAGTCAGTCTTACACTGGGCACAGGTGTATGGCTCTTTGGGAACGGAGCTGGCCATTGCTGCAGCTGGGCCAAGATTACCTACATGATGGATAACAGACCCATGGTAAACACAGAGGTTCTTTGGACAAGGTTTCATACTATAACATTCTGCAGGTAGATCTACTGCTGCTCTGTAACATCTCCAAACTAGTGCAAACATGTACCCACCTCTGCCATGCATCTCCAGAAGTTTTTGCACCACTTCCTCTAAGCCCAACAAATAAATGAATTCATTATTGGCTGCAGAAGGCAGGAAGTTGAAATCAGGGGCAGGAGGTTTTGGTGGAGGGATCTCGAGCAGCGTCTTCTCCAATTGCTTACGTAGTGCAAGTTTAGCAGCTGCTTGCCGGCTGGCTGGAGAGTCATTGACACTAGAGTTGGGAGAGACTGAAGAGCCCTTTAGGCTGGTTGGAGAGGCCTAGACACCAAAAAGAAGAAGAAGAAGAAAAAAAATCCTGTTACAAATGACTATGAAGTCACCATTTTCATATTTAGCAGACCTATGCAATGAAAAGGGTTCCAAAGTTAAATGCCATCTGATCTACAATTTCTCCATATTCAAATGCAATGACCATGTATTGCCTTACCTGAGGGATGTTGACCATGACATTACTGTTGGCCACATTAGCCACCCGAATGAGTCCCTGCTGAATGATCCTCTGGCCCTGGACCTGGACATTGGGCACAGAAGCCCTCGGAGCCAGCAAGAGTGGAGGGGGCCCTGAGCCGCTATGCTGCTGCTGTTGCTGACGTAGACTGGCTATCTGCTGGGGAGTCACTGCAATAGGCTGATAGCCACCAACGGACACACAGAAACAGACATTAGAGAGGACAACATCCACGAAATCATGGAGAGATGCGAGAAGGAAAAATAAAATATATTATTAATCTATTATCTATATACTATCGATCTATATTCATTCTATATATCTATTCTAGAGCTATTAATAATATATCGATAAGATCTAATATCTATAGCTCTATTATAATCTATTATATTATCTATCTATCTATTATCTATTATCTATCTATCTATTATTAATTCATATAATATAATATATATATATATATCTATAATACTATCATCTATAAACCTATCACCAAGACCTTAAAGTTAGTTGATAGAAGAATAAATAAAAAAAATTAAGGTTCTATATACTTCCAAAACACTAACCTGGGCTCCTCTGACCAGGGGGGGCATGACACTCTGAGAGTTGTGTTTGGACGGGATGTGTTGGCCACCCCGCACCAAGGGAGGGGGAATCACTGTGCCTGAGCTGCGACCCGTCACCTGTAAAGTAAAAACAAATTGATCAAAACTGAATGGCCTTCCTCCACACAAGTAGTAAACTGTCTGCCGTGTGTGTTATGTCTTATCACTGCTATAATATTCTGTAGTTTTACATGCAATTAAACAATAGCAAGACAAAGTTTGTCAACTAACAACTCTGGTCTGATCATCTATATTACAATAACAGCCAAATACAATGTGAATAAACAAACAGCACATGAACTGTCGTACAGAGTAGGTGAACTCTTAAATTTAGTAATTCAAAGAGCTAGATTATGCCGCACCACAACTTGTGTGCTTTCTTGTCTTGATATGTCATCCAACCTCTCCAAACCACACCTCTGCCCAAAGAACGCAGTCCCAAGAGTGTTTTATAATGAACTTAAAACATGTCTCAGCAGTTACGTTCTTTCATATTTGCATGCTGTGGTCTTGGTGGAATAATAGCACAATGACTACCAAGACCTGAACTTTCAACAACTGTAGAAAGTTTGTCTCATTGTGAATAGATGGATGCCCAAGTCGTGAAAAAACATTTTGAGCCTCAGATTCATGTATCTCACCAACTGGCTGGACTGTAAGTCAACACTCAGTGAGTTTGATGACAATGAAAAGAAAACTTGCTTGTAATTCCTTTTTATTCAAACTGTGTTTGTCAAACTGTGAGTTAGTTTATGACAAGACCACATAATTAGAGCAGTCAATGCAGAATTTCTGGTTTTTCCAAGTGGTTCACAAACAACTAGTGCAACTGTAGACTATACAGCAATACAAGTTCGGACGAATAAGTGAGTAGCTACCTGAAGGGATCCTTTGCTTGATGTGATACTACCTCTCACCAAAGGGGGAGGAGTAGCCACAGAGCCAGTAGCCTGAACATTAAGGAAACAGCATTACAAAACATAATATTTTAGTACAAACATTACATCATATGTAAAACAGACATTTATAGCCCTTCTTCACTAGTACCTAACTCAGGTCACCTTGGCATGACTCAGTTTTTAGGGTTTTCCATTAGGTGGTAGTACCTGGTACTCTTTTAGTACCTACTCAGGCAGGGTTCCAAGTGATCGGAGGCCATCCGAAAATGTGATGTCAACAGACTGCATGCCATCGATTGGCTAGTCAGTGGTGTCACGCAATTACTGATGAGTGTCTCCCTTCACAAAAATCAAAACCACCCTTTTCTAAACCTGGTATCGAGGTAAATGGCAACACAAAAAAAAAAAAAAAAACAAAAAAACCAAACAGTGTGGTCCCCAACAAAAAGCCATTCACTGAGCAGCCATATACCATAGCCTCGATGTCCTTTTTTGTGGAGGACCTCACAGGACTTTCAGCCGCACTGTTATAACAACCATATGCTCATTAGGTGGTAGATCATTGTAAAGGAAAATGACCGAAACACAGTCGTGTAGGTACTAGTGGAAAAGGGCTATCAGAAGAATGGGACTTGTCTGATAAGAATTACTTGTACCTACTGGCTCATACAAAAATAACACAGATAAAACTACAAAAAATGTTAAAGGTCTTGTTACCTTCTGTACTGTGCTCTCCTTTTGGATTTGGCTCTGTCGTAGTTTCTTCAGCAACACTAGTTTGGCCTCTTGGAGTCTTAGTTCCTCCTTGAGCTGTTTGATGATGCGCTCCCTTTCCTCAGGTGAACTCTTCTATAAAATGCCATAGAAGATAATAATGAGAAATCAATTATAAGGCTGGGACTTTCCACAACAGATTAATTGGGCCAACTCAACACATTAGATGACTGAAATAAAAGCACATAGAATGTGTCAACAAAAATTGCTGCATCTGTTTAAGTGATACATTTTTCTATCGTTTCTCGGACAAAGTTGGAAAATGGAGTTTCAAATCAGTAAACAGAAAGGAATCGTTACCGATGTATAAATTATTTTTTCCTACCATAAGTTTATCTGTGTCAGTCTTTGAGAAGCAGTGGCCATTCATGAGAGGACTGGATGGCTCATTGTCCGATAACACAATCACATCATCTGGCGAGGGCGGCTGTCGCTCTTTCTTAATGTCACTGAGGAGAGAAATATTGAAAGATCATTTAATAAGAGACCGCTTTGTATTATACTTTAATACACTTTAGTGTTAAAAAAAAAAAAACTGCAGTTACAATGTAGTTTTGTCTTTCACCCAGTAGATGGTAGTATTCAATTATAAGTTTACCTTCCTTGTTGTAGTGTGAATGTGTGCTAGGACACACAAGAAGGAAAGAAGCAAGAGATCAATAATGGAGTAATGGCGGCAGGGGAAGAAAGCAACAACCCATTATCTCTGAAGAAAGGTAAAATCGACAGTCCTGAACGCTCCCGTCCAACAGCAAGATTGCACCCAAACAACACAAAGGCCAAATTAAATGCATTTATTTTTTTGTTTTTAAATTGAAGAAAAGGCTGAAGACTTTTGATGAAATGTTAAGTAGCTTTTCCTGAGCACCAGGGAGAACAAAGGCGACTAGCGGAAAGCTTCATTTGCATGAGTCTGCAGAAGGGTGGAGATAAGAAGTTGGGGGTTGTTGTAATTTAACAGCTCATGGACCATGGCAGAAGAATAAATCTGCCTCTGTCACGGTGGGGAGCCTGTCAGGTACTAAAAGACTCAGTGGTAAGGAGAACTAAGGGAGGATGGGCTGTGATATGACACTATGTGAGGGGTAGTGGTTAGTGCCATACTGTGGAGTTATGCATGTACACATGCAGTGTAGTTATGTAATTGTTCAATTGCTGTCAAGCTGGAGGCTTCAGGGCTTCAAGCGCAGACCCAGTTTGCCACTCAGACAAGGCCTCACCCCTCCCCTACCTCTGTGGCGAGGCCTGTGGCCTAGCCAGATCGGCACAGCCTGGGCCTCAGCTCTCCCCTCCCTCCCAGCTGCCGACATCAGAGTCACAAGCTGAGCAGAGCGGCGGTCTGCTGGAGACACTGGAGAGGGTGACAGTGAGGGGGAGGGGAATATACATGGCCAGGAGCCAACCTATTGTGTACACTCTCTCTTACTCTGTTACTTCTTCACACACCCCTCCCCCATCCTTACTTACTTCTTCATCTTTTATACTCCAACTCACTGACTCAGACCTTCACATTTTTCTCTTCCTTTTGTTCACTTCTGTCTCCAGACACGTTTCTGTGCCATCTACTCCTCCTTCACAGCGGCTGCCCTGACAACAACCCTCAGCAGATATTGCACGATCAGTTCAATAAGGCAAGCAATAACCATGTTGTTTATGGGACAATCATTTCCTTAGACTAAGCAATCACAACACAAATCCCAACAAACACTTGGTGTCATTAAAAAAAAAAAAAAGGGGAAAAAAGAAAATTCAGCTACTGCCGAGAACACGAACCCTCCTAAAAAGAGTACTTTCCTGACAGGATTCATTAAAATCTGGTTTGAAAAAAACAACAAAAAAACATGAGATAACCTGCGAGTTTTAGAAAATGCTATTCCAAGAAAGATTACCCTCTCTAAGCACAGCCAAGGGTTTTCTCCCCATAGGTTTACTTGTGTTTTTATACAACATGTTTAAAAACAGCACAACACATAACTAGGCACTAGAGGAGAGGTGGGAGCTTCATCCTCTCAAACAAAAGCTTAATGGCAACCCAGCTCCTTGACTGACTTAGTCGCTCTGCCAAATGACACAGAGCACCAACCACTGCAAGCTAGTAACTATTGAGAACAGCTTACACAAGCATCACAACACACACACCAACTTGGTTATGTAATGTCCAGGGTTTCTGCAATGCTCGGCTTCCCCAATCGTAGATTCACACTGAACCTACTGTAGGACTGCTGAATCAGTCATGAGGTGCAGTGGAATTCTCATTCAGAACGCAATGCAATACTGCCAAGTGCCATCTCTGACTACGCACGACTCTCGTAAGGTAACGAAATTCCATGGCTAATTACAATAGCAAATAGAACAACGTGCGCAAATATTGGCATATAGTTATAATGTACACGAAGCATTAACATGCAAGAAAACTACTTGAGTAATGCCTCACCTTAGGGCAGAGGTCGACAACCTGCCCTTGCGAGGCATGGGTTAGAATTAAGAGTTAACTGTGAAAATTTATATGAATTAATTTATCCCCTCCCAATTACTGCCATCCACCCATCACTCACATGTGCTGCTCTTTTTTTCTCCGATTTGGAAGGAGATGCTAAAATGCCTCTTTTGATGTCGAAGGCTGCCGATGACTGCTTTAGGGACAAACTTGTGAAACTGCAAAGTTGAACACACCAAGCAAAAACTTGGTCGAAAGGTCTGCAAAAGCTATAAGGCTATAAAGTAAAGTTATACAAATTCTGGTTACTGTCGAAGCCTGCTTCTGTATTAAAAAAATACTAAAAAATGAAAAAAAAAAACAAAACAAAACAAAAAAAACACCCCAACCAAGACTAGTTGGTATGGTATGAAAATGACAACAAAAAAAAAAAAAAAATGCTATAAAAGCACCCTAAAGATCTGGATGTTCATCAATGGGGGAGGAGGAAGAAAAAAAAACAAAAAAAAAAACAAACCACAAAACCCAAGCTTCCCCCCAAAACAGAAGTCTCTATGAGCTGCTAAAATTTGGCTTCACATGTCCTTGCTAAGTAAAACACTGAATAAGAATGGTGTTAATGGAAGGACGGCGCAAAGGAAGTCTGTGCTCTCCAAAAATACTATATTGTTGTACGTCTCAAGTTAACTTCAAAAGGCAAGGGCATGGCACCAGCAACTTGTTCTGACTATTAAAAATGTGAAAGGATCAAAGGTTGAGGCTGAACTGCTACTTCTGGGCCTGGATGCCCTTCAGTTCTTTAGGGAACAATGAATTCAACTGAATCAAGAAAGTTTAGCGTATTTCAGGGGAGCACTTAATGATGTGAAGCTTAAGAAAGGAGCTGGATGATGGTCATGATAAGAAAACCAGTGTTTTTGAACTGTCCAAGTTAAGAGTTCCAACACCGACCTAAAGACTACACTAGGTTGTGGATGTGGTCAGCTGACAGATGCCCTGAACAAGTGGTGCTGAAGGAGCTTGAAAAATGTATGTGTAGGCAGTTCATTATAGTGTATCATGTGAATGAGTCTGCAAAATCACCCCCCCCCAAAAAAAAAAACACACAAAAAAACCAAAAACAAATATTGGACAGCACAGACATCCAACTGGGGCCTTGCAGTCCCTCTCAGTTTATCTAATTTATGCTGCTCAAACCCCAGCAAGTAATCACACACTTGCAAATGTGGAAACTGCAACACCGTCTTAACTGAGATGTTGCACTATGGCATAAAAATGGGTTGTTGATACATTTGACATTTGTTTATGAACTGAAATAGTGTTTTGTAGTAGCAGGAACAATACAAAGTTCTCATTGTTGTGTAAGACTCCTGAGCATCTACTGATAACATCTCAGAAGCTCACTAAATTTAAGAGCTCCCTTGATTTTTCCAGCCTGCACTGTGAATGATGACTCAGTGTTTTCAATAAAGATTATTTTTTTCAAAGTCTAGTCAAGTTTTGTTTCTCAATAGTTGTGACGTAGATGAGGATCAGACCATATTTTATGAGTAATCGATTCAGAAATCCTGGTCATTTCAAAGGGTTCATAATTTTTTTCTTCCAACTGAATACGTGCACACTTCCAAGATGTCCAGCTCAGTTCAGTTACTATATTTTTCTCTGGCGAAGAAAGATGTGGTTTGCATTCCATTTCAGTAATAGTTTTACAAAGCTTGCCAAGACACACCAAGTCCTCTATATAGTACAACAATAAAATCATCGTTGTGCGGCGAGTATGCACAAACGCATGCTGAGAGTTAAACGGGGGCCAAAGGTGACGCCTGTGTGTCGTTATGATGCACCACAGACAGAGCCAACAAACTTTCAGCATAATCACAACCCTGTTCCACTTTAACTGCCATCAGATCAGTGTGTGTATTTATCTCTCTACCAAACACGCATCACATGACATCAGGCATTTCTCCGAGTAGTCATGTGACACACCCACTACCCCTCCTGGCCCCTCCTTCCTCCAACTGCTCCTTCCAACGTGGAAACCATGGCAACGGCCAGTTAGAACCAGTTTGTGACACATAGCCTTCATTTTGTGTGAAGTGTGAGGCAGAGTTCAGGTGCTGCTGTGGGAGAAAATGGAGCCCAGGCCTCAGGAGCCTCAAAGTTTTCAAAATGGGGGCAGGCTGCCGACAACCACACAGCGACTTCCTGTATGACTCCTGTCAGACCACTTGCTGGTGCAAAGAAACGTGAAACTCCAATCGACACGTCTCAGCACAAAACCTTGCGTTGTGCATGAACGCATGAACTTCAGGGCCTACAATACATAAATAACTCTTGAGAAGTTTTCAAACAATCTTGCACACAAAAATGTGGATGAGTACTCCAACTCAACTGTCCTTTTAACCCATTTGATGATTGAGTAATAGTTAAACATAATCAAATGGAAACAGAAAGAATTTTGCATTTTGATGATTAGGGTCTATTTTATGAAAGTGCAAATACGTGAAAATTGTTTTCTTTGGAGACAGCTGGCTGACTATGCAAAACTCAAGACCCAGTGTACACGCAAGTCATAAACACTTACCGATACCAGTGGGCGATAATTATTGAGTCAAATCAGTTTTGCGCTGACTAAAATGTTCAGCGTTAACGTAATAAAGTTAAAAAAACATTAAAATTTAACTGTCATTACAGATTAGTTCATTTTCAGTTTAGAAAGATGAATATAAATCACACCTGTTATGAGTTAAATTGAAGCTAAACATCTGTATTGCTCCATTTTAAATACTTCACTTTTTAAATCACAAACTAATGTCTGCAACAGCACAATGTGAACTAAACAGGAGTACATTCCCTGTAGCCAACAAACTCTGAGCCCCTACATTAGCACTGTTAATATTACTTCTTTTCTGATCTTTTTACTTTTCTCACCTTTTGGATGTGCTCATGTCAACAGGCTCATCTCCAGTTTGCACCTCCACCTTAATGGTCGCTTTCACTTCACCAGCCTTCAGGATGCTAGCTGCTACCTTAGCAGCCTGCTCACTCTTGAGCTTGACACTCTCTGTTCCAGATCCCACAAGGGCCAGAGGGGTCCCAGCTGCATCGCTCTTCTCCAGTTTAACACGTTTACTGTCCATGTCCCCCAGGGACCCAGCAAGAGCTGCATGGTCCCTCTCTAGAGCCCGCTTCTGGCTGCGTGTTTGACGCACTGCGTCCTCTGACATGGCTGCTCTCACCCTGGAGAGAAAGACATAAAGGAAAATGTTACAAAATAAAGTTAGCTATATTTAAGGAAAAAAAAAAAAGATTTGGTTGTGGAAAAAAAATGTTGTCATCAAACAGATTAAGGTGCACTCTTACTGTAAGGCTAAGGTTCACAGATTTGGGGGCAAGCCCCAGCAGACTGGTGAGGAATATTAAGCAAATCTAAGCTGAATAATTGTGGGTTTTTAAACAAAATTATTTTGCCATTGAAACAAACAAATTTGCCAATGCTACTGTGCACAGTTGACTTAAATCCAACATGATCTTGCCCCAATGCTGTATGGGGCCTGGATGTTTTTTTTCCCCTCATGCAAGAAAATGTTTGAGAACGACTAAACGTCATCTGTGGAGGTTCTCAGTCATCTAAGTCATAGTAGTTTAAAGTGCTTCAGTTGAGGGCAGCTGTGAGGAAAGCTTTTAAAAAAAAATAAAAAATAAATAAAAAGGCAAAATGTCTTCAAAAACCTAAAAGTTTAGTTGCCTTCGACTCGAGCACTCCATTCAACCTCTATTCTAGGGTATTTTCTATAGTTCAGCATTACTACGAGAATTAGAGAAACTGGTTTCTCCACACTATTTTAAAGTAAATATTTTGTATGATTTGCCAATAGCACATAACACACTGTATCAGCAAGGCTGCTTAATCCTACTACATACATTTTTGACTCAAGCCTTCTTGTGGGCCACCTTCATAATTTTCCTAATAATCCACAAAACAAAGTAATATTTTATTCCTGTTTTAATCTCTATTCCCAGAGACCAGTGAATAAGATGCACTTGAGCACTCTATCAAGTGGGGGCTGATTGTTCAAATGTGCTAATTCAAATCTGATTTTGGAATCTGAGACAAAGAAATGGTGGTATGCATCTCAAAGTAAACTACTGGTCAACATCTCAAGATACCTAAGCTGGGCAAAACTAGATAGCAGTCTGTGTGTCAACTTGTCAACAGTGCTGACATATATGGTCTTGGAAGCACCCTTTGTCTTAAAGCAAAAGAATGAGAGAAGAGTGGGGGAGGTAGTTTAATCGAATAATCTAACATGAACTCAAATTAACAGTCAGGGTAGGATGCCAATCAAGTTTAATCAAGTTACATTTGTTTGAAGATTTTAAGCAATAAATCACATTTTATTCCACTCACTCCTATACCATGAAATATAAGCAAGAAATATGTCAATATAAGTTGTAGAAGTATGCTATAAAAGAATACACCTTTAAATGGATTTTTTAGTCTATAAAATGTAGAGTTTAAAATGATAACAATGTAATAGTAATATCTAATACAGGCATCTCCTTTCCTACTGCCAGTGACCCAGATGCTGACCTTAATCTCATTCAGTACAGTTGCAGCAGACGATAAGAGACCCACTTAGGTTTCTGAGAAAAAGCCATTACACAGCAGAAAAATAATACCAACACTGTGCAACGCTGACACCAACCACACCAATGTAGGCCACATATTCATTAAGCACTTTGTGCTTATAAACATTTTCTCTCATGTATCCAAAGTTTCAAATATGACAGACTGAACTGTCCTCAGACCAAAATCATGAAAATGCCTATTGCATATCCAATGACACGCTTAGACTAACCACTAACTGTATCCCAGGATTGTTTGAAAGACAAAAAATGTTAGAATTTATAAACCAGACTAAAACTCGTTTATGCTTGACAAGAGATGAAGGTTTAATCTCAAGACAAGACAGTAGAATAAAGCAAGGGAGATGGTTGGCTATAAGCACATCCTGCACAGGAAACAAGGCAGTAGACGAGGAGAAGAAAATGCTTGAGCCGCAATGCTTTGGGGCTCATCAGCTGATGATGAGCTAATGAGCAAACATGGTTCACTTATGTGTCAGTTAAGAAGAAAAAAAACTAAATAGTTAAAATTTAGTACCTTAATGTCTTAAGCCAACAGAGAAGGAGGAAAAGAATTGACCTGTCATTGCAAAATGATATTATTCAAACAACTACTGAAAAAGCAGTACTTAAAATTAAATATCTTTTGATTTGTCCCAGTGAACACCCATGGTCATCTGCTGTCACTGTATGTTACACAATCAGAGCATACGTCACCTACATTCCATTGTTTAGTCTGGATCTAAATGCTCTCTTATCAAACTAGGGCTAATGGGATCTGTGGTTATTTTAGAACTGGTACTCAATCCCTTTTAACGTTCAGAACTATTTATACTGGTTCTACATTTTTAAGGTATAAACAGTTAGGCTGTCCAGTTCTTTGGGTTCTTTAACCATGCTGGCTCACTCACAGGATGATCACACCCCAAATTAATTCTCACACATTTATTGAATCACATTTGTTTATTAAGTTACTATGCATTATACTAACACTCAGCATAAAAGTTAACTGGGTGCATTTATATTTAACCACAGGGCATCTTATTTGTTAGTCACACATGTCTGCGACATGTCATAATTTGTATTGTAACAAAGTCTTGTGTCTCCATGTAAACTCAGATATTAACTTGTTCCCAGCTTATGAGATGTGCACTGTGCTATGTTTGTTGATAAACACTGATATTCCAATGACAGGAAAAACCTATAAACTTATAATATAATATCTGATTGCTTAGCTGATATTTGACCAATAAATGAGAATCTTATCATTTAATGGTTGTCTTATCTGCTGAAAGAATTTGGTTGTTGTCCTCTACCCATATTGGACCATTTAATAACAAAACCACATGATGTTTTTTAAGTTACAACTGAATCGCTATGTACAGTAGGACTGTGCCACATATCATCTGTGACAATGCCAGTGTAATTTTTTTTTTTTAAATTTTAAAAACACAAAAAAGGTCATATCGCAATATCACTGCTATAGCATGCACTCGCCATGCACTCCCTAGCGCACACAATGACAAGACAAGCCTGGGCATGTCTAAGGGAGCCACAAGAGTAAAGTCTGAGTGTCAGCCTCCTAAAACAATTAACAACTTAAGTAAAGGACAACTTCAACAACCTTTGCGAAATACGCAAGAAAACTGCTCCTGCTAAAGGTGAAAACAGCAAATTTGTTTTGCCATCAAATACAAATGGGCTAGAAAAGAGGAGATGTTGGCAGCTGGCAATGTTCAACCCAAATGTAAACAAACAACTCTACCACGCGTTGCTGGAGCACTCACTAGCTACACTCCATATAACAGGAAGAGCTAACGGTGAATGGAAATTACCGACATGGTTATGTGGTGGAAAAGCAGCACTTTACGCAAATGACTAAAACACTTGATCCAAGATACAAAATCCCAGTGAGAAAATACTTTTCCGTTTATGTGAGAATATAGTGGAACTAAAGTGTTCAACAGTTATTTTGTGCTTTTCCTTAAAATTTAGAGGGAATACACTACTTTGGGTCACTACTATTGCACTCTATGACCCTTTTCCATTAGTACCTACTCGTATCGACTCGCCACGGTTTTCAAGTGGGTCATAGTACCTGGCACTAAAATAGTACCTGCTTGACTGGGGTTCCAAAGCGATCTGAGCAGGTACTAAAATGTGACGTCCTCCATGCCACCGACTGGCTGATGCAGTCATCAGAGGGTTTCGTTCACGAAAATCAAAACTGACATTTTTGAAACCCAGCAACAAGGGAAATGGCTACAAAAAACAATGCTGTGGTCTCAGAGTATGACAAAAAGCCGCAGACTGAGCTGTGGGTATATTATCGCTTCGATGTCCACCTTTGTAGCATTCGTGTCGCATACCAGTTACGTCAAAGAACACGCGACCACGCTGCTTTAATGAAGACCACGCAAATTGGGTGGTACTCAACTGTAATGGAAAATCAGTCGATCAGAGGCGAGTAATGGCTGCTGCTACTGGGACCTTCCAGTAGATTCACACTTCAAATTAACAAGCGATTTATCAATGACAGCAGCGCAAGGATGGAAAATGCACTTCATGGTGCCTGCAAGCATCAATGCCCACCCGATATCATCAGAAATGTAAACACATTTTCTTGAAATACTTGTGATATAATTACGACAGTATATCACATTCCCCCAATGTACATTATTTGTAACACAGTAGCGCCTTATTTTATTTATCTGGGGCATTACTTCGACACAACTTCACTTGCATGACTGATCTTTTTTTGTTTTAGTTAAATCTCTGCGACCTGACGCATCACTCTAATGAGGCAAATAGACCCAAGCTACACGAGCAAAATGCCGCATGCTGCCTACCAGAGCCACTCACCCTAGATATGGAGGTTTAGGGTTTGTTTTTTTTCTTGTGATTTTTTGAACTGTTATCTGTATTACTTAAGTAATATCACATTATATTGCATAGATATTCTTCCTAACCATGCCATTGCTTGTAATTCACTAATAATATTTTTTTTTTTTTTTTCCCTACTACATGCTACATTGTTAGGACAAAAGGAAAAATAAAGTAACAAAGAGGAATTCCACAAAAAACACTATAATGTATACAAACATCTCTTTATGAATATTCTAGCTGTAAAACATAACACTTAAAGAACTGCACTGTGAGGTGGAAATATGAAACTGCTTTTCAGCAATTTCTACAAAACACTTTTCCCCAAGACTGCAGTTTGTTCCAACAATTCATCTCTGTAAATTTGGCTCAAATTTAATTTTAAGACAAAGGCATCCCTGACTCTTTGCAAGACGTTGAGCTGAGATGTTAGCAAAAAGTACGCCAAAAAAATATTAAAAACAAAATAAAAATACATACAGTGCAGTTAAAAATTCAGGTTTGTTTGCATACGTCTGCACTCTCCTCTGGTACGCAGCAAGGACAGATGTGCCCTGCCGTACCACCACAGGACACAAAGGCCATTTATCTGCCAGAGATGACAGCTTGCGTGTGGGTGTATACATACCACACACACTGCTTCAGAAATCACAGTTTAAGCAGTAAGGATGTGAAAATGGTAGTTGCACCTTGCTCGCACTTTAACAGTGGTGGTGAACCGTGTAACATAGAAAATGACTATATTCCTTTGGGACAGTGCAGTCACATCTCAACATCACTAAGATGGATGTGTCTCCTTGTTTCCCAACTAGAGACACATGGCTACCTTTGTCCCAGAAGACATGGACAGCATCATGAATCGAATAGTTAATGTAATGATGCATTCATTCTTGTGCATTCTATTACTGATATTGTCATATGACACCTATATATATGACGTAAAACTTTAAACCAGTATTATCTGCCAAAACGGTATTGCAAAGTCTTCGTCTGAGCTCCGATTACAGAAATTTTAAATGGTAACCAATTATGCTCTTAGGTTAGTAAAATATTTGCTGCCAAAGAAGAACACATTCACCCAACAAGATTAAAAACAGTGCACTTTGTTAAGAATGCACTATCCACATGTCTTAGCCACAGACCATAAATAAAGGATGTACAACACCCATTTACTTGTAGCCTACAAGTCTTGATATTCAGACATTCACCATGGTTGGTTGCCAGTTAGACCTAACTGCCAACTACAAAGTAACACATATGTGGGCATGGCTAGACCACAGGGGGTCCATTTCATATTTCAAACATTAAGATCTAAAAAAACAAAACAACGCCCCCCCCCCAAAAAAAACCAAAAACAACAACACATTTTTAAGAAATTACAGGCCAAATACAATTGACAATTACTTAACTACTCATTTAATATGGATATTGACCCAGCACTTTACAATTAATGCATTCATGCTGGTGTAAACAACATCATGAGGATTCATCTCTTTTATATTAAAGGGCACTACCAACAACAAAAACCGAAATGACAAGAAAATGAGGAAGGGGTTAGATGAGCACCAGCTAGTGATTAGTTATCTGTGTCTGTTTTTCTCAGGAGACTGTAGAGGATGAGTGGATGCATGTCTCTCTCATTTCCCCAGAATAATAAGGCCTGAGGGCAAAGTAGATTTTGGACTGAAACAAAAACAACGCAAGTGAGTGAGACCGGATATCTCTGATTCTCACACAATTTGAATTATAAAACAAATTAAAATCTTTGTGCCAAAGCGTTTGCTTCTCAAATGCCACCAAAAGGGCTTGAGTAAATCAATACATTTAATACATGCACAATTCTGCACAAGTGCCGTGTAGGCTAACAATAAACCTGCTATCTGGGCATGTAGTGCGGAGGGATAAAATACAGTTGCGTAAAAGCAATGGAAATCTTGTGACCTGGACTGACACATCACGTTTTATTCTCAGTCGGAGCTTCTATTGTGCCCAGCAGTTCACAGGGACAGATCAATGGCAAAGACTCATGCCCTCAGGTAGCATGCTAGCCTCTCATCTCCAGCACTGTAATGATCTCTCCCACTGGGAATGGACTCAGCCAAGCAACACATTAACAGCCATTTAAAAAAAAAAAAACTGGAGCTTTTCAATTGTGTCCTTAGGGTTCAGTACAAGGGGAAACAACAATTATACTCTCCAATAAAAGCAATACGACTATAGATTATTACTGTGCAATAAAAGCCAATCAGTAACTGTTTCATATGTAGCTAATGAGCCCTGGCCTTTGCAATATTAAACTTAAACTGCCAGTTACCATACTGTGAGATATGACCAAGTGATGATCTTAAATTAAAGCAATTACTTACTAAATGCCATCATAAAAACTTTATTTTAAAAAAAAATTAACGAAGTAAACATTTTCAAAAATGGCACCTCCCTTTTCCTTTAGGATCTATATAATCTTTGGAATGATAATAATAATAATAACAACAATAACAATAATAACAAAAGATGAGGCTACCTATGCTAATCTGTGCACCAGGCTAGGAGTGGGGGCAGGGACCCAGCTGAGGTGGTGCCATGGTTGGGGGAGGGAGAAGGGTGCAGACCGCGTGTGGTTAGCTGAGCCATAATCTCACTGTACCCAAGTGAAAAATACTCTTCCTTGTCTTCTCTCTCTCTCTCTCTCTCTCTCACACACACACGTACACTCTTCGTCCTTCCCTCTACCCTTCCCTTTCTCACTCACACACACACACACTCTCCTCAGTTCTTCTGTTATAGGCTCGCCAGCCCGTAAGTGTGTGTATGCCCCTACTGGTTGTGTCCTGAACGCCAAGGGTTAAGCCCCTGCCATTTTAACGCCACTGACAGATCAGACCATTAGGGTGTTACCTAACAAAATGGAAGCCTTTAACCCTGAATCTGCCAGACTGCTTCTGAGTGAGTGTGTGTGTTGCTGTGTGTCTGTGTGTGTATGCGCAAGTGAGAACCAGAGCCACACAGAGCCCTGTGTGTCTCCACCTGGATTCTCCCTCAGCAACATGACGACAAGGACAACAACGGTAAGTCCAGGTAAAGGAAAACAGACTTCTGTACATGATCTCTCTCACACACAGACACAGAATGGCTGTTTGTATAAGGAAGACACACTTTTTCATGTATTCGCATCAAGACCGCTAAGAAATAAGAAGTGCACATATTCTCACTGCCCACATCTCATCTGGATTTTGATAAGAAAACAGACAGAATGTGCAATTAAATAAAAATAAATAAAGAGCAATCATTTCACACAATTAACAGAAAATGATATGCAGAGCCTCAAGCAACAACAACATCGAAATCATGAACGTCTAAGAAACACTAACATCTCAGTGAATGCTTAAGCAGTCTTCTCAAACTCCTAATCACAAAATTACTGGATACATTTTCAACCATTAATGTTTACTTTCTATAATAAAAAGGAATCACTAAATGTTTTCAAAACTCCTAGACAGGGATAATCTCCAATTTCAGCCAAATTGCTTCCAAATGGTTACTCCATAATCCTGTAAAACCAGAAGCACATACCCACATACAGAAGGAGGGCCAGGACACACGCAGACTGCTATCAGATTACATTTCTCAGAAATGAATGGTAGCAGGAAGTGCCCAGAGTACAGGGGGGAAAGAGCTTAAAGGGTGCTCAAAAAATAAATAAATAAAAAATACAGTGTCCCAAAATCTACAACCTGAGTGCAACATCTGTGCACAATGTTGAAGAACACAACCAGGTAAATTACATTTGGGTTTTAGAGTAGCTATACTTCTGAGTTAGAAAAGCAAATCATCAGGTTTCATAAGATCTTGATTAGGTGGGGTTCAAACAACAGGAAACCACAGAAAATAAAACATTTTGAAGTATAGCTGAGAAATCAAAATGTCAGTAGGCACATTCAGGCTGCACTTCAGACATGAAAGAAAACTCATCTGAAGCAAAGATTTGCACAGGCATAGCGCACGGCAGTTACAGATTTGGTTATGTGAATGACTAGAACAGCATCAAAGAAGAAAAACTGAAGTCTTACACAAAACACAATCACCACACTAACCTTCTCATTCATATGTCATGCATGGAGGAAAACTATTGTTAATTAGTCTTTGGAATGAAAGAGTAATTAATGGAAATGAAAATGCTATATGAATGGGTATGATAGCTGATGTGCCAGAACTTGTTAGCCCTGTTGATTGAATGATATAAATAAAAGGAGAAGTGCAAAAACAAGAATATGGCACCCATATCCTGCCTCTTTATCCTGATATTCCAGAGTAACTTGTTTAGTACACGGGAATCTAAAACTAAACCAGTACAACAAGGATTTTCCACCTTTGGAAGAACAACCATCATCCTAGGGCTGTGCGATATGACCAAAATCTCATATCCCGATATAAGATATCCATCATCCCGATAACGATATAAATCACAAAAATTTAACATTTTCTGTAAATTCTGTGAATCTTGGGCAGCTCGACGTTTCCAGTTGGCCGTAGTGTACCTGGAGTCAAGTGTTTTAACCGATGCATGAAACGATACATTTTTAGACATAAGTTGTAACGGCCGCCGTTTTCTTTGTGAGTATTTATTACACGGCGTGCTGCGGGGAAAAGCCTGTTCTAATGTTTGAGTCCAAGGTTTATTTTTTAGCACCTGACAGGCCTTTTTTGCTTCTCATCCGTAAATACTCTGCATACTCTTTCACGTGATTCAGTTTATTTTGAAAAGTCTCAACAGGATCTTGAGCTTTATTGTGAAAGGTTTATGTAGAAAATAAACAAGCGGACAGGCGATGGTTTTACCATCGTTGTTGCTAACGACAATGCATAAAAACAGGCGCCTGTCCGTCTGTAGTGTGGTTTCTCTTATTAGATATAAGAGAAAGACCATCAAAACAATGAAAAAATATTGCCATAAACAGTTTATTTTACGACACCACGAAACAAACGATAGCGTAAAATGAAACGATAGACGTTTTTATATCGTCATCCGATATATATCGTTATATCAAACAGCCCTACATCATCCAGCATCTAATTGATGGTGAAGTTTTAATTGAAGAAAAAAAAAAAAAAAGGATATAAACCACATTCACACATGAACTCCCAATTTCTTTAGAAGAATCACTCCATGACACTGAAGTCTCAAAGTAGCACACAACAACAGATTGTCCACTTTACACTTGTTCTCAATACTGGAAATAGATGAGGGTAGTGCAAGGGCAAAGGGTGACCACTTGCAAGTTGTGAATTCAACCAGTCCATTTCCTGGATTATTCTCACATCACCATGAATTAGGGCTGTTCGATATAACGATAGATATCGGATGACGATATAAAAACGTCTATCGTTTCATTTTACGCTATCGTTTGTTTCGTGGTGTCGCAAAATAAACTGTTTACGGCAATATTTTTTCATTGTTTTGATGATCACTGTAGTGGCTATATTAATTTCTTAAAGTTCTCTCTTTCTCTTATATTTTATGTAACCACACTACGGACGGACAAGCGCCTGTTTTTATGCGTTTTGGTTAGCAACAACGACGGTAACAGCATCGCGAGCCTGCTTGTTTATGTTCCACATAAACCGTTCACAATAAAGCTCAAGATCCTGTTGAGACTTTTCAAAATAAACTGAATCACGTGAAAGAGCAGATTATTTACGGGTGAGAATTAAAAAAAGAGCCGCCAGGTGCTAAAAAATAAACCTTAGACTCAAACGGTAGAACAAGCTTTTCCCCGCAGCACGCCATGTAATAAATACTCAAAGAAAACGGCGGCCGTTACAACTTATGTCTAAAAATGTATCGTTTCATGCATCGGTTAAAACACTCGACTCCAGCTACATGACGCGCAGCTGGAAACACTTCCCACAAGACGAGCTGCCCGAGATTCACAGAATTTACAGAAAATGTTACATTTTTGTGATTTATATCGTTATCGGACGATAGAATTCTTATATCGAGATATGAGATTTTGGTCATATCGCACAGCCCTACCATGAATTTGTGTAGTTGGACTTTAAACTGTCTTTAATTTGCCATCTCGTACAATGTCCAGTCCGGCTGCATAAGACACTTGTGTTCACCTATGTACTTCTTTGGTAATCAGGAAATGTTCAGAATTACAGAGCATGTGTGAAAACAGCTCTCAAGACATTCAGTCAGTTTATGTGTAGCTCTGTAATGGTCAATGGTCACTAACTAGTTGTCATTCTGCAAAATATGTTTCCCCCCCCCGCCGATATCATTCGGTTAGCATACGTCTTTGACCCTGCTTACAGTGTGTGTGCGTGTCTACACCTAGAGGTGGAAAAAGGATTCAAATTCAAAATCTTTCCCGAGTTGACCCTTTCAAAATTACAGCATCAACACACCCAGAATCCACAATAGGTGTGGCGTTAAGCATGTCTGTTCGACTTTTTAAACCACACCCACTATCTCGTCACTCTTTAGTTGGCCCCATATATTTGGTCAGATTCTTCTTTACTTGTGCTATGACAAGTCTGTTTACAGGTGGGAGGAATATCATTAAAGTACTAAATGACAGGAGGCGCGGGCGTTCAAATGTAGCTGTGCAATATCATGTTGCAGTTAGGATATACTGCATACAGTTTGCATTTAAAACAGCTCACATAAGTGCAAGTAATATGGGTAAGTGCCCTTTTAAACTGAAGGTAAACCTATCATTATCCTTTATATAATCATTATATTTTTTTAACCTACATACAAATACTCATAACTAAAGTGTGCCATTTTAAGCCATACTCCACCAAAAGTGTTATCCCGAAGTATCAAACACCTGACTTCTATGAAAGACCTCCATACTAAAATTTCACTCTGGTGCCACTCCTTTATGTGACACCAAAAAAAAAAAAAAAAAAAAAAAAAAAAACCGCGACAAAGATGTTAAAGCATGTGATTAACAGTTTCAAATGGCTTTTGAATACACAGATACGACTTGCAGGGTACAAGGGTTAATCTCCTGTTTGACTGTGTTCAATTTTGACAATGTTTTCTCACTTTTAGATTAGTTGACTAAGTTGATTATTTTTCCCTTTCATTTATTGATCAGTAAGCATGTCCAAAGCAGTATACATAGTTGGAATAGACACTTTTTGGTTAATATCTTCTTTCATGCATCTCTCATGTCTTGCCTGCCTTATTAGCTGCGTGAAGCACTTTCAGAGGTGCTAGGAGCAAAGTATGACTTGACAGTATGTTTAAGCACATTGTTTTTTTAAAAAAAAAAAAGAAAGAAAAAAAAAAAGAAAAAAAAAAAAAAAGAAAGCCTTCTGATGTTAGCTGGCAGCATTAGGTAGGGATCCAGGAATATTTCTCCCAAAACACATACCTATACTGGCCTTTGTGGACTGATATAGGATTATCTGCAAATAACATGACATTTAACCGATGTTAGTGGCATATGTTTCTGTTGCGTCACATCAATTTTATGCTGCCTGAATGTTCAAAGAGTGTGATAAGGATGTAAAAGAATGAAGTAGGAATGACACTGAGCTTCTGGGAAGATAACTTAATTTTTATGTAATGTGATGCGGGATAAGACAATGTGTGGACCATCACACAGTACTCTGACACAAATTCAAACATTTGAGAACCACTTTTACAATCATTTACCTGGTGTTACACTGTAAATTCCATCTGGTTCTTCATCCTGTTCCCTTTACAAACCCTATCCACAGATGGGACTTTACAAATATGATCCATATCTACTAGAGAAACCTGACTCTGCAAATCATAATTTGGGTAAGTGGCCACGCTGTTCAAACTTCCACAGCCAATGTTATTAACCTTTGTTTTGATTACTTTTATGCCAGGCAGATAGTGCACTAATGAAATGACATGTACATAGAATTCACAATTCAGCCATGTGGCAGGAAGGCAGCCAGAACCGTTTGTCCCCTCTTGGACTCATGCCTTGATACAACATGTATCCAAGTTGCCGGCTGGTCTGCTTGATGCACTAAGAGTTTGAGAACTGTCACTTTAACCCTGCCCCCATAATAGAACCAGCTGTAAGAGCAAGCCTGAGAAGAAAAAGAAAGTGTATTTCATAAACTGCCTTCCTTATAATGGAAGCGGTACCCGTTTTAGGCAACATAGTGTTCATGTGGACAATCAAAGAGAAGTATTATTTCCATTAGCATTGTTGAAATGTTACTAGATACTCTAAGTAAAAATACCAAATGCATCTTAAAGTCTTGAGAATATGATTGGTTGTAGAAGAAAAAAGTATTACCTAACCTTAAATTAACTTAGGATGTTTAGCTGTGGATGTGGCCAGTCAGACAGCATGCATGTGCTACATGTAGGCAGCATCCAGTGTCTGGGAACCCCCCCCCCCCATTAAACGCATATTACTGTAAGTGTTGCATGAATTCAAAGTAAGGAAATGTGGTTGAAGCACACAGCAACACTGAAGAGGAGCAAAACTGGACGCTCTCACTCAATACCACATGGCCATGCAGTAAATAGTTATTTTTAGAGATGTTAAGTAGAGATAGGAATATACTGAAAGCCACAATACATATCAAAACCTATTATGGAAACTGAAATGTTACATTTTAGTTTCTCACTCATCTCAAGGTTCTTTCTTCATCATGTAGTATAAAGTTTAAAGTGGAATTAAAAAGTCAAATGGGTTAGTTTCATTAAACACAGTGCCAAACTTATCAGTCAACAAACTGTACTTTAAACTGTTTGAGTGATCTCATTGCAAGAACATATGCATGATGGAGTCCAACAGGGTAAACAAGAAATCGTTCAGTTCAAACAGTGCAGGATTCCTCTACAGAGGCCGAAGAATTTCTTAAGGCCTTTGGGTGGGAAACCCTGGCTGATATGTTGATGCCTGTTCTCCAACATCTAGCACAACTACCAGAAAGACAATTTCTTAGAAGAGCTTAAAAATATTCAGATTTATGGAGAAAAAAAAAAAAAACACTTTAGAAAAACAATGCAAAATTAATCTTATTGTGGCAAGCAAGAAAAGGATGCAAGACTGTCAAGAATTGAAAGCAAGATGGCAAAGGGAACTACTCCTACACCACAGGACGTGAATTTTCACTATTTGACATCTTTAACTCACTTGTGAGTAGATTACCTCTGATGACATCACTGAGACAAAAAACATAAAACAACACTTCCTGATCTTTCATTCACACAATGCTTGACAGCAGATAGGCGACTGATTCTACCGAGACTTGATAGTTTCACCAGCACTTCCTGTTAGCCGTCTCAAAATGTCTGGCCTCAAACTAAACCTGACTCACAGCTGCGATAAACTGTTACACTGGGTGATTGAGATACTATTAACAATCCTCTAAAGCTATTGACTAAGCCCATTTAAAAAAACAAAAGAATCTGTGTTCATCAAATCATATATTCTTTCATATACAATTTTTTGTTTTGTGTTTTCATTTAAAAAAAAAAAAAAAAAAAAAAAAAAAGCAGCTCTCATCTGAGACATTTCATGCCTTGAATTACCTCAGATGTAGAGCCACACCTTTGCCTCTCTCACTACGTAGAGATTTACGACATGCAAACTAGTACCTGCCTCTGACCTCAGCTGCACTCACGTTCTCTTGCAAGGTGAAGGGAGAGACAGCAATGGTCCACACTCTGGGTGTGTAGTTGAGCAGAAGAGCAAAAAAACAATGCTTAATTTATAAAACAGGAAGCACATGAAGAGCATGCTAATCAGGCATGCCAGGAGAGGGAAAAAGTCACACAGCACATTTGTTTAAAAAAAAGGAAAGAAATTTCCACAAAAACAAGACTGCATCAGACAGTGAACAAGTGCTAGCCAATAAGAAACTAAATTAAAGGGCCATCAAAATCAAAGCATTTAGATTAAACTTGTTAACTTTAAACTGCATGCAGATGTACATGTTTCAGTATTTAATTTCCTCACCTCTCATACCTTTTGAATGGGATGCTGTCATCTACTGCCAAATTAAAGTGTGGATCTGTTATTTTGCTTTTGTGGCATTCAAGAATTGAGAAAAGTTATGCATTTATAGCACCAGTGAAATCAAATCGATCAAATCGCATTTATGTTCTCTCCTCCACTCTGCAATGCATCTTTGTGTAACAGTTAAACAGACACATGGAGCAGAATGAAAGGAAACATGGAAATGTTGAAACAGATAGCACAGCAGAAAAGCAAATTACAGTACAGCGCTAATAATGTTGTTTTGGTATCAATTTGGGCATCAAGAATCGTGTAATCCTACTGGTGTTGGTACCAACTAGTACATTTCTGGTATAGTGACATCTCTTGTTTTAAGGTGAAAATGTTCAGTTGTTGCACCAGTTGTTTGTTTATCTGATCACTGGTATTATAAAAATATATATATATATATATATAAATAAATAATCATCATTATATACAGTTAAAGACTTTTAATCTTAAACACCTCAGTCAGATATGGAAAGTGGGAAGAATTCAGACATACAACCCTGAAAAGATGTATTGCTTAAAGTCACTAGAACAAAGACTAAGGATGAGGACTAAGAATATCTTTAATTTCTGTAACTTACTGTCTATTGTCATCATTAAAAAGGCTGCAATACCTTTTAATGTTTTCGTGATTACCATAAATTCACAATAGAATGTTAAGGACGGTCAAATAAAATCAAGACACTTCATTTGGAACCATTAAAAAGATCATAACCACAGGCAAAAACTGTATTCTGATGCTTTACTTTCATGCTAAATAACTCACAGATTCACAAGTGGGAAAAAAAAACTGTTACAATAAGATTAAGTTCCAGACACCAGCAAACTCCAAGGCTAACTCTAACCACAATAAACTTAACAATGACAAAGACAAGCAAGGCACCCTGGAGCCTTGAAAATGGCAAAAGCAAAAATATATTTATGGTTGGTGGAAAATAGACATGTATCTTAAAATGGCTCAATCCCTGTGTGGCAGAATATGAGAGGATCTCGAGTCATGCCTGTCTAGTTACATCATGGGCCTTGGCCATCATAAAAGATCCCCCCCCCCCACGCAAAAAAAAAAAATCACTAGCCAAGAGTGCCAACTGTTTGCTTGCAGTAACAGTAGGCTACTTGCACAACAAAGGTGGGGATAAATGCCCACTGCTGTTCAGCTTAGGAGACACACCTCAAAGTCAAGTGAAACAAAACTAACTTACCCACTGGAATAACATGACCCACAGTTCCCAGATTGCTGAGGATAAGGCCCCCCTTTAAGCATAAAGAAGTCTCCGACACCAAGACCAGGCAGCGTGACTGCGAGGCTTGATAATTAAGAAGCGTCTCACAATTATCCTCAAATGATTAAAATAGCAGGCACGCCTTTAAACGCCTGACTTCAACGGGAAATGAACGGTACAGCAGCTGGAGAGTGTGCCCTTAACCTGACTGTAAGACGTTTCATGTCATACATTAAGTGGTATGATTTTTATCTGACTTACACAAACATTCCTATTCCGGTTTAAAAGAAGAAAAGTAGGCGTTTAAGTTTACCACGGTTTGGTGTGGGTGTTTGATACCAAGCTGTCGTGGACACACCAACCCGACGGAGGCATTACCGTCCACCATTACGCCTCCATAAAAAGGGTTTTCACGGTTGAGCTAATCTGACAAAGTTCTTAGATCAATGGCTCATAAAGCCATACCCATGCCCATCTGCGTTTAAAAAGGCACAGCAGGTTTAACCTTATCCGGTGGCAATACTGGTTATGATGTTCATAAACTTCAGTGACTCAACTTTGCCCAAAAGAAAAGCTGCCCATTTTCAACTAACCCATCAAACAACAACAAGCTATCGCATGCTAACGTTAACTTGGCTTGCCAACAACAACCTGTCCATCTGTCCGGCTACTAAACCAGCGGCTAACTATCACGAGCTAACAGCCCATTGTGATTATCATCAGTTTCAAAAATTAGAGGAAATAAGCTCAACCCTGCAGCCCTTGCTCCTTTGAATATTGTGGCAAAAGTGTGATTTTTGTAGCACCGATGTCTGTGCAAATAGCGATACACGACAGACAATGAAACCGACCTCGTCTCAAGTGAGCAGCTAGTGTTACAAGGCTAGCTAAGGGAGCTAAGTTAGCCTGCTAACGCCATCTCCCCGGCCACTAGTCTGATGGCAGACAGTCGCTAAATTTATTCACAAACAATCGAGCGTTAATTACATACAGAAAATGACAGTTTTACCTCAGCGTTCTGCAGCTTCAACCTAGGTGAATAAACACACTCCCTTACATTATTTACTAATATCAGTGCATCCATGTACAAGTTTTGCTGGGAAGTTTGGTTAATATTTTTGTACTTTCGAAGCTGGTGCACTCAGTACGTAAGTGTGTGTGTATGTGTAGCTGAGCGACACACATACTATTACCTTGCACGTTAGCTGAGATCAAGCTACGCTAGCTAGCTCAACTTAGGTTAGCTGAGCTAACACCGAAAGAGAAACTTCCGTCGTCGTCATGTTTTAATTGAAAATTAAAAACCCTAAATTACGTTACATACTAATGAAATAACGCTGCGCGAACTTACAGAGTCTAGGAGGATCTTGGCTGAATTCCCCCCGTAATTTTAAGTTATCTGTTGCGACTGTTTAGCTGGCTTCAGTGTAAAAATCCCGGGGATCCCCTCTCCTCTGTCCGCTGCCACTCCGGCTGCCAGATAATGTAATGAGCCACCACACAGGCGGCGTCATGCTGCGTTCATACACACCTCGGAAATGCTAAGAGCTCAGAGAGAAAGGAAATGATGCGTTTGAACACACTCCACTGACGTACAGCAAAAGAGGTGAAAGTAAAAGCAATTGCAACAGAATTATGGAATGAGAACTTTAAACAATTAGACCGACATTAAATCGGTGTATAGCAATAATTATAATAGGAAGAAAAAGAATTGCACTTTGATGCTTTGGCAATATTGCTTTTAGAAACATGCCATTAAGCATATTTGAAATGAGAAAAAGACTACCATTACTATCACAATCCACTTTCTGAGAACTGATTATATTATATCATGTTTTATGTTTTGTTTAAAAAAGAAGTTTGAGTCTATAGTTCCATGTAATGTTTCACTATTCCTGGAACGTTTCCTGAAGGTCATATTTTTCAGCAGCAAAACTCCCCAGAGGTCATCTGAAAGTCTAACAAAACAAAACCAAACAAAAGAAAACAAAACGTTCTTGGAAGTTTACTTCCGTTCAACAGTTAAAACCCTTCGGGGAAGATTCGCAAAAGACTTTCTATTCTTCAGAGAATAAATAAAAATTATTCAGTAAATATTTTCTAAAGCTTTCACACACAAAAAGAGACAGCATGTCCCTAACATGTCCCTAACATGTCCCTAACAAGGTTGGAAACAGTTTTACTTTCAGAGAAAATATTCTAAAAGTGATTTTATATTTCACAAAGATACCTTTAATAGTCAGCTTCTACAGTGGGATTCACAGCAAAAACAGATTGTGCCATCCTTTTTATGGTGAGTCTGAACAGATATAGGTGTTTCACTATACAGGCTAGTTCCTGCTCTTTCAGACTGCTCATTTCTGAGGTTCTCTGGGTTAGCCAATTGCTGAAGTACAGTCCAGAGGCAGAAGCACATCATGTGACAAAGATTACCCAGGCTACTAATCTACTGCCATAAGCTTTGGAGCTGTTGTGTGAGTTTATAATGGTATCCCCTTTAACTGTAAGCATGCAGGCCTGTTTAAACTGACCTCATAATAATCCCCTCTGACTGTCATTTCATCTGTGGGATAATAGTGACCACAATGTGTTTTTTTCCAAGTTTATCACTATTTCAGCTGCTCTACAGGCGCTGTTACATGCAGCAAAAGAGTCACAGAAGCAGCCACCTTGTCTTGTCACACTTTTCTATATTAACTAATTAAACAGGTGCAGGAAGAGATGTAGGTACAAAGGTCCTTACAAGTTGGATAGCTACACAGTTAATCCTAGTTAAAGTCAAGCATTTGTCATGCTTTGAATTTGTGCTTTGAAAATCCCAAAGGATAGATACATGAGTAAGATTATACTTAGCTACACACAGGCCTCATAACTTGTTAAAGACACTTCTGAGAGGTGCAAATGAACATTTTTCCAGTGAGATTGCAGGAGCCATATTCAGTCTTATAGTCAGACAAAAAAGGAGTGGCAGTTTTAGTTTAGAAATTTGGGAAAATGTTTATAAGAATTATTTTAGGTAAAAGTGCTAAAAGCTACATTTTATTTTTTTTAATTCTGAAATTACATTGAACGAAAACCTTAGCACCATCGAAGGGTTAGTAATAAAACAGACTAACACCAACTCTTACCACTACAACAAACTATAGGTAACACTGACAAATTATTGTTCTGGGAAAGCATTTATTACATGGCATGTCATGTGGATGTTACTTTGACACCTTGCACCCTAAACATTGCTGTAGAGCAAGCACCCTCACCATAAACCCAGCACACTGCAAAAAGTACTTAGGAAAGTTTTAAGGAAGAATAAAACAAGTCCAAGGCGTGGATTGAGTAGTTGACTGAGGAGCCAACTGATGAGCCCAAACCAAGGATGATCCAGAGAATTCACTGCCAACATCCAGAGGACACCCCAGAGAAATTACACTCACATCCCAGTGTGTCATAAGTAACTATCAAAGCTGCACCAGGGGGAACTACACAAAATTAGAGAAGTGGTTTTGACATTGTGGGTGATTGGGTGTATGTGGCATAAGGCCTAGCTTTGCTTCCTACTACCTAAAAGCATATAAAATATGCAAACAATGCATTACCATTCAATACAATTAACTCTAGCACACCCAGCACTTCTAGCAGCACAAGTCAATGAATGTAATGTCTATAAAGTGAGGTAAAACAGTCAATTACAAAATTTCAATCATATTTTTATTGGAAAATTATTGAAAACAATGTAAGAATTAAAAACATAGGAACTGGATAGAACATAGCAAGTACTCAAGCTTAAACTGTGTCCTTACAGAGTGCTTTAAATACCAAGCATCAAGATACCTACACAGGTTAGCTAAAATAATACATATCACACTTTACTAAATTGACTTTATAAAACGTCACTGTACAATAAAAGGTTCAACAAGTGGCAAATCTATACAAACATACTGTAAAGAAACCCCTTAGTGGAACTATCATGACAAATTAAAATAGAACAAAATAAAATAAATTCTTTTTTTGTGATATCTGAAGATTATTGAAGGCTCCAAAAGTTAAAACATGATTTGTAAAAAGTAATACATCTACAGGAATTTATATATTATGCAACTTCCAAAAATACATTGCTTAATGTGTTTGTCTTTTTTTTTAACTGCATGTGGCAAACCTAGTGGCCACCAAATCACATAAGTATTTAAACACTGTTTGTTAACAGACCAAGCATCTTCTGCACAGTGGATTCTGCAGCAATGTATACTGTCAATTCTCAGAAGGAAACTTTTTCGAAATTATTATCCTGTGAAAATAAATTACAAGGTTTCTATTTTTATCTACTGTGGATTTTGTGCAAAAAAGTTATCTACCAAGAGTTTATTGTTAGCAGGTCAAAAACTATTATACAAGGAATCTGCATCAGTAACTTTCATGCAAGAAAAAACAAAAAAAACAAAACAGTATTCATACAAAAAAGGCAAGATGTAAAATATTTACCAACAGTTACAAAAATAGCAAGATGAATAAATTAATTTCTTCTACATTTCTTTACTGCCCACATCTCTCCTCTTGTTTTTCCAGCAAATGGAAAAGAGTCCTGGCAAATGTAGTGAAGGGCAAAGAAGCCTTTTACCATGTGTCCTTCACTCCTTTAATCAACAGAGAGCATGAAATACCTGTACAACTGCAGTTGTAACTTTTCTACAATATTAAAAAATATAATAGCAGTCAATCAGGGAGAAATCTCCAGAAGCTGATAAAGTGAAGGCCCAAACTGTCATCTGTTAAAATCCTTTTAAGCTACAGTGGTCTGGATAGCGGGTTGGAAGGGATCAATTTGCTGCTTGTGATAATTTAGTATCAACAGTCACATGTTAGACAGGAGGTTCCTTATAACAGGCTTGCAAGGCTGGTGGTTGGACCGTTTTGGGCTTGGATCTGGACAGGAGGGGGGCCATCAGTCCACTGAAAGAGAGATGGAAGTAAACCGTTAATGCAGCCATACACCAAAGCGCCTAGCCTCAAAAAGGCCATTCAAGGTCACCGTTTAAACATTTTTGAAACAGATCTCTTGAAATATTTTATTATATAATAAAGGGACAAGAATTACATCATCTCAAAGACTTTTCTTTTTCCTGTATCTATCTAGAGCTCTAAATCCATCTATCATGTTTACTGAAAGATCCAATAAACATACCGGGTTCCCTGGCTGAATAGCACAGCTCCTCAGCAAATCATCATCAAAAGATTACATTTTTCTTGAAAATTAAATGTAACACGCTAATCCGGGATTTTATGTTTTACAACACATCAAGACTCAGACGAAAATGTTTGAATGTTAACCAGAGCAGTGGTCAGCGATCAGACTCAGCTTGACAAAAATAGCAAAATTTGTGCGTTCTTAAGTTCTTATTTAACATTTGAGAACTTCCAAGTTCTGCTTAGGCTGCTGCCCCCGCGACCCGGCCTTGGATAAAGCGGATGAAGATGGATGGAACTTCCAAGTTAGTTGGTATCATGACTCAAACAGCGAGCAACAAGCCTATTGTTAACTAACATTAGCATACCATTTTGGAAATGGTAATGGGTATTTTTGGCTTTCTGATAGTTCAACAGCGCTTGCAGCCTTATTTGTAGCATTTCCCACACAAGAACCTTTAAACTGTGTCAGGCAACTGTCTCCATCTCTCTCTCTCTCATAACACTGCAAAGACATGTAGATTTATGTCAGCCATGTGATCAATACGAGCTTCTCCTCATCTGTTTAGACTCAATTGCTAGTAAACAAGTGAGTCTAAATAGTATTAATTAAAATGTATTAATTATCAGCACTAACACTTGACCAGTTCTCCACTGGTTTTACTGAGACCACAAATCAGTTTCTCACTGGTGGATCTTAATGCATTTGATCCTTTTCTATTCAAAGCCTACCAAGCTAATAATTCAAAGCTGTAATCTGTGATTTGTCCACTGACTCGCCGATTTACCTTTTCAACTAATTCAGTCAAACCTACTGTTTACGTGCCATATTTCTGCAGACTGAGCGCAACCACATCCCTCGTGTTACATCACGACCAAGTTCTGATGCTTACAGATGCATTGTGCACGTTCTTTTTATTTCTGGCCAACAGATGAACAATAATAGAAATATTGAGCTTGAGCAAATTAACCAGATGTAAATACCAAATATTTTTATCATGGTGTTTGTCATTTTCCTTTAAGGTCATAATCTTGTTGATTTAGAGCTTCTTTTCTTTTTGGTGCAAGAAAATTTTGATAAAATAATAATAACACAGTGTGATAACAATAAACCTAGGACACCAAGTTGCTTTGCGTACACTGATGAGGTTATGCTCAGGAAGGCTGCAGGCAGCGATGTGGTCCTGTAGCAGCTGCTGGGAAAAGTTCTGGTGCATCTGGGCGGCTTCATGGGCATCCATGGTGTTCCCAAGAGCCTTGTTCAAATCTGCAAGTACAGCACATGGTCAAAACCTTTAAACAAAGCTTGTATTATAAGAAACTGTGATAAACTCAAAAATGTTTTGCCAAGTAGTCTACACGGATTAGACTGTCTGTGCAGCTCTAAAATAACAAATTATGTTTTACTGAGAAACAGGAAAAAGTCATTCTCTACCTTTCAACAGTGCTGAAGACCAGAGCTGAACTGACATGTCTGGGATCTTGCTGGCCAGCTGCATTGCAGGTACAACCATGTTGTTACTTTCCTACAGAAAAGACAGAAATTTAGAAAATGATTGCAAATTTTCTGCAAAGCCAGTCCTCATTTGAAGACATGCACGCAAAAAAGGGTAGGTTTAAAAATACAATGTTCATTTATTTGTACAAGAGTAATGAGGACCCTCCAATCAACAAAATGACAAAGAAATCTGCTCACAAATGACAAAGAAACTAAATGTTAAAACGGTTGTAGCTACAACCATCAGCAGAGGAAGAGCCAGCTTTTAAACATATTTAGCAGAGATCGCCAGAAATTACTGAATCATTTATTTCACATTTTAAAATATTCATGTGCATATTGCAGTCTTTCTCTGTTAGTTGTTTTGCTTTGCCTGAGACTCAACTAACAAGCAGAACTATGCTTTTCTATATCGACCAGCAAATGCCTCAGTAGCCACAAACTAATGTTATGGGCTATCACGGGTCCAAGCAAATTTGGTTAAGTGCGATGAATATGAGAGCAGTTTCATAAACCAAGACAATGTATCACTGTTCATTCTGTTCCTTTTATGGGCAAAATGTATAAACAGTTCAACGAATGAGGCTCCAGCTGCAACATTAAACAGCAAAAGGGGATGAGATTAGACAGGTGAGTCATTTTTTTCTTACTTTGTTCTGATTTAAAAATAGGAGATAAAACGTTCTATTTAGTGACCATGTTCTTCAGATCTATCAGGTTACCATTAGTGTGAGCATTAGCCCCATTTGCCAAGTATTTAGTCTTACTCTGTGGTTGCCCAATACGTAGAAGATGTGGCCCAGCAGAACAAGGGAGCATGCCGTCAGTCTGTTCAAATCCTCAGCATTAGACATCTTCAAGGTTTCTCTTAGGAACCGTCTTCAAGACAAAGAAATAAAATTATGCAACAGTGCAGGGTGTGTTTTTGGGTGTGCGTGCTTGAAAAAAAAAGTGCCATACTTTGCCTCGTTGTACCGTCCCTGAAAGAAAGACAGGAGTCCCCTGATGTAGAAGGCAGCAGCGCGGAGGCAGTGGGAGCTGAATGAAAAGAGAAAAGTCAAAGGGTGTATATTTCAGAGTCTGAATTAATATTGTCGTTTCATGTATTTTCTTGTGTTGAACATAAAACATGGCTCTTACCTTACGGGAAAGTTATGGTCTGGGTTTATTCTCTCAAGAAGGCTGTACAGCTGAGGAAATTAAGAAAAAGACAAAAAAGAATGTTAAGCATTACAAATTGAATAACAAATCTTTTTTTGCCCCTTTGTCTCAAAGCCATAATGTTTATTTTTGAAATGACTTTAATCTCCTAGATGTGGTAGAACTGGGATACGATGTAGTTCTAACTATGCTGAATGAACATTTTTCCTTTGAACATTTAACTCATCAGTGCTCCCTGGTGGACGGAGAACGTAATGGCAACACCATGTATACGAGGACAGGACAAAAGTATTTATTCAGCCAGGCATTGAATTAACCCACAGCCCACTACATTTCACTAATGTAATTAAAAGACGTAACTCATTATTATGAACTGACCTCCTGGTGTCGGTTGCCTTCCCTTATGTAGACGCTGGCCAAGTTGGTTACAATGTATGTCCACAGTTCCTGGTGTGTGGTGAGCTGAAACACAAGAAGACATGTGGACATAATTTAGATGAGAAAAGAAGTCGCTGCAAGACAGCATTGAAGCGTTTGAAATGGAGGAACTTTTTCACAATTCTAAAAACTTTTGAAGGAAAAGGTACTTTAACTTTTTTTTTACATTAATGTTAAGTGCTTTCAACCACACATCTGCTTTCCAACTCTGTAATTATAACCAAACCCATGACAAACAACAAGCACACAGCTATGTTCAGGGCCTCCGTCTTGTTGTTATTGTAGCTGTTGCTATGTCAACTACCCACTGGATAATAAGTCACATTAGCATTCCTATCGGTGGTGGACGTGCAATAAGGGGGAAAAAAAATAGAATAAATAACAGAGACCTGTAAGCTATGTAGTTCTCGCGGGAGCTGCCCTGTAGCTAGCTACCCGCAGGGAGTCCCTAGAAATGTTCAGTCTAAATGCTTCTTATAAGATGAGAAGATGCGAGAACTGTTACAGCAACTGAAGAAAGAGTGTCCACCCCCCCAAAAAAAACCAAGAAAACCAAACAAATTGTCACATACTCACCCGCAAAGCTGTAGTAAACTGTGCTTCTGCATTATCCATACAGTTTACTGAGATACAGTACAGACCCTGTGATATGGGAAGGACAGAAGATGAGATCTTTTAGACTTATTATTGGAAAAAAAAAAAAAAAAAACCCCAGCAAAACCTCACCCAAAAAAAACAGGAATAAGACTAAAGCTTTTTTTTTTTTTTTTGCAAGTCATTTTTATAGTTCCTTAAATTTGAAGCCGTGTTCTGTAACTTTTGTCTTATATGGTATTGGTAACACGTTCATTAAGCACAGAGTTTAGACAACTTAAAAAGGGTTTTGGCTGAAAATGCTCACCAATAGTGTGTGAAGCTGAGCAGCATGGTTGGTGAATAACCTGGGGGACTGTTGGCACAGCTGACACACCTGTGAAATCTAGAGAGACAGAACAGAGACTTCGTTTTCACAGGACCATTTAGATATGCAAATTATTTTAAAATATAACCTGCAACAAAAATAAGATTCCAAAGGCACTGGACATGACTATATGCTTTTTAACAGAGCACATATCAAAGTCAATCTATTACACTTTTCTTGTTTTCTGCCACATATACTGTCAAAATGATGCATGCACATGTTAAGAATGGCCAAAATTTGAAATAATGATGTCAGTGTTTATACAAAAAAAGTCAGTCGTCAAGCTGCTCTACATGCTCAGTTTCCAGGGAAGTTAATCAGAAGAAAAGCAGCCTTAAGTAAAGGTGGTTTTCAAATGGCTTGCTTCATATAGAGGATGCACAGAGGGGCTGCACCAAGGGTCCAATTAAAGATAAAAAATAAAAACATTCTTTCGAACAGCGAATTCTGTAAAGATACACTAGAAGAGTTCAGGGATAAAGGAAGGAAGGATAAGAGCATGCTTTAAATAGAAAACAAAACTCAAAAACTGGCCATAGAAACAGAAACAATATACCTCTTGTAATGCAGTGGCCTTGTGGCCTGTGACAAGTCGGCACATGATTATGTGTTCCAGTAGAATGACTTGAAAGGTAGATAGGATAGGGCTGCAGTCCAACACTGGAGCATAAAAGACACAAAGGACAAAATTTACAAAAGTAGTAGTGTAGTGTACAGGTGTGTTTTCTGTTTGTTTTATAAACAGTGTGAATATTTTAACTCACTTTTTAGCTTCTCTAGTTGCATAAGAGCTTTGTCTGTGTACTTCTGGGCTTTCTCCAGATAGCCTGCTTGCATGGAGTGCATGACTGTCACCTGTAAAATGAAAAGAAAATACAGTTAACAGTACAGTCAAATCCCTTGCAAAGCACTAATATGGGGGGGGGGGGGGGGGGGGTTCCCTCTCCCCAAACTGTAGTCCCAGAAGCTTTCAAGCTCTACGCTTTTGATATCTACATTTTTAAATGTAGTTGCGTTTCCACTGCAAATTAAAACTACAAATTACCTGCAAACCAGCTGGAAATATCTGTCAGCAGTTGAAAAACATTTTACAGCAGATGTTTGCCTTGGACTGTTAACGATCTCAGGCCATCTGACTACAAGCAGACAGAATATTTAAATCTTTTGCTATCATGTGTTCCACTGACGCATTAGGAGTTTGTCCTGTGGAGTTTTAACGTCTGGCTATCACTGGTCAAGGACTAGATTTATTGGTAATCAAACTTTTACAATAAAGAATTTTGCAACTTTCAAAGGAGTGCAGAAACAAGACAAATAAGGATCATTAGATCCCACATTTATCACAGATTTTCCTCTTATGTCCTTTTTGGAGACTTAATAGTGTTTATACTACAAAATATATACGGTTATATGTGTTCCAGTCCACTCTGGCAAATGGTTTAAGTAAATGAAGCGAATATAAAAAAAATAAAAATAAAAAAAAATTAAAAAAAATTGCATATTTGTGGTAATTTACACTTTTCTAAAACCCATTTGTGATGCGACTCCCCAAGATGCAAACACATCACATCAGCCACTTAAAGCCAAGTGTAAACAGGGTCATAAACTGGAGGACAACCAAAACGGACTATATACATTAAAAATAAAAAACCAACCTCTAAAAGTCATGCTGAGGTTAAAACTTTAAGCGAATTTCAAGTTACGGAAAGAAACGCGCCATTACCAAATATACGAGGACACACATATGTTCCTTGGGCAGCCAGTGGAACAAGTCAGCTGGGTTGCTCGGCAGAATCTCATCATCATGGAGTGTGGAGATGGTTTGGATACACTGCTGCAGCTGCTTCAAACACGGCTTCACGCTCTTCACCTGGAAATGTTCATTAATATCTGTCATACCTCTTTGTAGCATTTAGCACACAGTTATACCTCTACCTATGCCACTAAAATCAACATTTGAATGCATGAACATTAAAACTTTCATGATCCTACCGATGTTACAGGAGAAACATAGCTTACAAAGCTTAAAAATAATCTGCAACAGAAATCTCTGGCAGGACTCTGAAACGGTAAATACTGCAGCTGTCAATTGCACTGACCCATGCATGCAGTCTGTGCAATGGGCAGACATTTGTTGAGTTTTGTTTCAGTTTTGTTACCGTAACCATTAAATAAATCTTATCCCAGTGCTCTGGTGGGATAACACAGAAACACTTATAATGTCAGCATTCAGGACTGAGCGTTTAGTAAGGCTTTAACAAGCTTTTAAACCTTATTAACTAGTTTTTAATTAAATGTAACAGTTTTTAATGTCCTAATAACCACTAAAGTTGAAGTTATGGCTCCCTCCACATTTATTCAGATAACAGAATAATTGCAGAGTAGCAAGCCTTGTTTTTCCAAGTGTTTTTGCTTAACACAATTTCCTCTTACCTGTCCAGCATCCAGGTAGTGTGTGACCTGTAGCACAAGGAAGAAGACCCTCAGAGACTCCTTCTGGATTGGGTTTCCCTGCCAGTTTTCCACTATAGTTCCACATAGTGTGAGAAGAGGATGCACCTCCCCAAGCTTCCTCTCCATTAGCAGCAACTAGAAGATTGGACAATATTAACACAATCAAAAATGTTTTTTGTTTATTTTAACTTGCACTGTAATGCCATTAGCATTGTGTTAAAAACAAACAAATAAACCCTGAAACAAAACAACAACAAAACAAACTGTTATTGTATGCACTATTTAATATAGTGTGTATTACAACTCTATAGCCCTACAAAGTGAAGTATGACAAAATACTCACCATTCCTTTACTAAGGAGAAACAATGCCCTAAAAAGCAAGAACAAGTCAGGTGACTTTAGGAAGACAGACAATCTGATTTTTGTTTCCTTACTTCACTAATACTTTATTTCTGTTAACACAATACCTGTTTCTATGTCTGAGCAAATATGGACGTGACTCAGAACAGGTTAAGCGATTATGAAATGTATTTGGCATTATTTTGCATAATTCTTTGGTAAATGAACTCCTGTATATTGTTTACATCATCAAAGTAAACTGAACACAAACATAGAGTTTAAATATAAAAATCTGACAAACATGTATGACATTTCCTCTATTACGCACCAGTGTCTGTGGCAAAGTAGGACTGTGTCAGCTGTGTTGTCAAGAGTTTCATAGTCCACTTTCTCATGACTAAACTTTTTAGGAGACATAAGAAACCGCCAGCTACCCGCTCAAAGCCTTGAATGCAATTAACAGAAGACAGGTACATCTATTTACCTGGTATATTCGGAGCCCACCACTCGGGCGTACTCAGCTCCAACTCCCAAAAGGTCACATGCTGACACCAAGTCTTTCTCCAGTGTATGAAGTTGCTAAGAGACACAATTAATAAACAATGAATAAATGAAAACAATGAAAGAACACAGTTATCTACTGGGACGTTTTGCTTTTGTTTTTGTTTTTTTATTATAGACACAAACTCTAGACTCTAACCAATATAGTTCAAAAAGCTCTCATATTGGATTTATTACGTTTATTAATATTAAGAGAACACTATTATACCTGCTTATCAAAATATCTCGCATGAGTAAAGTAATACCCTAGGGGGAAACATTGATACTCATTGTACTTAATACATACCGCCAGCTGGAACAACAATCTGCAGTGCCAGTATGGTGTTTGTTGTGAAATCTGGATGGCTTTGCGCAGCAGGGGTTTTGCAGAGTCCACCAAATTCTGAAAATCAATTTGCAGAATCAATAGTTAAAAGTCAATAACAAAGACCACAAGGCATATCTGTTTTTTAAATACAGAAATTAAAATGTCCTACGATAAGCAGTAAAAAACAAACAAAAATTATAATGACCTTACCTTGAATTAGAATGGCTTACCTGTTGGCAAAAGAGTTCTGACAAAATGCTGGCAGCTTCAAACTTGACATCTTCAAACTGAGGAACTTGCTGAGATATATACCACTGCAAAGCAAAAGACAGAAAATGTTGGCGGCGTCGCATTTGCTGTCGTTTCTGACAACATTAAACGCTGATAGTAGCTTTTTAAGCTAACAGCAAAGAAAGAGCGAAAGTCTAAGACTCGGGTGGCTATCTAACAAACAGCTGATCAAATCAGACACGAACTGACGTTATTTCTTCATCCATTTACGAATCAAACCTTCCCGAATAAACAGCGATTTAAAGACTTCCGCCGTTCACCGTTTTCGCTCCCTGCGGCCTACACCCGTCCCCTTCTCCGCAGCATCCCCGCTCTTTCCCAGATCAAACGTCCCTCACCGCTTTCTCCAAGTGGTTGCGGGCCAGCTCGCTGTTCTTGGTGTGGTGGTAGAGAACCGAGCCAAGCTGAAGATGTGTTCTAGCTTCGATCCTCTGCGGGGGCTTAAACTGAAACACGGCCTGTAGACAGTGCACACAGAGTCGTATTTTAGGCGGACTGGAAGTTCGGAAATGCTCCGCAAAGCCTAAAAGGGCGAGGTACCAGCGCTCCGGGGCCTCTACGTTTGACGCCATTTTCCCAGACAACAACAAGTTTTTCAGCGCTACGGCCAGACTGGCGGGTTGCCAGGTTCGGCCATGTAGAAAGAGCTGCTCACTACTCCTGTTTCGTTTACACTGTTTAGTAAACCTTAAATTATGTTTGACTACGAACTAAAATCACGATGAGTTTATTAGAAGTAAATACTTTATCTAATTGCATTTTACTTCAGACACCGTTGCTTAAATATCAATATCAGGCTGTAACTTGTGATGTATTACTCTTATTCAATATATTAAGTTTTCTTTCCCTGTGCCTGACAAAGTATGGCTTTACATATCAAACACAGCTATTCCAAGCGCCCATGTGACCTCACAACACAAAAAATATTTCTTCTAAGTTGACATGCAGTAAGTTATTTAGGGGGTAAGTTGTTTCCCGGGGGGATCAACTGATCAGTAGATTAATTAATCAGTCAATTTGGAGTTGTGGTAAGTATTTGAGCCCATTTCCAAACAGCACATTTGATTATTCCTGCCTTTTGTTTTAGTTTTTTATATGTTTGAGCATGTTAGTTAGGTAAACTGAGCAGTCCAAACAAATATTCTTGAAGAATGTAAACATTTTTTTTCCAATAAACTAAATTAAACGGGACACAAAGGCGATGAAGAAAATGATTGTAACAGAATTTAAACGTCAAAAAAAAAGGAAAAGAAAATGTACACAATGTACAAAAATGTAGTGACTATTAAAAATGTTGGCAAAACCTGGCAACCCAATGTTGTGGCCAATCTCGCGAGACTTTACTACAACACCTATATTAGCTCTTGGGTATTGTAGTCAAAATAATGTTATAAGCCGTCCCAATTTTTTTCTTTAAGACGCTGAAAAGCCTAAATAATCTCCTGCGTAGAAGCAGGGTGCTGCTCCGAGTGCAGTTTTGACCCAGACGTCATTTTTAAAGGATTAACACCCTTTGCGCTGCTTGACACTTGTGTATTTTTTTAATAGCCATCTCCAGAAACGTCAACATCGTGAGAAGACGTGCAGAAAGACCTCGAAGCGTGTTCAAGGTTCAAGTTTGTGCGAGAACACAACACATGTGTGCATCAGACACCAGGTCAGACTGATTTATCACGTCGAAGATTTCCAAACACGGAGTTCTTTTTGAACACAGACGAAGGTAACAAATGAGATAATCAGTCGTCGTGCAAATAGATTTAACTGCACAGACACAAGCTTGTTTATGCACTGTTTGTATGGATAAGGCGCAGTTTATTCATTTGATTCGAGGTGCGGTCACTAAGTTGTTGGGTCAGTTTTAGAGAATAATCAGCAAGTGTGATGATTAGTATTACTCGGATCAATGATGGAGAATAGCGATGGATCGATCCTCGGTAATGCAATACTCTGTTTACAAGCCAGACTGTTTGTGCAGAACATGGGCGTGCGTGCAAGCACGTACTCGCGTCAAGTACATATAGAGAGGGACTGCGACACAAGGGGCTGTGTAGTGTTGAACTCAGCTGTCATATCCTTGACATATTTCTCTATATTTCTCTTTGTCTGCAGTGTTTTCTTTTCTTTATTGAATGAGCAGTCGGGTGTTTGGCAGCCCTTGGTAACCCTTAAAGGGGAGACATGGCCCATCGTTTGCAGGACCGTCAGCACAGGCTGCCAGTGGCTCAGGCCACTGTGTTGACTTTGCCACCAGCCAGCCAAGCAAAGGTGAGGATTTGTTTCTATTCATGCCTTAATCTTGAAAACAGGTGATTGATGATACAGTCGTGTTTGAGCATGCCAGGGTGGGGTTGGCATTTAAAGTTTGAGTCATCTTGTTTACAAAAGAAGAGTCAAAATATGAGTCCATATCGAGCCTAATGACTGTGTATAAACACGTTTAAAACTGCATACAAACTAATATTTTTGCACTCTGTGATCATCACATCCTGCCTGTCATCTATTAGTCAGTCACATCAGGTGATGAGCATTACAGCAGCATTTTTTTAAAGGCACCAGCTGCGAAAATAAATAAATAAAAACAAAATATTCATTTATGATCATGATAAAACCTGAAACAAAGCCTGCCTTGTAACTCTCTCAAATCCAGCTCAGTTATACGGAAGTGCTGTTGTTATTGTGAGATCTAGTGCAGTCTTCCTTATAACACCATCTGAAGGACAAGTGTCTTCTGCTATGTGCTTTAAATAGCAGAGAGTTGCCACATAATCCAAAGCTGGTCTTTGTTTACAAAGCAATGGGGTGGATAATATTGAGTAACCAGAATAATTATTCATATTTCCAGTAGTTTCACATGGTTAGGATTGCTGTAATAGTGGATTTTTAATGGCCTAAAGCTTTTGTTTCCTTATTGAACACCAGTACAAAGTCAGTTTTAAAATACTGAACCTGAAAAACAGATTTTTATTTTATTTGCTAAAGTTAAATTACAGCAGTTAAATCTGCAATCATCATAGTAATAATGCAGCATCTTTCTTCTTCAGTTCAAATGCTCTTCTTATCAGTTGGGAGTGTTTATTGGGTTCAACTGTCCCACTCACTTCACGGTCTTGCACACACAAACAGCTCCTGGTCTTGTGAATTGTTACCTTTTGTGATTCTTTCATAACTGTGAAATTTTTGTCTCTAACCAAAATGCGGATTTCTGCTGTCGCATAAACGTGGGAGCCTGCGTGCTAATAAACATGTGATGTTTCTTATGCAGTACATGAGGATTAGAAAGCTAAATAAACCCAGATAAACAATTAAACTTTTTTTTTGGTCCTCCATTAAAAGCCAGCGTAATATTTTGAAGAAATGGGAAGTTATGGTAACGTCAGCACTAAATAACAAAATGTTTTCAAGCAGGATATGAGGCCTAGCTGGTCTGCTCTGGAATCCCTGTTATGTGGTGCGTTTGCCGGAGCTGTCGCCAAAACAGTTATTGCACCTCTGGATCGCACCAAAATAATTTTCCAAGGTAAGTGTGACAATGTGGCAAATATGGAAAGAATATAGGTTGGCATGCTAGCGACTTAACCTCTGTTTTGTGTATTAGGTGTCACCATAAATGCAGCCACTGTTTTTCTGTTTGTACCAGAGTTCTTGCTAAGTGTTCCTGACTAACTACTAATCCTCTTAGTAGATGTTTAACTTATGTGGGAGAGTGTGTATGTTTTAGCCTTGAGGTTCACTGTGTCTCTGTTGTTTATTCACAGTGTCCTCAAAGAGATTCTCAGCTAAGGTGAGTTCAGGCGTCTGTCCTATCAGTGAGTCAGGAACTGATAAGTTGCAGATTGACGCAGGTTAATTCATGAATGTAATGATAAGAAAATACAAATAACAAACAAAGGAGTGTTGTGGATTTTAGCATAGTAGTAGTAGTCGCCTGCTTTTCTTCATTTTGAAACATTAGCAGCAGAGTATTTTTGATTTAGGTAGCACAAAAACATGCAAAGTAAATAATGTTATTTTTTTGATTTATAAGCAGCAAATAAATCAGTAATAAAGAATGCTACCATTAGCTAGAAGACTGCTGCAGCGCTAATATTCTATATGTTCTTATTCTCAAGTTGCACACATTTTCGTAAGCTTGGTTAGCTTGACTATATAATGTCGTTATCCTGATCGTGATAAGATGATTAGGTGCGGAAAACATGACCGGACTGTACCCTTGTTCCTAATCTAGGAGGCTTTCAGGGTCATTTACTCTACATACATAGAGGGTGGGCTGTTCAGTCTGTGGAGGGGAAACTCTGCGACCATGGTGAGGGTCATGCCCTATGCTGCCATCCAGTTCTGCTCACATGAACAGTACAAAAGACTGCTGGGGAGCAGCTACGGCTTCCAGGGCAAGTGAGTAAGCAATTTATATCCATACACTATATTTACAGTTTATAAGCCTGTCTAGTTTTTAGCTGTGTCACTATAAATCACTCACTTTGTTTGTTATTGGGTTCTTATGACTGGCAATCTACAGTATCTTGAAACTCTTAATAGAGTTTTGTCAAATCCGACCCATCGTCAGGTCAAAATTTCTGACGCTGAAATACAGCATCAGAGAGCCTCTAGCATTATTAGTGTGTTTCTTTGATTTTAGTTTGCTCATTCTGTCTGTATACTATTATCCTGGTTGTTTCAGAGCTCTGCCTCCTTTTCCACGTTTCCTGGCTGGGTCTCTGGCTGGTACAACTGCTGCTATGCTTACCTATCCACTGGACATGGTACGAGCCAGGATGGCAGTGACTGCCAGAGAAATGTAAGTACCTAACAATTGTGATAACACGCAAAAGTGTACCTCACCATGTCTTTCCCAGTGGAATGGATGAAGCACACTTCATTGTTTGCTGAATGTTACAGTATCACACAACACAAAAAGGTTTGTGTCAGCTTGGTAAATGATGTCTTGCCTGCCATGTGTTCCTTCAACAGGTACAGTAACATCATGCATGTCTTTGTGCGGATCTCCCAGGAGGAGGGTGTCAGGACGCTTTACCGAGGCTTCACCCCCACTATTTTAGGTGTTATCCCATATGCAGGAATTACTTTCTTTACCTACGAGACCCTCAAAAAATTACATTCAGGTACTGACCATTGAGGCTTTTTCGTTTCAAATCAGTAAAGTGGAAAACATACATACATCTGTTTTTTCACTTATCAATTTTTTTCATGCATTTCTCTGTTGGTGTTTTTCTCAATTCAGAGAAGACAAAGCGATCCCAGCCTTACCCTTATGAGCGCTTGGCATTCGGTGCCTGTGCAGGCCTGATTGGACAGTCGGCGTCGTACCCCCTGGATGTGGTACGTCGGCGCATGCAGACAGCCGGAGTTATCGGTTCGTCCTACAGCACCATTCTGGGAACCATGCGTGAGATCGTGACTCACGAGGGAGTTATACGCGGACTGTACAAAGGCCTGAGCATGAACTGGGTGAAAGGGCCCGTTGCAGTGGGGATAAGTTTCACCACATTCGACATTACGCACAACCTTTTGCTCAAATTGCACCAGATGGGCAACTTTATCCACTGAATCATGTGGGAACAACGTAGGCGTAACATATGGCACAGATGAGACTGGCATAAGAGAGGTTGTCAGGTCTTTGGGATGGCAATAATATGTCTCTGGCCTCTGCAGGACTATTGTGTTGCACACCCCTGTTCCCTTAAGGCAGGATGTCAGAAGAATGGACAGGAGATCTGCTGTTCACACAGATAGGCTTTAATCTCAGACTTTGAAAAATGCACTTTCAAAGAAAGCGAAGAGACAAAAAAGTATTTTGAAATTGTTCACACAATCTGAGCTTTGTTGTGAAATCATAATACCTTTGTGAAGGTTAAAGCAGTGAACAGCCAGGTGTGTTTTTGATTGCATCCGTATGGAGAAAATATTTGCACTTTATTAAACATGCAATGTTCTTTCAGTTTGACCCATTATCAATACAGAGAACACAATGAGTTTGAAACCTTTAAATTAGGAGACAGCTTTTGATTTTAAATAAGCGCTTTCATTTCGTTAATATTAAATAGCCTGATTAAATAAGGTATTGTTTGTAATGAAGGCTGAGTACCCAGTGTTCTTTGTCTTTGAATTTCATCAAATTGTGTAACTGTGCCAATGTGGACTGATGGAGTGAAAGAGGGTGATCACGTCAGCAGGACTGTGCAGTTTCACTTTCCATGCAGCACTGAGGTGCAGTGAATTTATAGTACTTATGTCTAATAAGTGGACGTTAATCAAACCTTAAACCTAAACAAAAGACAGATTTTGGGGTTATTTGCATGTTCTTGACATTTCTGCTTTTTTACTTTACTGTTGTCACATTGCTTGTACTTGCTTGTAAATCATTGTTTACTCAGAATCTAAACATAACACACTTAACTTGGTCTTCTTCTTTTTTTTTTCTTTTTTTTAAAATAAAAGTAAATTAAACAGTAAATGGATATATCAAAGATGGATCATATCCAGTGATGTAAATTTAGTTCTTTTGTGTGTGTGTGTGTGTGTGTGTGTTTTCTTTTTAAGATTGTCTTTCCATTAAAGGGTCCATCCACACCACTAAGCAATGAATCCTTTTGTCCACTTGAGGGGGCCATGTAACAAGCAAAGCTAATGGTGCTGTCATCAGCATTCAAGAGCAGATTTAAATCACTGATGTTCGATCAGTTTTACATGGCTGAAGAAAAGCCTTCACTAATGGTTGTATTACCAATAAAATGCTTTTTCATTGTCATAAGTGTTTTGTTTACATTGGGTTCCTCAAAGACTGGTCTATTGTGTCACTTATCAAAGTTTAAATAGACTTAAAAACACTTATTGGACATTTCAGGTACACCTTACTGGACTCTCTCTGCGTTCAGAACTGCTTTAATTATGGTGCAGGTTCAAAAAGGAACCTGGAAACATTCCTCACAGATTTTGGTCCATATTGATAAGTTGCTGCAGATTTGTCTGCTTCACATCCATTATACAAATCTTTGGTTCCACCACATCCAAAAGGTGCTTTATCAGATTGAGATCTGCTGACTGATTCTCATTGTCATTTGAGATGATTTGTTCTTTGTGACATGGTGCATTTTCTTGCTGAAGCCACCATCAGAAGATGGGTAGACTGTACTTGTAGAGGGATGGACATGAGCTGCACCTGTGGTCGGGTAGGCTGCGGCATTTAAACTATATGAAGCTGGTACTAAGTGACCTTGAACCTTTGAATCGATGGAGCCGTGCTTTCATGCTGTTTATGTCAAAAACCTGATCATACGAAAATAGTAACAGAACTCACACCAGACCAGGCATCGTATTTCCAGTCGTCTGCTTTTCAAGTTTGAAAAACATTCATAGTTGACAGTGGTGGCACTCAGCCCAGGGAGATGCTCTTCTGCGTGCTTGGTTGTATTGAATGGTTATTTGAGTCACTGCTGTCTTCCTTCTCTTACTTCTGACATCAACAAAGCATTTTTTGCCTGTAGAACTGCCACTGGATATTTTCTTTTTTTGTGACCATTCTCTGTGAACCGTATAGACGGCTATGTGGGGAAATTCCCCCAGTCGAACAGGTGTGGTGGACCCAGAGACGTGTAAATAGGCGTACCTAATAAAGTGGCGGGTGAGTATATGTGTTGCTTGGTCTTCCTTTACTTTCAGTAGATGGCAGCACTGAGCAGCTACTTTCCCTGCACAGCCTGGCCTATAATGGGGGATATTTAGGCTCTGATCACCTCATGGCCTGAACTTGACCTGTTCTCTTGTTCATTTAGAAGCTTTTTCACTGTTATTTTATGAGTTGTATTTAACACATACATGCAGCTTAGTTACTTATTCAGTTAAAAAATATAGAGAAATTAAAATTATAAATCCCAAAAAGGTTAATTACATACTTAAACACTGTATAAATGTTTGATGTGCTGTATCTTTTCCCTCAATATATGATCCCAGTATAACTTTTCTCTATATGTAATATTTGGGAATTTTATTTATTTTTAAAAATGTTTGTATTATTTTAATAAACTTTATTACAAAACAAAGCAAAACAAAAAACCCAACAAAAAATGTAAAATAACTCAGCAAATGAAAAATAGCCAGAAACGAAAAGCAGTTGTAAGTAAACAAACAAAATTAAATAAAAATTACAAAACATAATTTAAGTGACGTCTTAAATACATTCACCTAAACCTTTTGTAAAAAAGGAACTGATTCGAGATAGAATATTACTTTGCAATACTATTTATATTTTTAATATTTAACTTTTACATTTTAGCTGTAATTCTAAACTGTTTTCTCAAATATATTTAAGCAAAGAAGATGTGCTTTGTTCAAATCTTTCCTCCATCTTATCCTGTTTTTTTGTGCTGCGGGTACGCATGAGCTCTGAGTAACTCTGAATTATATGAGTGTGTGTGTCCCCAGTCTGTCGCATTATTCGGCACCCAAAAACTGTTTCTATTCTTCACCGCCGGCTGGGTGTTGTCTCCTGAACTTCCCATCCGAGCTGGATGGAGGGATGCTGCCCTCTTTCCGTCTGCCAACCTTTTCTCGCCCACCCTCCCTACCTTTATGACCTTGACTATGAATTATGGGATATCCTGCCACCCTACAGTGTGCAGCCACCCACCCAGGTACTGCAATAGTCGAAACAATGCGACTGGCTAGATAACATGGTTGGAGGGCGGGTGCCTGAGAGAAGCGGGCGGAGGAAGAAGAGGAGGAGGAGGGGTGGAAGGATGCTTCTTGAAGGCGCCGTTGCCATAGGTAACCTGGATCTGTGCCAAGGGAGGGGAGTGAACCATTTGCATGTATTCAAATCTCGCATGAATAATTCACTTTGAAGCCCCTGCTGGAGCACTGGCAGACAATAGCCACACACACTTGCACAGAAATGCACAGTATAAGGTGGAAATGCACACAAAAAAGCCTTCCCGCGCGCACACACGCATCCAGTCTCCGAGGGTGTGAGAAAGGTGAGGAGTTTGGACTGGGAGGATGCTTTCTATAAAGCCTTTCACTGGAAAGAATCAGATTGGGCTGAAACTGTGGCAATGGCAGTAAAAATTTTCCACAAGAAGACTTGAAAACATTCAGGCACTCTTCACCCGTAACACAATAGATGTGAGCAACCTGGCAGAGGGGCCATTTGACTTTGAATCTTTGCTGTGGATGTCACAGCACAGATTTGGAAGGTTGAGAATGTATGATAAACATATGCACACATGTTCACACCCCTCGTGGTGTCCTGCAGAGGAAATGCTGGCAGGGATCCAGTTGCCATCACTTTGAAGGCCTGCTCTGTGTTAGACTCCTGCGCACCTGTCCCCAAGGCAGCTTCCATAAATTCACGAGCATTAAAATGCCTTGAGGGATGTTTTATCTAACATAAACGGGCCTGTAAACCTTTAGCCGTAAACTTCCCTTAAAAAAGCCAAGAAATGGGTGAAAAAAATTGCTAATCCCACTGCCATGACTATAAAACTCAGTCAGGAAAAAGCTACAATCCCTCCATGCACGTATGCTGATATTTACAAGTGCTATATGATCGTCATCCTCTCCTACTGCCACCTTCAGAGCACCCACTCCCCATAGCTCAGTCTTGTTAATTTTATAAGATCCTGCATATTGCCACTTATCGGCTGGCAGCGTTGTAAAAGCTCTGGGGTCAGTGCATTACTGAGCTGCTGGGCTCCACTCTTCCATTAGAGGGAGTGTTCAGGCTGCGTTGGCCTTCACTCAATCAAATACGGGCTGCGAACGGCTGCTCCAAGTGCAGATGAGGGGGCACAAACACACACTTTCCCACACACACAAACATACAAATGGAGACTCCTTCAATGCTTTTTTTTGTATGCATAAATCTGAGCACATAAAATCGGGGCACCTGCATACACACACACACACACACACACACACACACACACACACACACACACACACACACACACACACACACACACACACACACACACACACACACAGTGTATGCGTGTTACCTCTACTCACTGTTTAAAGCCCTGAGGCAGATAACAAGTTCATTTGCATAGTATTTTTGCATTTAAAGAGAGTAAATGCATACGTGTATGTGCTTGTTCTGCTGCTGACATTTTCACCACTTGGCATTTAAACACATTCAACACGCAATGAGTTGTAGCTTCCTCCAATCCCTGGATCAGGTGAAACGGATGAGAGGCGCAGCCTACAGCAGCGAGCAGAAATAAGAATCGGGGTGTGCGGGTGATTTAATAGAGATTCCAAAATAGAAATTTAAATAGAAGTTGTGTTTGTTGGAACGTACAGTTAGGAAATTATTTTTCACAATCAGCCAGGAAATGAGGTCAGTTTTATGCCACTGCCTGTCAAGGTAGTGTCAAGGTCATAGGACGTTAAAGATGAGTGTTGATGGGAACAATGTTGCCTTTATTTCTCACAAATAATTTGTGACTGCTCTGATTTTCTGACTTTCTGGCATATTAATGTTGTCTGAAGACCTTTTTCAAAATGTTGTACAATAGCATTGATGTTTAAAAGGAACATTTTATATGCATTTTAATAACAGTAATCATATTTTTGTCTATTGTTTTTTTTTTTTCATGTAACACCATTTCTGCACTCATAGTCTACACACAGAAGAGACACCATACCCGCCATCCAGTGAGTGTGTGCCCATTTATAAACATGTATCTATTTCTTCTGCCTGAGAAGAAACTGGGGGTCGGTGTGTGGGTGTGTGGGTGTGTGGCGGGTGGATGTATGAAGGAGAAAGCTCTGACAGACTTTGCATGTGAATGGCCGGGGTCCTGTGAACCTTCTGCTCCCTAGCTCCGCACTCAATGGCATCACTGCAGTTAGCATGACAAACTAGGCTCCAAGTTCTCGGACTTTTTGAGACAGCCTCTCCCTCCACACCCCCACCCTCAACAGCCCCACCCATCAATGTCCTGACTCCACCATAACAAACCCGTTACCCCCAACTTGCTCCTCAGTGCTTTGGGCTGGGCCTAAAGAGTTTATTAGGTGTCTGGGGGGGGGTACCAAGTTCAGGGGAGCCAAGGAGATGACCCCTGCAAACAGACACACACACTTCCTGAGTGTGAGAGAAAATTTCAAATTGCACGATCACCGGTTTTAAGTATGAATTGTTTTCTTCTTTGTTATATACACCAGAATTAAAAAGAGGTTTCATTCCCAGCCTTTTTCCTTTCTCATTTCAGCTTCCCTTACACTCCAACATCATATTAACACATTTCATAAAGCCAGCCCTTCATTATACGTGAGTATGATAGCAGTCATTGGAGTCTGGAATTAGAACACTTACATAAGAATTCCATTTGGTTTTTCAAATGCTGGAATGGCATCAGTGGGCCTCAGCTGAGCTCGGATCCTTTGGGTGCTGTTGCCATGAAGTAAAAACATGTTACCTGTACTGTGCGGTATATCCTATTTGCAATCCAAAGATGCCCATTTTTTGTTTAGTTATGTTAATTTACTTATTACCACATGTGCTCATTGGCGTACACATCTTTGCGTGTTTTCTTTGAGTTCTGTGGCTCTAATCGTTTGGCTCGTTTGAAAACGTCGCTCAATTATTTGAGCTCAGCATGATAATGTCTGGTAAAATAAATAGATCCAGTTGTCAGTGGATTGTGTTGTGTGAATAAAAGCACTACATCTTGTGATGACTGCAATGCAGTTAATAAGGGCTGCTCCTTATTTTGTAGTGTTTGTGCTGATGGTCTCTCTATAAAACACACAACACCCAGAATACACTCCAAGCTGATGTCATCTTACAAAGGACAATTAAGATGCTGTTTTATGAGCCCAGCTTGGAGAGTTAAATCATACTGTACTTAAGAGCATTTTTGAAATATATGCACACAAATAATCCATGGAAATACGCTCTTGTACATAACAGGCTAAATATCTTATTTACTGGGACTCCTCATTCAAGCTGATTGGTTTTTCGTGATTTGTGTTATTGTGCTAAAACAAATTAATTATCCTGTGTGGTTTATATAATTAACCTCTTGCACAAAAGCAGCAAATCATAGAACTTGCTTGTGTGTGTTTTTTAAAGGGTGCTAACAATGCGCTCCAAAATGATGGAGAAAAATGATAGTAATTCAAATATTTCTGTGCTAAAATAAAATAATTTCAATCATTCATTAAAATATACAATTCAAAGCTTTAAAATGTTGATGCTGTTTGTTTTTTCCAGCACATATAATGGAATTAACACAAAGAATATAAACAAAGATCTAAATGCTTTCTTAGCCACAGTTTACATGCAATGAAAAAAACCAATAAAATTCACACCGGCATTAAAATTGTTTATTTGTTTTTCTAGCCACCGAGCTCTGTGCAGCTCTGTCCTGCTGTTACAGGCCTTTGTTCCGCTAACAACCAGGATGTTAGAGACTCTTCATTGACAAACAAACAGCTGAGCTATTAAAAGACAATTAGCTCGCCCCGGAGGCTTTACTTAGGTCAATAAAGGGCTGCTTTTACAACTCAATGAGCTAACAAATTAGTGTGTTGGTCAGGTTTTAAAGACTTTTAATAAACTCTTGCGTGGCTGTGTTAATGTTTTTCTGTGATCTGTTTATTAATTGTATTTCATGTAGTACTATAGATATATTTGAAACCATAAAAAGGTAGAAAAAAGAACACTACAAGAAATTTCACAATGATTCAAAGGAGACATGACTAACAAAGCTGATGAAATATATAAATGTAATTACATGTAAAATAAAAACAACCAATTCTATTTTTTTACACAACCTTCTTTTGTGTGTGTGTGTGTGTGTGTGTGTGCTTTTACGCTTGTCTTCACATTTGCCATCAGGAGGGAGCAGGCCTCGCTGTCAGAGTTGTAACCTGTATACAGACTTTATGTGACATGATCCGTAACTCTATCTATAGGTGTTATGGTATCATTGCCACCATTAAAGAGGTTTTCCACCTTCCCAATGACCTCCGCCTCGCCTCACAGGACACAGAAAACGACCTGATGGCAATGTCTTTCACTGTACAGAGGCTACGACGAAATGCATGTGTGTGTATGTGTATGACAGCAGCTGTGTGTGTGCCTGTGCACGGTCGGTCACTTCACATACAGTGTCTTTAGAAAGAGTTCAGCCAGTAGGACTCGGCCTTCTCCCCGGTGAGAGTGAGGGAATCTAGCACGGCCAGTAAGCATGTATATCAGGCCATCTCACGGCTGGCTGGACGCTCCCTGGGTGGCCCACTGTGGTCAATACGGCACTGGTGACTGGACACACAGAATGGGATAATCTCCTACTTTCTTTCAGGGCCATGGTGCACACACATACACACGAACACACACACACAGATCTCCTTTTATGCCGGTCTGGCCATGGTGGCTTGCCTGGGCCTAATTTCAGGTCAGGACCACTCACGGGGAGGCCGAGGGCTGGGAAGCCTGGAGTGAGCGAGGGGACAGCATGGTTGGGGGAGAGTGCGGGGAGGGGGCTTGAAAGGAGAGCAGGGAGCCCATTTCACCCAGAGCACTGGAGCACACTGGGGGCACTGGGGCATTGCCTCTACTGGCTGTTGAGGGAAAACAAAAGGAGGTGTGATCTCCACAAAAATAGGACCGATGCCTGTGTATGCGTGTGTATGTGGTTATAAATGTGTATCATTGTTCAGAGTTTCCTTCAGCTTCAGCAATTCGCTTCAACACCCCTGCTGCTCACATACAAAGGCACCTAATTGACACTACAGATTTAGGCCACTTGCTTTAACTGTTCCCCTTCCAACCCTTCAGCCACTGCTGGAATAATCAGAGTAATCTAAATAAACAGGTTCCTATAGCTTCAGAAAATGAAGCATCTGTGCTTTGTTGTGCTGTGCTAAAGGATCAAGCTCAGTGTGTTTGTTGTCATTAAAGCCTGTGAAAGTGGCGAAACCAGAAATTTGTTAAACACCTCTCAAAACTTTCCCAGCCTGATTCTATCTGTGGGTTTTAGCCACAAATAACAGTGGCCAAAACCCACAGTGGAAGATTTTTTTTTTTAGTAGGCCAAATGATTTCCTAAAGCAGCTGGGAACTGTAGCTTTTAGCAAATTGGACCCCAACAAGACTAAAGAGCATATTTGTTAGAGAAGTCATTTGGAAAAAGTAATTAGGAGCGAGCATAGTGTATTGGCAAAGTAAATTCCAGTGAGCAATAAGGCATATCAAGCTTTGGAAAGTAATACCAAAATTATTGCTGTTTGTGTTTTTATTGAATTATTTGACATTATTGAAAATATGAAACATGATCAGTCCTATAACTTTACTGTATGCTTCAGGTATAATCACAACTATTAAAAACAAACATTTCTGGCAGATATAAAAATGATACTTCAGTAGAAAGAAAACCCAACACAGGCAGTTTTTCATTTCACAAATTGATCAACTTTATTCAAAATATGAATATCCCATTAGAACAACACTCTTGGCATTTTGCAATATCGTTCAGTGTTTTGTGATGAACGTATTTCTTTATAGAAAAAGATTCTCTAAATATACATGTGTACATAATGTCGCACCAGCAAAGAGGAAAGTAATTCAACAACAGCAAACTCTCGTTGAATGATTTTACAATCAAATACTTGAATGTAAATTACAGAGTGAAAAAGAAAGACCCCTTGTGGTCTCATCCAATCTCCGACCTAAAATTGGTCTCAAATATAGTAATTCATATCTAATGAAACTAATTTTGGAAAATATTATTCGGAAGCTCCATTTTACACTTTAGACAGCACTTAAATTGATTCAACCTCTAAACTTACCTTTTAGAAGCAGCACTGACTTACCTGTTACCATCCACAAAGACGAGCGCCTAGACAGAGGATAATCAGACTCTAATGATGTGTGTCTAAGTGACTGCTCTTGCAGGTGTAGAGGTGGCATTTTCCATATGTGGCCAAGGCTAAATGTGTTCAAAGAAATTGGCTACAGATAGCGTGCACGCTTTGTTATTCAGGTGGAAGCTCAAGAGTCAATTTTATCTTCACGGTGGCTTTTCTGACTGCATCTGTGAAGATACAAACATGTAAAAAAGAGACTCATTAGTGAATAGAAAATGCAATAAACTGTGCATAAACTGTGAAATATTCTTCTAATTCCAAGTGTCCTTTAGTGTATGTTAATTAAGCATGTGGGGATTTCTGCAGAAAACCACCAACAAGAAGAGCTGTTTCACATGAAGATGTACTTTATTTAAATCACATGAGCTCTCTGCAGATATGCAGTGACGATGATGCTGCCTTTGTCATCATCACCCCAGACATACCAAACTGTTAATGTTTACTAGATGGGGGAGGGCGCATGAAGGCAAGTGCATGTCCGTTTGTTTGTGCGTCTATCAGCTGTCTGCATCGCGAATGTGCATGACCCCTGAGCAAGCAGACAGTCATGGGTCAGAGGTCAAGATAGAGCCCTGTCTGGGCTTCCTGGCTGACCCCAATGCCTGAAGCACAAACACAGATACACACACACGCGCGCTTAAGGGGGAAGGGTTGCCCCCTATGAGACTAATATCACCTTTGGGATTAGAATCCAGACAGAAATACATTGACCCAAACGGGCGCGCACACACACACAGTCTCAGATGCAGGATTTGCTTGGTCATAAAACACGAGTGGCGTTGTACAGCAGAGAGGGGCAGCAGAGATGCTGAGTCTGAGAAGGCCATCCAATTATCGTTCAATGCTGAAGTAAAGAGGAGACCAGAGGAGACGCGGGAGGTCCAGCCCTCATCATAGTGAGCAACGAAAGAAGCTAGCACATAGCTACCTAGCTACACTGGGTTGTTATTCTTGCAAGGCTAGAGGATGCCAAGGATAAACTCATACAGTATGTAAGGTAGCTACTATGACACCGGATTAAAGGGCTTGTGAATAAAAAAAGATAGCATGTCCTTCCTGTCATAGAGTATATAAAGTATTTTAGCTGTTATTTAAACCAAACAACCGGTGTATCTGCTGGAATTGGGAGCCCAGAGGACCAATCTGGGAAAGAAATCAGCATGCCTGACTCTTGTAAAAAAAAAAAAAGAGAGAGAGAGAGAAAAAAAATCACAAATCAAAGAGGAGAGAGACTGCAGGATCTCGGCACAAGTGAGTGAAACAGAAAAAAGGTCAAATTCAGAAGAGCTGACGAGCTTCGCTACCACGCCATCGGGAAAACTCCCTAAATAAGCCAGAGTGTTAAGCCTTCTAATCCCCTGTATTATTGCAACATCTGTGAGGTCTAGAGAGGCTCTGTCGGTGATTACCAAGACAGATGTAAACAATATCCTGGCTGAAAAGGAGAGGAGAGGAGAGGAAAGGAAAGGAGAGGAGAGGAAAAGGCTTGGTAGATATGGATAAGAAACTGCTAGCAGGATAAGAAAAGCAGACAGAGAGAATGTGGAGAATATAAAGCGGGTTAGGTAGGAGTGAGTGTGTCAGGGGATTTAAGGGGGGGGGAAAAAGAAGAAAAAGGAAGTGGAAAATTGACAAAAGCAGAAGCAGAAGGGGTAGTGACTGTGATTTTGGAAGAACTTGGACACAATTCTCAAGATGATATAGAAGAAGATTGAGGACTGATAAAATACAGTAGATGGTGGAGATGGGGAGACAGAAGGTGACAGCATGAGGGGGGGCAAGAGCAGCAGATTGGAAGATGGCAGACCTGGGGCCAGGCGTGCCCCGAGCGGCTGACGAGGCACCAGGGAGACGTGTCTAATTTATGCAGAGTTAGGCTGAGGGGCTGAAGAGTGGAGGGTGTCTGGAACCCCTTCAATAGCCCTGAGAACTGAGGAGAGCAGCTATGGGTGCTAGCCGTGTGAGAGCAAATGGGGCATGGGGGAAAGAGGGGGATGGGGGAGTCTCTTTTTTTGGAAAGACAACAAGGGGGTTGCAGGCTGTTGTCCCTGCTCAATTCAGGCGAGGCTGTCCGTCTGACGTCCCATTAAGGTTTGGGACAGGGCATGGGGAACGAGGCGAAGAAAGGGTGATGGAAGGGGAGCGGGAGGATAGAAGGAGGAGAAGTGAACAACATGCTCTTTCCCCCCACTCCAGCCTACTTCTCCAGTCTGGCTACCTATTGGATCCACAGGGCCGTCTGTCTGCTTCTCTGCATACTAATTCTCCATTACCACAGCCTTGAACATGAGCAAAGAACAGAGTCGGACTAAATCAGAGACAAGTAGCCCGGCTGATGGGTTGGCTGTATGAGAGGGTTTAAGGGTGCTTTAGCACTTGGGCACACAGGTCCAGTGGGCAGACTGTGGTTTATTGTAGTGTGCTTAACTTGGCAAAACATTTAAAAGGGTTTTTTTTTCATATGCACATTTTTATTCATTTTTAAGTAACAAAATTTTCTTAGTTTTTCTTTTCATTTGTTGAAATTGGAAGTGGTAACCTGGCCTTATGAACCTATTAAACATTACAGAAAAAAAATGCTACCCTGGTTAAAGAGAAGAAACAGATTTTTTTTATTTTTTTATTTTTTACCTCTATATGTCTATGAAATAATTGACCTAAAAACATGTTGAAAAGGAAAATCCCTTTTCATTTAATTTTCTTTTATTATGAGGGGGTCACAAATGGACACCGCTTCATTTTAGGGCTTCACAAGCTGGACAGGTTGGGAGTATGACCACAACTAATATTTTCAAAGAGTTTTTCCTGCAAAAAATCAAAAATCAAAAATCTATGAAGCATCACTTTTTTCAATTTTTTGGCTTGAAATTTGAATAAAAAAAATGAAACTTTAAAATGAAACTTGTGCAGCATGAACATAAAAATATCTGTATTTGCTAATGTAATCTTTCATATCAATGTGAAGAGGCAGACTGTATGCTTTGTGTATGTGAATCCTGGCTACAGGCCAAGTGAATCTGACTGTGTGTGTGTGTGTTGTTCTAAGACCTAGCATGAAGCAGAATGGACAGCCAGCCTGGGTGATGGTTGAGTCTAGTGATGCAGGCAGACAGTTTAATGACAGTCCTCACCCCTGAACATACAAACCAGTGAGCGCCTGGCATGCTTGCAGATGTACACACGCCGTATGACAAATGCACATATGTGTGATATATGGTGTGGCGTTTTCTGAAAAAGACACCAGGGCTGGCGAAAATGAAAAAGAAAGAAATCCGTTGGTGTATGACCCTGGAAAAAATAACTAGAAGGTGTAAAATTAGCTTCCAGGCAATTCCTTTGAGTGCCACTGAATCCTGTTAAAATATATATATAAGGGTTTTGAGCTTGTCCTCAAGCTAAGGGGACAACAAATGCTACATTAAAACTCCCATCAGAAATAAGAAGTTAAAATTAAGTATGGCCCTGCTTGCTTGTCATGTTCACAGAGGAGCAGTGTGAAAGTAGAGACCTATTCACTAGCTCAACAGAAGCTCAGCTCTTTGTGGGTTTTTTGTGTGCTAAGTTGTGCCCGGCCATGGCCTTGCATCTTATTCAGCAGGACTTGCTCAGGTCTGGACTTGAATTTGGTGCCCAAACAAAGACATAGAGCCACCTCATTAAAAAAACATGTCATTGGATCAGGCCTAGGCTGAATTGTGTGATTTCTCCTCCTACCATAAGTGACCGTGACTGAGCGTTGGGCTGAATGAGAAGCCGGATAGAAGCCTACCAATGGAGCGCCACGCCACATCCCTATGGGAACCACCCTCTCACAGAGGGGGGCACATTTAAAGCTTTGTTGGTCTGTTAACACAGCTTTTTAAGATGCCTCTTTATGGACTCGGCTAAGCAAACTGCAGCCCCTGGTTTTCTAGTGACAGAAGGAGAAAGTTAAAAAAAAAAACCCTAGAAAGGAGACAGTAAAGGGCAAGAAAACAAGAGGGGAAAGAACACACTTATTTTAAGGGTGTTTGAGTGAGAAATGGTTTAATGGTTTTTAATTTGGTGACATAAAATGAACACAAAAACGAAAAAGCTGAAGTCAAACACAAAATGACATTTTAATATTTCAAATCCAACTCCTCACCTCAATGAAACAAATATCAGCCTACGCAGAAAAACTGTACATCTGCTCTCGTTGCGCCTATTCACCAGAGATCTGAACTTTGCTGCAGCTCAACGCGGTGCTACTAAGTCACAGACAAACTGCACCATCTCACTGCATCCTCCGATCCAGTCAGCACACACCTTTACCCGGAGGACTACAGCCATCCTGATGCTGAAACAATAGGTTTGTGTGGATGTTTGTGTGTGTGCACACTTGTGTGACAAACACAGTCCTGCCAGGACAACCTAGGCTGGAGACTTGGACAGTCTCGCAGGGCACCCTGGATGACAGTGAAATGAATAACAATGAACTTGCCGAGTGTCAAGTTCAGAGCATTAGAGATGAACCGGAGTCAAGGAGCACAGCCGTACACAGTCGCTTGGCGTGCATAATTGTGTCAGCATGCTCAGGAAATATCTCAATATGAGCAGAATACCGAGCTCCAGAGAAGAGCACCTAATAAGATGAAAATGCACACACGCACACTTCTCTATCTCTCTCTTGTTCCCCTCCCCTTCCACACGCAGCAAGGACCCCGTCCTCGCTATTCTATTGCTGTCTGCTGTGCGCCTGATGAAAAAGCAAAACGGCATAGGGGGTGCACATGCCTTAAGGCACGAAAACGCACATTTGTAAATCACAGCCCCAATATAAACATAGGGTTTAATAGGGGTTTCTCAGGCACGTTGGCAGGGGTCCACCTCGCAATATGCTTCACCAACCGTGCTGCGCGTTTTTCAGCCTGCTACAGGAGAAGATAAGACTGAACAGCCTCCACCACATCCACCCAGCAGAGATGATGGTCTAGAGGGCTGAGAATGCATCTGAATACATTTACATAAAGATTGTGGTATGTTGACTGAGGCACTGCTGAGAATGCGCCTTTGCTCGTCATTGTCCCCAAAAATCAGCGTAATGATTGAAATGTGGTACAAAGGGTGGGGGGTTGCTTCAAACGGGAAACGGTCACTTATTCTGAGAAGAACCAGGGTGAGATTTTTGTTTTGCGGTCTGCTGGGAGCTCAGTAATGACTGTCCCCCCTGTATGTTAATGATATCAGCAGCGTATATGAACAAACTCAAATTGCACAAATTATTTTTACAACCCAGGAGGCTAAGACTTCAGCTGGTGGGAGATTAGATCAAGACTAGGTTTGTGACAATTTAGATGAATAAGGAAATCTCTTATTCCCTAAATACTACGATAAACAACCGCAGCCATTTGCAAACAAACAAAGGTTCTCTCGCGATAGGTGAACCTGATCTCTTCAAATCATAGATGCCTTCATCAAAATATATTTCTAAATCTCCCAGCAACAACAATTTAGTGATAGATGTAACTATGGTATATAATGCAAAAATAATAACAAAAAATTATTTTTTTAAAGTATTCATCTGAAAAAGGAATCTGCAAAGAAAAATTGCAAAAACCTGTGTTAAAGAACATTCCTGGCTTCATATTACATCCCTTCTGGAAAAAATAAGTATTCTGCAGTAGAGCGACTTCAAAATATGGCAGATATGAGAGCTATTTCTTAACACACAGCCCAGATATTGCAGCTGGAGATTGTATTAGAAGATAAACTGACCAGATTTTACTGTAACAAATTTAGAGGATAGGATTCCACTAACCTTTTAATCAAAAAGATGGGATGTAAAGGTGAGCATGGCCTAAGGTACCGAGTGGCTTTTGGAGAAAGCACTTTAATTTTGAAAATAAAAACAGGCAGGCAACAGAAGGAGTGCAGTGAAGCTCTGTGATAAACCTCTTGCACATACAGTCAGCTAGCCAAACCATCCTGTCAGATCGGTGCCTGAGGAGAGGCAGAGGGGGAAAGAAAGTCGGCGGGAAGGGGAAGAGAGCAAAACAGGGGTGAAAAGGGTCAGCAGGGAGGAAGGCTAAACCCCAGAAGCAAGCAAAAGATTGTGTGTGTAGTGCATTTATATTTCAGCATGTGCGTTTGTGTGTGTGTGCGTCAACCCCAGCTGGGAAGACATTTACTTGACATGCTGATAGGGATTTAAGCAGTGGGTGGGTGGTGTGTCTGACCAAGGTGAGTGAATGAGCAGAGAAGGGGAGCTGGTGGGGATCGGAGGATGATAGGAGATGGAAGCAGGGGGTGGGGGGGTGGACCAGAGGGGCTCACAAAACTGCTGTTACTAAGCTTGATTTCAGGGCGAGTTGAGACGATTAAGAGACGGAGGCAGAAATGAGAAGGAAAACGAGGGTATGGGAGGTTTTTTTTTTTGTAGGAGAACCCTCCAGGCTATGGAAGAGAGAGGGGGACTAGTCTATTGAGGTGATGAGGGAAAGCGGGTCTTTCTTTCAGACAGTCTAATGAACCATAAGTACCCGATGAAGAATGGAAGCAGGCAACCGCAGGGTGGGTTAGCTTGTGGCTCTGCTTCTCTCCATTTCTTCCCTCACTTCCACTGTCCTCTCTGTTCCTCATCTGCCTCCACATCCTGTCTTTCTCCTCTCCTCATGTGCTGCAGTCCCTCCTCTTAAAGGGGTTACACTGCTTATGTCAAACATAACTTGCTTAATGTGCCACATGATCATGGACTCACCTCCTGGATGATTTAATGAAATGGCAGTGATCTGCTGCATTTCGATACCAAACCAGATAAGTTTGGCATCGATGGCTGGCTACATTAAGAAAATGCCACATGATATCTATCTATCTATCTATCTATCTATCTATCTATCTATCTATCTATCTATCTATATATATATTAAATTTGCTAATTCATAATTATATTTCTTTCTACATGTGTCCATTCAAGGCTTTCCAAAGTGACATGTAATGAAAGATATTTCTGATTAAGGTATGCACATTTGATTAATCCTGAGCCAACATGCTAAATTACAGAAGGCAGCAGACTGAGACAGACTGGGGGGGGGGGGGGGGCTGTCAAAGTGTCTGACTAGGTTTGACTGCGTTTCACTGGGGGTTGTTTGACCAGGGGGTTTACTAGGCTGCAGGTCTGATTTCTGGCTCGATTTGGCTCAGGGCGGCTGGAAACTGGCCAGAGGCTGACAGAAGGGGGTTGGGTTCCCTTGCTTCTCTGTTCAAGTTGTCCCTGGAGCGAGGCAATAAGAAGCAGCTTATAAACTAAGCAAACATGCAGTCAGCTTACAGACAAGTGAACCAGCCAGCAAGGAACGCACGACAGATGAATGGCACACACACACACACACACACACACCTACACACACACACGCATATTGCTCTATGCTGCAGTGATGACCCCTTTCCCCCCACCCCCTCTAACCTTGACCTTTGAGGTCCTCCTTAACCTGTTTCTGAATGGAAGTCAGTGCAGCTGGGGTGTCTGGCCGTGAACTAACCGAAACCCCCTCCACCGCACGGACCCCTCACCTCCTAATTTAGTCTGTTCCCACGCTTCATGACTGGGATTCTGGCTCTGAATCTAAATGGTTAAATGTAATATTTATGTGGGCATGGTGGTCTAATCTGCATGTCACCTACAATTTTTTTTATTTTTTTAAATTGTTTTTTCTTTAACTGGAGAAGGATGTTTTTCCTTGAATTATTCTTCTGTGCTTTGTGTCTCAAATTACATCTGTGGTCTTTCTTAACGGGCCATCATATAAACCATTCAACCTGAGCACATACATACACTATATAACTCATGTGCAGCCACCAGAGAGTGTGTCTGTGTGTGTGTGTGTGTGTGTGTGCTCATACACATCATTCAGAGGGTTCAAACCCCACCACCTTCACATTTTCATTATGGCCAAATCTCAGGCCTGTGTTACACCAGCGTGGCCTTTTGCCGGCAAGCAGGCAGTTTAATCACACATACAGCACTACTCCATTTTCATTTCCTTTTCATACAGCCTCCATTCCAGTCCGGCTTCATAATTCTCCCCTCAGAGCTGTCTACCCAGTCTGAGTGTTTGCAGCCTGTTGAAATGACATAATCAGTGACTTGGATAAATGCCTGACTGTTTTTCCCTGAGTCTATAATCAGACTTGGGGCTCAGTGTTGCAGCTCTGAGGAAACCACAGCAGCAGCACTTGACTCAGAAATTACTTCCTAAGAAGGGTAGTTTCACATAAGGAATTTGCTTGAGTATCATTGAAGTGAATTTAGTTTGGTCTATCAAGTGTATCTTGGCAAATAAAATGGCCCGAAAAAGATCTTAGCCTGTTCAACCAATTACCTTAATTATCGTTATAACTGAAAGAGGTTCAATATTTTAAACGACTCACTTTTTAGGAAATAATGGCTGTCATTTAAATAGAAAACTGCAATTCTTGAAATGAATAGAGATCAGTCTTCTGCTGAACATGAATGTACGGAAATAATTGCAGCTGGAAGCTTTCGTGATCACTTCAGCTCGATAATCTCTGCAAAATAAAATTCATGCATTTGAGCATAGTAAAGAAAAAAACTGCACAAAATGCACATAAAAATTGCAAATTTGCCTACTGTCGCAACCTCGGCGCACATGTGTCTGCATTTCATTTTCGACTTGAATAATAATTTGATCTTAGACAGAACTGATGACTTATTTGTTTGGTCATAACCAGAAAAAGAATGACATGTGAAACTGGCCAGGATAAATTGAGTGATGGCTGTAAATGCTTTCAGCAACTATTACTTCAGAGGGTGCACCACATTCAATCAATACCTAAGCAAATAAAAAGCAATGGGCAGTCAGAATGAGAAAAGCTGCAGTGGAGTGAACGACACTCTCTCGCACACAAATGAACAGTCCACATAAGAGTCACTCCAATGAAGACTGCACAAAAAAAAATGCCCTAAAAACTTCTCAGTTAATGCAATTTAGGGAAAATTATGCTGGACTACAGTAGTGATGCTGATCTTTCGTGTATTTGAGCAGATCTCACTCTGATTAAATAAAATGTTAAATCATCTATTAAGAATGATTTTAATATAAAGTTTTAGTAATGTTTAAATTTAGAAACTTTATATAGTTATTTGAATCATGAATATTAGTTAAAAAAAACATTTAAATGAAAACATTTGGAACCTCAATATATCCTTTAGCCTTAAAAGAAAAAGGCGAGTCTTGTTATTCTGCTCAATTTAGTGTCTCACATTCAACCACAGGCGGTGCCGCCTAAACCAAGGTCTACTGTACTGTCCTGCCTGTTGTCTGTGTGTTGAATTATGCATAATTGCAACACTGTAAGTAAGACACAGGGCCCTAACTGTGATTAACATAAAAGCTTTCTGCAGGGGATGGCATTGTGGAGCCCCCCCCCTCCTCCCCATTTTTTTTCTGTGAGTAAGCGTGAATGAACACATGAAAGTGTGTGTGTTCATACAGTATGTTTCCATAAGCCAGTACGTGTGTCACTTATGATGGCTGACTGGCATATGCGGTGAGGTATCGTGCTCATCGGTTGCTTTTCATACCATATGGTCGTCCTTGCAGTTTTGAATTCGAAAAATACGATGGCCCCACCCTTTCAGCTCCTCGTGATCCAGTCGCGTCTCTCTTTCTTCTTTGAAACACTTGACACACATCCATATTTAAGACTGCATGAGAGATTTGAACAAATTCAAACTGATTTTCTTCGCTCTGCCTCTTTTATTTTCTCTCCTCTACACCGTTTCTGAAACCCAGGTATGTTTCAATTCCAAAGCAAGAATTTAGACAAAATTATTAACCTAGGAACATCATCAAAAATTTCTATAAAAAGTTCAATCTAGCTTGCATCGGTTGTTATTGCCTCCCTGCTGAGAGATGATTTCAGTCCTCTCCACTGCCTGTTTCCCCACAAAAGATACTGTAGCGTCACCCCACCTAGGCTAACCACTGCTAGCATGGGCTCTTTATCCTAACCCGCTCCACTCTACCTCAGTCTCATCAGTGTCACTGTGGACTGATTAGACAGAGGCTTGATTAAAACTGCCTCAGTTTGATAGAGGAGATGATAACGGGGATGAACCAGCCTTTTGAGGAGGGATAAAAAACAGCAGTGGTTACTACACTATTAAAATTTTCAGCACTAATCGCACCACAGATTTCAAAAAAATTATTTTGGGGACAACCACGGTACTTCAATTTTTATTTTTTGTACGTCAGTGCTTATTGTTGTTGGGTTTTTTGCTGTTTTTTATGCTTTTAATAGTTGTGTGAATTATTTTACTGTAAAACCTACGTTTAACTGTCAGCATGTGTCCTTTTGTGTCTGATCTCACAATAATAAACATTCATTAAGAGATATGATTTATCTAGAAAAAAGAATTCCGATTTTGTTTTAGTGTTGGCTTAAACCTCTCCGACTTAACAAAAAAAACGTAAATATGTATGCTTTGATCTGTCATCTTGTCATATTCTTGAGAGAGAGCGAGCCCATATGTAGCGGTGTCACCCTACAGTCCTCACTGTGAAGTTAAAAGCTACGCTGCTACAGAACGACAACAGATGCCATACAGCAGGTCTGCAGGGTGGCTGATAGCCTATTTCCAGGACATAGATGATTCACCAGATCACTCTTTCCAATAATTAGCACTGACAGGTGAAAACTGCCACGAATGCCATGGGAGCTGACAATGAAACGAACAATTACACAAACGCACACAAGTATGGGGGCGCAGAGACGCACACACACAAACATAAACACACACATATCAATGCACAACAGCAGCAACAGAGGATCCATCAGCACAGCTAACACCACATTAAGACCATAAAGCACCAATACATCTCCTGTTCCACGTACACAGCGAGTATCCTGCTGCTTCTGCACTGATACCCCTGATCCCCCTGTGCTTTGACAAGGCGTAATAAAGCCTGTATGAAGCGCCGCATTGTGTGGGGAGAACACAATGTTGCATGCTGAGTGCTGTGAGAAGGGCGTACACCGGTGGGTCCCACGGCGCAGCGGCGCACCAGGGCCTATAGCAGGGAGTGCTGAGCATGCTAATGAGGTCATTATGTTATGCCTCTCCCTCGCTCCTGCTCCCCTTTACAGTGTGGGCTTTGCCTGTCAGAGGAGGCAGGGTACCCTGGTTATGCAGCCAACCACAGATGCCACATATGGCACAATGAGAAGACACATGAGCGTCTCTGAATGCGACAGAAAGACGAGGTGCCGCTTTATTTTTTTCAGCTAGCATCAAAAGCAACAGCATCGGTGATTTGCATGCAGAATAAGGTGAGCTTAAGGAGAAGTAAAGAGCAGAGCAACTACAGGCAACATTCATTTGCTAATTGTTCCTGCTGTGTATTCAATCAGCAACCGCACAGGGTTGTGTTCCTTTTTATTCCGTCTACGCTACCGCCATTATTTACAACCGATGGGGAGGGGTTAAGTATCAAGCGCATGCAAAGGCAATTACAAGATATTTGCATAGCCGTTAACAATTAGAGGGCAGATGGCAAACAGCGGGCATTAAAAAGAGAGTGAGCGCCATCTTGGCTGAGGGAGACAGCTGGCAGACAGGAATCGGCCATTTTGTAATCGCTGCCAGGCTGAGATGTAGAGAGGCGCCAGTTTCTCTGTGTGTGCCAGGAGATTGGCAGGCGAGGGGGAATTGTGCTTTAATGCCCTGCCTGGTACAGTCAACAACAACGAGCTACTCCAACAGTCGGTGACAGTGTGATCACAGCGCAGACTGTGGAGATCATCTACAACACAACATGTTCTGAGTTCACTTGAAAAACACACGTGGTCCTCCGAGCAGAGATGGTATCTTATGCTATCTTTTAGTTTAGTTCAATATGGTTATCACACTAACAGAGCGGCTTGTGTTAATAAAAATGAAGAACGAAACCGTGACATTGTACTCACCAGGAAATAAGAATCCCATCGTAATCACCGCACATTTGCATTCTTGGGAAACTCTCCACCTGTCCTTTAGTGTCATTCCAGCCCTCAGACATGTACAGTATCTTTTTGTGTCGTGACACTCACTATCGCTGGATAAAAATTCGACTTGTTTCTCCCCTCTTTTGTACAAAGGTCTGCACATTCACGCTGATGTCAAACCGGCTTTTCATTTGTGATTATTTTGGCAATTTAGCTTAAACATCTGAATAGTGAGTGTCTGTGTGGGGAAGGACTTTTGCGTACGTGGAGGAGACAAAAAGTCAGATGAAAACGAAGGCAGACGATTGAGGGCATGGCACTTTTAAAACTACTGTCTTTTTCATCTCTCATTCAATTAGCAGCCATTCACTTGTGCTGCCATGGGATCCCTGCTGCACAGCGGTAAGTGGACTTCAGGTGCTATTTCCCCACACATAGTGAGAGAGAGGTATGAAAGCCCAGGCCCGCCTTCCTCTCTTCCACCTTATAGATCAATACTGCACTGCCATATCCTCTTATGGGAGCTGCTGTAGTGAGGGTAAGAAAATCTAAGACGAAAAGACAGGTTGTGTCTGATATAGCGGATGAGAGAAAAAGTTCAAATTGTCCTTTCATCCTGGCTCATGAGATCTTAGGAATATTGTGCTGGGAAGTGGGACTGAGCAGGTTGCTCAGACAGATCCTTATTCAAACGGTTAAGATGGAATGAGTAATAAAAGGGAGGCAGGTGGAAGAAAAGAGACCTTCGACGTCCTGTCTCATTCTTCTTCTCTGCCTCTCCTGCTGTCTCCACGTCTCTCTGACAAAGTTTTATGAAGTGGTGTTGGACCAAGTAAAAACCCTCCAGCTGAACCACACACAAAGACTGCTTCTCTGTCTCTTCCCTTTCCCTTTTCTCTGTTTCACACACACATGTGCGTGCACTGACACACACACACACACACAGCGTGTGGGGCACTTCCAAGGTTAGGGCCCTGGCCCTAGATGGTGGTGGGACTGCTGGAGAAAGATAGAAAGAGAGATGGAAAGAGGAGCTGGGAGCACTGGTGGTTGGTCCCTGGGCTCCGAGGCCTGCAGGCGGTGCTGGGCAACCTCTGCTAGCCTCTCTCCTCTGTATTGATTTCTGCTACTCCGCGCTGCTCCACTCTGCCGAGGAGGCTCGTAGCCGGCGGGAATGAGAGCTCGGCTCACCCGCCTCACCTGCCTCTCTCCTGGCTTGGCTGGCCTAGCCTGCCCACTCTGCCGCAGCTTTGGCTGGCCCCTGCTGGTTCACCGGGACCCCTGTATGCAGCACCGGGGCCACAGGAGGAAGGCAGCCAGAGAGCCCATGGCGATCCACAGCTGTGTTCACCTGCTCTGGGTTCACCCGCTTCGATACCACCTCCTCGAACTGCTTCTATCCTTCTCTTTTTCCATTCTTCCACCCACTCTGCTTCTCTTTTTCGTTCTCCACTGCCTCCTCCTCCTTCTCCTCTTCCTGTTGTACACAAACAACCAGAGACAGAGATGGAGAAAAAAACAAGTTAATCTTAACTTTTAGGATTTTACACACTCTGAATGTCAATCCTGGTCTTTGATCAGCAAGAAGTCTGGGGTGAGGATTCTGGCATCCTCACTCAGCTGGTAATATGAACCTGCTAACCTCAGAGAGCAGAAACTGCGGGGATTTGAGGCCTGAGAGTTAAGTGTGTCAGGCAGTGAGATACTGCCTGCCAAAGGTACTCTCAGCTATTAGATTCTGATGTGCTGCAGATAGCAAAATATAGCAAGAGTGGGCCCATTATAAAAATCACCCCTGCGTCAATAGAATACATTAAAAATATTTACGGGAAAAGTTTGTCTTTAACAGCTATGCTTTTTTCCTGCTCCTTTGGCAGCACAGGCTTGCAAAATGTAATATTTATTTGCCCTTAATGATTATAAATAACAAAAGTAATGTTAAACCTGACAGGATATTTCACCACCTTGTGGCACAGTTAGTGTGAAGGAATGGGAATGTTTTGGCCAGACCAGTGGTGCTCTATAGAAACCTTGCCAAACAAAACATCTCAGCTTTTGTATCATCCAGAATTATTTAAATTGGTTGAGCGGCCCTCTTCTTATGATAATAGCAGTTGGGGGGGGGGGGGGAGACATTTCTTTGAGGATCCATGGTCCTATTGTGTTCCACAACAGAAAAAGAGCTATGGCCAAATTCAACCCCCACTACCTCACATTGCAACATGCTGCCAGAACCACACAATCTGCAAAATACTCTTGCAAGAGTCACTACAGCCCTTCTTTTTACCCCTCTTAGCCCCTCTGCAGTTCTAAAAACCAGACTAAAACCCATGGGCTGACTGCCAGTGGAATAGAGAAGTAAAGTGCTGAGGTTTAGAGTCAGTGGGCCGGCAAGGCTTTGGAAGTTAGAGCTGTCTGTTAAGGAAAGAGCGAAGGGGGTGCAAGAGTGGCGTGAGAGGGGGGCTACACTGTTGGGACAAGAGAGCCAAGTTTGGGAGGGGAGGCGAGTTGAGTTCGGGGACATGGATGGGGACCCGGGGTGCGGTGTATGTCTCAGACACAATAATACTATTCATTGGGCTCAGACATGGGTGTTAACTCCCCTCTGACAGAGCACAATGGGACTCGGCGGCATTCAGGCAGCCTTGGTGATATTGTTAGTTCAGGGTTGCATTCTCCCTGCCGCAGGATAGAGCGCCTGCATTGTACCCGTCCAGGCAGGATGGATGGAGGGAGGTTTGAGAGGTGAAAGGCAAAGAAAGAGAGAACAGTATGTCTGTCTATCTGTCAGTGCTGAAGGAAAGAGGGCAGGGGTTGGAGAAGGTGGGGAAGGCTGATGGAGGTAGTGGGGTTGGTGGGGGGGGCGATGCGTTTTGCCTTGCGGCACAGGACTTGTTTGTTTCAGGGGGAAATGAATAAAAAGGAGAAACTGAGGCTAAAAGAGACTGTGCAATAAATATTACTCAAGCAGCCAAGTGCAGGGCTAAAGAGACATTAAAGGGGATGGGGACCTAGATGGATTGCATGGTGGCATTTTTATGGAAAGAAAAATTGAGGTTTGCATGGTGCTTCAGAGTTTAGATGCATTTCGTATGTTTGAAGAAATGGAAATGACCAAAATTAGGCAAAAGCTGTTGCTCTTGCGACTCAGATTCGATTATTTAACTACAGAAAGACCAGTAGGATAGGATAGGATAGAGAGACAGGTTAGCATCAAGTTTGCCTCCAAAATAAGTTAAAAATGTTAAGTAATTTCCCCTATAATAACAGCTTAAGAAAAGAAATACACATTTTCATCCACTCTCAGATATTAGGAGTTAAGAAAATATTAATCCTTGATGTCCCTCAATAAAAACGGCTCTTTCATGTCTTAACATTAAAGTTGTTTTAACAGGTTTCCAACTTCTGATTGGACACAATCAAAATCTTTACTGTTGTTTGATGTTCTAAATGATTAACTGAGAAAGACAGACATTACCAGATGAATTGAATATGAAAATTCTTGTCTGTTTCAGAGTATTTTCTGCTTTTTCATATAAATTCATTACTCTGATTAAAATTAACTGAAAGCTGTGTTGCCACATGGGCTCGTTGAGCAGCAGGAGTGGGATAAATACTTTACTGGCTTCCTCTTGATATGTAATCAATACACCGGTGCCAAATATAACAAATAAAAAAAAAACATGCAGGTATCCAAAACTGATTCCCATGACAATTTGACTCATCAGACGCACTACTGCAGGTTTCTTGCAAAATTGTTGTATCATGTTAACTTTAAATATCATACCACGAGTTACTCTGAGATTCTCATCCTTACTGAGAATTTCAAATATTTTATGAAGGTAGTGCACAGGTAAATTGTACTTCTATATTGCCATTTCAACCTAACTGAGCACTTAAAGTACTTTTTACTACAAGCCTCATTCACCCGTTCACACACTATCATACAGCGCTTTATTCCATGCCTTTATAAAGGCAATTGTCATGCACACCATCAGGAGGAATTTGGTATGTCAAGGATCCCCAGGCACGTAGTCTGGAGGAACCCCAGGATCAAACCACCAACCTCCTAATCAGAAGGTCACCCTCTACCTCATCAGCCGTTCCAACACAGGTGAGGCGTAGTAAAAAAGGAGGCGAGGATGCAAATGTGAAAGGTTACAGTATGAATGTTTTCACACACATATCTAATCACTTACTTACCAGACATGATAGCACGCAGCCCACAATTGGACACACACACTTTCACATACACCTGCTCTCAGAGTATCACTGCTCCTTCTGCACAGAACAACCTGCTCTCATGAACAGTACTTTGTTTGTTTCCCCTCTGGTAAACTCTGACCAACCGTTCCCATAGCAACCCTAGCTACTTGTTCCCTGTGTGAGCGTGTGCGTGTGTGCGTGTGTGTGTGTTAAAGAGAAAAGAGAAGAAGAGAGCGAAGTATGTGGGGTTGTGTAGAGGTTTAGAGTAGAACTCTGTGGTTTTACAGCAGATGTGTCCATGTAGAATATATGGATTAAAGGGTCCCTATAATGTACCCCTACAATAAATACTCTCCTCCCGAAAGAACATGATATATGAATTATCTACACTTAACTGTAGATATCATCATACATACACACAAATCCTTGCCATGGTGATCTGCATTCAGTCTCAGCAGCCAAACCAGCGAAGAGCCAGCGGTATGATGCTGGTTTGTCAGGATGGCAGGGGGAGGCCAGGGCATGGCACTCATCAGGGGGCTAATGCCCTTTGGGGGTGGCTGAGGTAGTAAGGGTAGTGCCCTTTGTCCCTGGAGGAGGATTACACTGGTCAACCAGCACAGACAATACACCCCCTTCCTGGGATGGGAGGACCAACCCGCTCTCTACCAATGATAGGGGCAGTCAACTGATCTCTAACTTAATTAAGGATAGACGAGGGTAAGAGAAGAGGAGAAGGGGTGATATGGAAGACACAGGGAGAGAGACTGAGAAGATATAGAGGCAGGGATGATAAAAGGGTGGATAAAGAAGGCAAAAAGAGAAGAAACGAAAGAGACACAATGGGCACAGGGACACACTAAAATAAGAGGAGGCATGGAGTTAAAAAGAGAGCAATGGGAAGCGAGGCGGGGGTGTGGGGTGGCTTCTCTAGCACAGGATTAGGGGAGAGAAGATGAAAGGATCAGGTCTAACAGAGGACAGGAAAAAGGCCAGGAGAGATGGCCAGGAGGAGGGAGACCAGAGACTTAAATTCCAAGAAGGGAAATCAAGAAAAAGAGGGTAAAAGAAAAAAGGAAGAGAGTTCAGATGACCTGGAGGCACTGCTGGAGGAGGTACCAAAGCCTTTTTTATAACAGGTGCGCAAAGTGACAACTCCCTCTCTGCCCACTATTTATGCCACAGCACACACGTCCATTCAAATCCAATGACAAATGCAGCAGATAATTCTATTACCGAGGAGTTTAATGGAGGATATTTAGGGGACAGTTAGCGGGCCCAGGTAGCATAGCTTAGCCCCACTGCAGACAGATATGGCTCTGCAACACTTAACAACAGGGATTTGGCAGCACTGTTGATTGAACATGCCAAATCCCATTTGTCAGAGGGCTGTGCGCGTTTGTATCGACACTCTGTAACCTTGTGGCTACGCAAAAGGAGACCTAAGTGTACGTGTGTGCGGGAGTGTGTGCTTCCCTGGCGGGTGGGCAGGTAGGTGTGTGGCATGGTTTAGCTGGATAGGTGTGCTGGTTTTAGCTTCCCTCCACCCTGCATCTGTGTTTCTCTGCTTCCTTCTATCTTTACATCTCCATCCACCTCAATTCCCCCTCTTTCGCAAAATAGGGTGACAAGAAGCAGATAGAGAGGCTTTCTCAACACTTCTTTTCTTGCTTTTCCCTCCTTCCCATCCTCCCCCTCTTCCCCTGATTCCTTCCATCCCCTATGGTAGAGCTGCCAGACAGGAGTGCTCAGCAGCTCTCCGAGCATTATTGATCCTGAGAGCAAGCCGGCTGGGGAGTTGGTGTCTCTCTCTCTCTCTCTCTCTCTCTCTCTCTCTCTCTCTCTCTCCCTCTCTCTCTCTCCTCCCTCCATCACAGCCTCATCCCCCAACACAGCTCGCAACTTTTTCCTCCCACCCTCCCTCACTCCCTTCCTGCCTCTACTTCATTTATCAAGGTTAAAGAACTCTTATAAAAAAGGGAAGAGGGGGTCGCCTGGATGTTATCTGACTTCATGAAAGAAATCCCCTCAGGCCACTCCACTAGAGGAGGATGCTCTTCGCTAGACCCAACCCTGCACATCCACACACTCGCATAGATACACAAAAAAACTCAGTGGCACCAAGCAGCGGCCCACTCATAGCCAGTCAGAAATAGAAAGCAGAAGCATGTCCAGTTTGGTACACAGCAACACGACAATCAGGAATAGAAAGGAAGGAGACAGATGGGCAACAGTAGAGGAAAATAAATACAGTCATTGCCACCCAACAAGGTCAAGTTCACTTTTTAGAGTTTTTAAGTTGTGACTGTCGATTTTGATTATCACCCAATTCATTACAAATATTTTAGATTTTGGGTCACCAGGTTAAGTGGTAGACAAATCTTTTCACTAAAGTTTCAGTAACGTTTATGAAAAAACCCACAATGTAGTAGGGTGGGCCCCAACGAGATGGATTTACAAGATCATTAGGTTAAGATTAAGAAGGTGATTGTAAGAAAATTCAAAGTTGTTATGTTGTATTCAAACAGGGGGTATGAAATATATTGTATGGCGATGTGGGCCAGACCAGTAAAATCACATAAAAGAAATCCAACATTTTCCCTATAAGTAGAAAAACATTTAGAAAACTTTCACATTCAGTGAACTAGCCACTATTTTCTACAATTTACAGAACACACGATAAGCCTGAGATATGCAAATCATTTGTGCAACTTCAGCAGTATTTCAGCATACTGTAATAGTAAGTGCATTATAATTTCCATGTGTTTGAAGTGGACCTGCAAAATCATGAAACCTTCGCTGTGGAGCTCGACAGAAATTTTATATTACTTCTTTGTGATCCAACTTGGTCGAGATCTGCAAATGCTCAGAACTTTTCATACGTTTCCACTTGTGCTTACCATCCTCACACCAGGAATAGTAGTGAATTTGACTGAAAAAAATCTGAATTCTGTGCAGTTTCTACACTTTGCAAGCCCATCCACTGCTCTGTATGACATATGGAACCTCTGTATTGGATGTTTGCAGTTGTTGTTGGTGTAGAGGGATCTAGATTAGTTAGAAAAATTATTTATTAGCAGTAACCTGAATAAGCTAAAGCAATTATATATTATAATATATTATATATATTATATAATATATATTAAAAAAAGACCTTTCAGTGTGTTGTTAGAACATTCAGCAATAAACACAGGACATTTTATGTTTTATTTTAACTTAAATACACATCAGAAGAACAACTTCCCAACTTCCCATATCCAGAAATGGGATCATCATCAAGTGCATGGTTTGAAGGCTATGTCATACTGGCATCTAAATCTCCTCCTCTTAGTTAATGGTACTATGCCTGTTTAAGCTGACAACCATTATCCAACAATTAAAAGCAACAGTGTTAAAGAATTTCGTGAAACTGTCAACAAAAACAGGCTTCTCAATTTTACTAGTTTGGCTGAAATAATTAATTACCCCAAACTATTTTTAGTTTTTGGATAATTAAACTGACTGATTTTATTTTGTGTATCCATGAGGTTTGTGTGTCTACTTAGGATCCACGCATACTTTGTCTGAAGGCCTTTTTTTTTACCCCTTGGATTTTGCCGATTCCATTTTTTTTTTTGAGGAAAGTATCTGCAGATCATTTATGAAGACTGTCTAGAAGTTCAGCCCTCTTTTTTCTATTTATTGGCATACAACCGTACGTAAAGCCTCAGTAAATTATTTATGATAATATCTAATTAAAGCATTGTTATTAAAAGGTGTTGTGAAATGTGCACAACTGATCTGTACACAGATGCAAAGCAGGATAGCTAGTTTTCACACAGCCACAAGACCTGTGCATTTAGAGCCCAGTAATCCATCAGTAGAGTACATACAGTTTCTATATTTCCAGCCTTTAAGAGACTGTAGATGCTATTGTCCCTGTTTGTAAAAGGACTAGAAATGGCTCTACATGTGGAGTACATCCTGTCTTCCATTGTTACTGCTTTCAGTCTCCCCTATAAAGACCTGCCTGCACTCCAGGCTACAACAGCCAGGCAAATACAGACAGCAGCGCATTACAGAGCCATACCTTCCCCTCCCTTTGTGCACGGTAATTGCCACAATGCATCTTCTCGTCCAGCTAATTAAGTGAGTCTTCCCCATTGTCTCCCAATACTATCACCTCTTCACACAGCCAGAAAGAGAAAGGGAGAGCGAGAGTAGGAGAAAGACAGAGATGGGAAACGTATTAAAGCAATAGATGGAAGGAGCAAAGAGGTGGAAGAAATACAAACGCAGGAGACCAAACAGAAAGGGGATGAATGACAAAGGTATGCATCTGTGTCCCAGTAAATGTTTACCGGTTGAAAAAGGTGCCTGTTGTCTGTGTCTGCTGGTGGGCTGTAAATATCACATTAATGCTGTCAGATGAAAATCTCCATTCTCTATAAAGCCAATTCAGGAATCAAGAAAAATAACATTATTCCATTATTTAGACTGACAGTAATGCAGCAATGAGTTTTCTAAGCTGTTTATATGAACCTTAAAAACTAAAACTAGTGTTTCAGTTCCTTGGCTGATAACACAGTGAATAAATGACAACATCACAGCTGAACGTCCCTCAAATAAAAGATCTTGCTTCAGTTGGCTAGTCGAGCTTCAGATTGCAGATTGCGAGTCTCTAAAGGGCTATTTTCACATTTTGATGAGGAAAGTTTCTTTAAGCTCAGCATAAATCTGAGTTAACAGTGACCATGTACCGATTTGAGAGGCAAACCACGATGTAACCTACAATGACGTAATGTGGAAATCCAGGACAAAGAGAAGTGCAAGACACAAAGGACTTCTTTAGTACATCCATACTAATTCATCTTCATTTTGAAACTTTGCTAAGTTTACATCAGCATTTCAGACCTCTAAAACAGAGATATTTGTAACTGCTGCTGACCTGGTTTTAGTTTTAAAAACAACATTTTAGTTCATATATGCAGGAATAGACACACATGTTCGCGTCCTAATTGGGTCTAATCGGTCACAAAAATGAGGCCGAAACATTGCAGCTAGGCTTAGTGATCTCATTATTCATTATATTGTGTGGTTTCCATTGCAATGGCTTCCTTTAGTAATGCACAATGTGCCCCTTTAATATATTGCCACATATAAATCTTTATGTATGTTTTCCCTCATTGCCTTATATTTGTGTGTCACTTTCAATAACAAAATCTCCAAAAATATTTGCAGTCTGACTTTTTTTTTCCATTGCTGTTCATCCTCAGTTATATTTTTGCCATGTAACCAACACTCTGCTTCATGTTTACGCCAACATTTATAAGTAAATAGTCATGTTGTAAGTAAATAGGCATGTCAGGAAAAAGGCAGATTATTTCTGATACTATGCTAAAATGCTTTTCTTGATCGAGGCTGTGTTTAAAGCACCCTGCTGAAATAAATACATACTAGTGTGGATATAGCCTCGGGAAAGTTAACTGCTTGTGTCCAGCAGTTAAACCTCTGCAATAAGATATATTTGTCTAGTCTGGATTCAGAATTTTAGAAGTTCTAAATGTGATCAGGGAATTCACTGTAATAAAATTCAGCTTTTATAAAAACAACAAAAAAACCTGACCTGACCTCATTTGCATTTCATATTTTTTTTTAAAAAACTGCCTACACAAACTAAACTGGAGAAGGTCTACAAGTGCACTTCCCTTCCCACATTTCTAAAAATCAGAAGGAAATATTATTAAAAGAACTTGAATTTGATCAAACTCATTTAGTGATTCGGCTCGGTAATCAACACTTGTGTAATGTAATTCTCAACATGCTAGAACAACATGTTTTATGCTTAAGCTGTCACGTTGCCTTGAATCCTCTACATCTGTGCACAATTGTGAATGTACTTGATAGAATTCATAATAACAAAAAAGGTGCTTTTCGTTCCTTTTCTTCTTCACATCCTCTCTCTTCAGGCCCTTTGTGAGAATAACACTGAGGAGTTTGGACTCCAGAATGAATTAGTAGAAGACACAGATGAACAGATTCATCTAAATTCCACTTTGCTTTAGAGTTTCTAGGAGAACCCCCCGACACCCCCACCCTTAAACACACACATAGAGACACACACTTGCTCCATGCTCAAGTCCACTAACTGACCTCTTAGGGCAGACACTGTCTTCCCAACACATCAACCTCCCCACCTCTCCTCCCTAAAAAAACCCCCCCTACCAATCCTGAACCCCTCCTTGAACCTCTCGCACCACCATCACCCCTCCTACCCTGAATGCTTTCCCTTCCCACACTTAAGTTCCCGTCGAGGCCCTGATAGACATACAGACACACCGGGTGACATCATGGTGGAGAGAGAAAGACAGACAGAAGAAGGGGACTGCCTGCCTGTCTGCCCCCAGCACCCATACAATACAGAAGGGCATCTGGCACTGGGTTGTGGTGGTGGGGTATGTTTTTTAAAAGGGGGGGGGGTGTGTCTGTCAGGACAAAGAATTTAGATCCCCTTCCCTGGAATACGATTATAGTTTGTAAATGGCGGCCGAGACGTAAACATGTGAGAAGAAAGGGGCTGCAGTGTGGTGGTCGGTATGAGAGTGAACACACTAAAAGAAAAATGCATTTTTAGCTATTCGAGGAGGACTTTGGGAATTTCATGAGCATGTAAGCCTGAACTGAGAGACAGAAAAAGAACAAAATCAACATGTAGGAATTTAAAAAAAATCACAAATCTTTGTAGTGTTGTAGTGTAGTGTAGTGTTTTCTGTTAGAAAAAAACCCCTATAAACCAGAGGATCACAAATGCGGTGGTGGTATCTGCACATGTGCGTTTGTGGACGCACTCGCACTTTGTTAATTTGCAAGATGAAACAATGGTTCCAGCGGGATAGAAAACAGTGTCATAATACTCTCTCCTGGCCCCCACCTCTGTCGCCGTCTGAGAGGCTGCCTACTTGCTGTGTGCATACAAGTGTGTGTCTGTCTGTGTGCATACATAAAATAAATGAGCTGTGCGTATGCATTGTGAGAGTCCGCAGGCCCAGTGTATATATTAAAAATGTGACTTGACCCTGGCAGGCTGAAGCAGGGTTTCTGCGTCGTACTGGGCGTGGGAAAAAGGGGAGACCTCTTTTCACAGCTGCTTCGGCCGTTGCATTGAACCAATGGAGGCCCCCCGCCACCCCCAGCCTGCCTCCGCCACTAATGCCCCCCCCCTCCCCTTTCCTATTCACTCTGCAGCCCGCTGCCTTTCAGTGGACCCCTGTCCCTCCCTTCTGCGCTCTGTTCGTCACCCTGCTGCACCCCACCACCCTCGCCACCACCAATCTTTAATACAGCCACCATTCAGCCAGTGCACATTGAGATGCCAGAGGCCTCTCTGCTTTAAGGAGGTAAAGAATAACAAATACCAATGCAAAGTGAGTAACTTGTATGGTAATTTATATTTGCTGAATGTACTACACGCACCAAACTATACAGTAAATGTACATATATGTAAACTATATGAACTCTTTAACAGTTAATATCACACATAATTTTAACATGGACAGCTTTCTCCCAGAGGCTGATTCTACTTTTAAAGTTTTTTTGTTTTTAAACCCAATTCTGTTTTCCTGACACCCATATCCTCCTCTCTCTTTTCCTTTTTCAAGCCCCTCAGCACAGACTTTAATTTCAGTTAACATACTTTAACACAACTTTAAACCTTTGTGCCGACGCACACCCAGGCAAACACACATTTGGCCCCTTTCACCACCTCCCTCCATCCAGTGTATTCACTTGAAGAGATTTATTTCCTATCAAGCCGCATAATGCAGAGGGTATAATTTAAATCAACTTTTAAGAACAGCCAAGTAGCGCAGTTTCTGCATACAAATCTAGAAAGCCTGGGAAAAATATTCCCAGCAAACAGCTGGCTGTTAGGAGCAGATTGCCAACTTTAAGAAGCCACGGGTGGGAGGTAGGTGTTTGGTTTTGCCAATAAAGATAACCTATTACAGACAAACCTCACAATCAGTCTGTTTAAACACATAATGCAGGCTTCATTTGTTTCTAACACTCTCACTAATCTGACAGCATTAACCATGCAACGGCAGGCTCAGAGCAGAATCATAAAAAACACACACCCACATGCAATTTTGTAGAAACTTTAAAAGGTCACATAATGTGCAGAATAACTCCAACAGATTCTCAGGAGCAGTCCTATCATGCTGTCTAGCTACCCTGCTGTTACACCAGGCATGTTGAGGAAATGTTGAGAAGCAGCAAGGGGGCAGCGACAGGGGAGGAGGGAGGGAGGGAGGTTGTAGCCGAGAACCTGAAAGGACTCCATCTCCCTTGGCCAACATGCCATGACGGTGTGGAGCTGCAGTCTGAATTGGTTTCTCTGGGGTGGCGGAGCTGGAGAGGTGATGGCAAGATGAGCCTGAATTGGGATGGAGGAGGGGGGTGGGAGGTTTGAGCAGGAGGAGATATGACATGCTGAGGTGTCTGTGTGTGCGTGTGTTTGTGTGCATGTGTGCGTGTGTGTGCGTGTGTGTGTGTGTGTGTGCATGTGTGTTTGCGTGTTCAAGAGAGAAACTAAGAGAAAGAGAAAGAAGGCACACCAGATCTGAGGTACTGTAAATGAGCGGATTACTGCTTCCCTCTCTTCAAGTCTTTCCATATACATGAGAGTGCTCAGCTGTGGAAGCAACACTGCAATGTGTGAAATCACACATGCTCCCACCGGCACTTGCTTATGGAACAATTGCAACTAATGCACAATGTGTATGGGAGTTTTGTGAGGGGAAAACACAGCATGAATGCACGCTGGTGCATGCTAGCTCTTAATTGCTGCTATGAATACAAAGAGGACGTGAAGAGTGTCACTTCTGGATTGATGCATTTCTGTGTCAAATTTAGCCTGTAGCTATGCCTCTACTTCTAAAGCTCATGTCCAGCCAAAGCTTGTTTGCATCGATTTATCTAGTTCGTGGATATGATATTGACTAAGTAGACCGGCAGCCCTCATCGAGTTGAAGCAAAGCAAAGGAGGTTTAAGAGGTGGTCTAACGCTATGGAGGAGGATAGCCACAGGCTGTGAAATCTCCTCTGATCTTCCCTTGTCTGATTCTCAAACGCAACCTCTTCTCTTGGGGGGCATGCTGATATAGAACTAAGCCAATGTCACAGAACGCTCATCTAACCCTGGAGGGAAATAAAAAAAAATCACTTCTTCTGTCTATCCCCAATGACGGCCCTCAATCTCTATGGAAGGGGCTTCATCTCCCTCTGCTTCCCTCTCCAGTACTGCCTCCATCACTCCGTCTACTTTGTTCTCTGCAGGAGGTTGAACATGCACGAGCTGAGCAGCGTTCTCACCCTTGATGGCCTGCTATAGCAACTGTTAGGATAGGGAAGGTAATCTTGTCATGTCACTCGACACTCAGGAGGAAGTGGGGAGGGAAGTGGGTGAGTCACCTACATCTGGTTTCAGCCTTCCATCATCTGCAACATTATAAAACACATAGCTTGCAAGGTTTTGCCAACTAGGTAGCAAAGTAACTGGCAACCGAAGCCAGAAATATCTGTCGATACAGTAGGATATATACTGTGATGAGCATCTAATAGAGGGGAAAAATACAAAACAGTGAACCACACATTTTCCTTTAAAATAACCAATAACTATGCAAGAAACTGGATAGGAAAATTTTTAAAAATTCTACCAGTCGGGTGAAAAAGGGTTAGCTTTTATAATAATAATAATAATAATAATAATAATAATAATAATAATGAAGTAAAGAAAGAAGTATTTCTTTGTGGGAGCACAGGAAAATAAAGGGTGTTATAGAGACCAAAGAAGAGCCAACTAGAAAGAGGAGGACATAGAGAGAGAGAGATGAAAAGGGAGAATTAGTGAAGTGAGGGACTTAGCCACCCTGAAAGTCTTTCCACATGAGCACACCTTATGCACACAACAGGCTAAGGCCCCCCACCTATGTATGTTTAAAGGGATAAAGAGCGTGGACACATGAATTAAAATATAGATTATACAAGTGGCCACCCCTTCTTATCTGCCAAATCCGAAGAATCTAACAAATTGGATAAGGCACTATTAAGCAGAGGGCAAGAAATGAGTGAACAAAAAGGGTGTATGTGAAGAATGAGAAGAATGTAAAGCTCACCGCTTTTCCGTGAAGACATAAACTGTCATACTCTGAAGACTTAATTCAATGTACATTATAAATGTAAAGTTTTCAAGCAAACTAGTTCATCTGTTTATGTGGAATTAATTGAGGGTAGTTTAGAACTGTTTCAAGTTCAAGTGCGTTGACAAAAACAGATTATTAGCATAGCACTGTGTGTCTCACCTCTGCACTACAGTGATGAAGCCTCATCCTGACCCAGTCAGTGACCTTTGCTCCTCGGGGCAGGAGGCTGCTGTTTCCCCTCTGACCTTCTGCTGTCCTGTAGGTCCAGGCGCAGGCCTGCTGGTGAGGTCTGTGTGTTTCTGTGTGACTGCCATCACTCTGCACTGCGCAGATTCCTGCAAAAACATAAAGCGTTAAGTTGAGAGAGGGCCCACTCCTGCAGCAGGTCATGGTCATAATCTACCTGAGCCCAGGTCACAATTTAATTTCACCACCATAAACCTTTTGCCCACGCTCTCACAGAAAATATTCGAGGATTGTTACACCAATAAAAAAACCCTTTAATTTGGACCTCCTAGTAGTATCACAGCATATTTTTTCCTAAGTTTTGATTCATAAATCGAATCGAGACTATCAAACTTCTATTTTAAATTGTCAGCTACAATTAGTGCTTTGGTTCTTAATACAGCAACACTTTATTTCAAAAAACAATATTTATACCTGAACTGGAGCAGGAATATAGCAAAGCTACAAGGAAAAAGCCACCTCATTTCTAATGAATTTCATTTATGTATTTAATATAAATTAATATAAAGAAAACCTCTATTTAATACTACAGTATTAAATGTTAAGAGTAATGCAGATTACTAATACAGCTTTACCTGTTTAGAATTACAAGAAAAGTTTCTTATGTTTTTCTATTGCAGTTGCCTGTAACACCAATCTCTTCAACAAACACACACACACACACACACACACACGCACACACACACACACACACACACACACACACACACACACACACACACACAAACGATTACACAAAATACTCAAAGATTACATCCAGTAAAATCTGACATCCTTTGCGGGTTTAAAGCCTGCATGTCAGCCTTTCAATTTTTTTCCTCTTTCCCTTGCATGGGTCAGAGGCTGTTGCTAGGCTACCAAACCCAGAATTCATAAGTTCAGAGAAGAGGTTTATATAGGCCACTGCAATTCAAGGTAAAACGATAATAGAAAGCTGATAAAGCTGGAATATGGGTTCAGACAATGTTGAATCACAAAGACCACAAACAAGGCAAACGTATAATGTTAATCATAATATTAACTTTTTTTTTTTTCCAAATCTGAAGTTTAAAAATGTAAGCAATTTTTTAAGGGAAAACGTATTATAGTAACTTGAAATAATGCTCACAATTATTCAAGAAAAGGATGTTACCTTGGTAATAGGTCTGTAAACCGAAAACAATGATGGACAATAAACAGCATGGCTGCTCTGTCCCAGAATTTTTGCCTGCCCTTATGAAACACACAGAGCTAAAACATAAAAATATTGTTGATAAATTGGAGGCTTACATTTCAGTGAGAAAGGCTATAGGCATGATAGATTTGGTTGGAAATGCATGCATTTGTGCATAAAAGAGAATTTCCCCCCCCCCCTCTGTCTTACACAAAATACTCAGTCCTGTCTTTTTAGTCCTGTTCTCTCTAGTCTCACCACAACTTTGTGCCATTTGTTAATGTTGCCATTATAATGCAGAATAAACCCAGGCATGTGAAACAATAAATGAGATTCAAATAGGCCTACAAATAGAGAAATCACAGAGACAATGGACAGTTTAATGCAGCCATGTGGCAGGTGCTTGTAGGCTAGACCTAGACTAGACTAGACTAGACTGGGCTCCATCTGGTGTTGAGGGCCTCCTCCTGATGGTGGAGAGGGCCCAGACAGACACATATTAATGTGGGAACACCGACGTCTAGCCTGCCTCTAAGTCACTCAGCAGACTGCATTTCAATCTCAAAGGCCTCTCCCCATATCCTCCATTTATTACCCCTCAGCAATGCATGAAATTCTACTACAGCTGGAAGGAAGCTGGGAGGCTGGTGCTGTTGTTATAGCACACAGATGACAGGGCATGATGTATTATAAGTGCCTCAGCTTAATTATCGGTTAAATGAATAGAAGAGAGGAGAATTATAAAAAAAAAGATTTTAGCACACATTGTCCGCAAGTCGTAACTATTTTTCAAATACTGGGTTTATCAAATCACAATGCTGTGGCTTTGATTTCATTTGAAGGTCTTAATTCTTTATATAAAAATGTCTCACCTAGAAATAAGCTTGTACTGATTTCACATTGTGGATATCCTGACACCATGCAACCTTGCATAATACCAGACTCTATTACACTAACTGAACAATAACTGCACAGCACACACTAATATTATCATAATTACAACTGCAGGGAGCTAATATTTCTAACCTTACGTGTGAATGGCACATATTTACTAATATGCACAGACAATACCGACTCGCACGTACAGCAGCATGACACCACAAAAGCACAGCTCACTGAGAAGGCACAGACATCTTCTAGCTAGGTCCATTGCTAGCACCTGCCCTGCTCTGTGACGCAGTATAAGCCAGGGCCTACCAACAGTAGCACCAGGCTCTGTTCTGCTACACACTCACACACTCTCCACGGTGCAGAGCCGCAAGCAGCCACAGATTTAGCAGCTATGGCACTGAATTGGCTTGTTTAAAATTCCATATGCTTCACACTACAGAGAACATCCTGTCACTCAGTGGCAGCTCCACTCTGACTCAGATTGAGTGGAGAATGAGCAGATAATGAGCACCCCAAAAAGCATTATGAAACAAGCCTGAAAACCAGTCTGGGTGACCCAGCTGACCCTGCCTTTCAGTGATGCTGCCTCCCAAAATCCCTCTGCTTGGCCTGCTACTCTACATCAGCAATCAAATCATGCTGTGATTTGTGAGAGGCCAGAGTGCTCAGTCATATCTACATTTTAACAGAGAAAATACAACTTAGTGGCAATGTAGCACGCTTGTTTTTCTCACCATCAAAACCAGAATGTGCCTTTGTTTTAACTGCACAACGTTGTGCTTTCCTGGCCTCAGCACAAGCATGAGCTGTTGTTTTGAACTGTTTTCTGTGTCTGTGAAGCTTTAAAATGCTCCCGATAAGGACATCAATCATGCTAAATCCACGAATACAACATGATCCCTTTGACAAACATCTGTGTCTTCTTCCTCCACTTCATAACCTGTCACACATTACTTTGATGAGCTGCTACACATCCTCCTCCTTACTCCTATAGGTATAATATATTAAGCACTCTTAATGTATCTGAAAGATGGATTATTGCCATCAGAATCAACAGAAGCACATAAAGGTGAGTGTACCTCTTAAACAGAGTACTTCTGCATGATGTGACATGGCTCGATGACGCACCTGCATTTTACCTGCGTTTTAAAGGTAAAATACAATAATGTGCATTAACAGATTGCTACCAATAAGAAGCTTTGATTCTTAATACAATTTTCCAAATCCAATAGGCTACACAAACAGGCCAGCAGAGAGGGGACATGGGGGCTTCTGATAGAACACGTGACATTCAAGATCCCTCCAATCAGGTGCCTCTTCTAGCTACAGCTCGTGCTCATCTCACCTCATCTCCCCTGTTTATCGGCATCGAAATAACTACACGGTTAATGCAAAAAAAAAAAAAAAAAAACACAAAACAAAAAAACCTATCTAAAACACCAGCCTTAGCTACTGTAACAAGGCAAGCACGTTCCATTCAAAGAGAAAGCACCAAAGCATGAACACCACTGCCGAATCGCCCTCCTCCTCATCACTCTATGAATGGAGCCTGTCTCCGGTTGCTACTGTCACTCCACGCATCCTTCTCGAAAGAAATATAGCACCATGAATCCGTTTTTTGGAGGCCATGTTCCTCTCTGCACCGGTGCACGTCCAAGGAGATGGGATACGTTTCCCTGTGCGATGCACGGACGCTGCCGCGGGCTTCCAGTCCTCCGTGCAGGCTGCATCCATCCGCTCCGGCAGCACCCCCTTCTCGGTCCGGTTCCGGCTCGCTCTGCCGTGACGACTGCAGAATTAGTTTATACATTCGGTTCTCTAGCTTTATGATATTACATAAACTCATACAGCTAGATAACCAAAGAGAAAAACTAACCCACGTCTCTTAAAGGGGCCGCCGGAGGTGCTTGTGTTGTGGTCACATGGAGCCATTGCATTCCGCCTGCATGCATGCGCACGCCTCTCTCACTCTCTCCCCCTCTCTCTCTCGCTCCCTCTCTCTATATAATGTACACACCGAAATGCGCGCATGCACAAAGCAGGTTACAGTCAAGGTAATACCCTGTTTTATTAAGATCTTTACGGTATGGCTTGTTCAGAACAAGCCTAGCATCACCAGACAGCTCCAAACTGAAAAGGCATTAATACAGAAGCAGGACAAGTAATATTAAGAAAGGAACATGCAAGCCATAGTTTACATCCCCACAATCACCACATGTGCTTCAGAGGCAAAACAGCAATGGCACCATACAACCTGTCTTATTTTCAACCGAGCCTATTCCTACCTCGTAGCAATCAAACTGCGGACTATTCATCATCTCCGTTCTTCAAAAACACTGCTGAACTTCCTCCTACTACAAGTCCTGAGGAGCATCTGCAGGGTGAAGTCACCCAGCTGCAGGAGGAGGATGATGATACATCCACCTGTCATCTATGGACAGGCGTAACAGGAAACCCGGCTCTATGCCCTAATATAGCATACATGTACCAACTATTAATGTCCAACTTTGGCTCCTACAGCGATAACACAACACATAAGAGACGATGCTACGTCCGCTTTTTTCCCAACAGAACTCACAAACAACCGGCTTATTGTTCTTTTAAATGCCAACTCATATCGACCCATTTCAGAGCATAGAGCACAGTTTCCTCGTTGAGTGAATTAATCCATGAATTGTTTGAAAGCAAGACAAACTTCCAAAGGCCTATATAACCTACAGCACACGAGCTTCCAGCTAAATGTCAACAACATGATCTAGTGGAACAAGTCCCGCCTCACTTGATGTTACTGTGTGTTCTGGATTATAGCATGTTGTGACAGCAGGACGAACAAGCCTTTATAATCCTTTATAATCAGCCACACATGGCTATTATACTCGAACTTGCTACTTTTCCTCGTGATAAGCGCGTCGAGCTAGATTTTAGGGGGGGGGGGGGGGGATGGATTCCAAATATAAAGGCAGGACGAAATAGTAAATCGACATCTTTAATAAGGCAGTAAGCCAGTTTTGCGGTACAAATACTTATTTTTTTTAATAAATTAATGGTGCCCAAGTAAATCAAAGCAAATAAGGTAAATAATTTAAATTAATTGCATTATTTTTACTTTTATTTTAATTATCATAAAATTTTAGATTAGATAGGTCACGCTGAATTGAGAATAATACACAACATACTCACAGATTCTATTTGAAAGAGCAGGTTCCATAATCGGACGCTCACACCTTGCTCAGAGGCAGCAATATTAAAATCCACTAGGCAGAGATATTCTTCCAGTCTCAGATAGGGATTGAAGCCTCCTCCTTTGGCTATGTCCAGCTGTGATACCGCGTGTCGACCATGTGGGATACCGACACGCGCGAAGACAAAGCCCATTTTACACAGAACATCACCATGTGCACGTAAGAAATACACGAGAAATAATGTGGGATATCAAGCAAGCCGCAGCAAAGCCCGAGGAAGAGAAAGCGAGAGTGAGGAGAAGGCGCATAGCAGTGTCAGATATGGGGAGCAGGAGGCGGAGGGCCGCTCCGGGGCCTCGGGGTCAGACTGCCAAGGGATACGCGCGAAATTAGGTATGCTCACTGGCACGCACACATGGGTTAGCATCAGAGATATGGAGTGGATAAAACGGACACACGGAGTAATGAAAGTTCAAGACAGAGTAGACACAATGTTTTCCAGAACAGCTTCCATTAAGCTTATTCGCTATAATAAACAGATACCGCCTGTGGGAGTGGTTGTTGGACCTCAATATGAAGTCCGAAGACCCTGCCAAAATCTACTAGGAGGTGATTTCCCTCAACAATGTAAGGGCTAATTATTTTCCTTTTCTATTGTCAATCTACAGATCATGTACTGTGCTTTCCTCACATCGCTAATAACAACAGCATAGCAGAAGCCTATTCCAAAAAAAAAAAAAGATAACCAGAAATGGAGATAGCCATGCAACAGTGTGTAACACCACCACAGTCACATGAATGCATGAATCTGCATGGGCAGCATACACCTGTCCGTGTTTAGGGACATCCCTAAATATCCTGTGCGTAAAGACAGGAAGTCTGCTCGTATGAAGAAAGATATAACAGCCTGCAGTCTGTTTTTGGATAAAAGCCCGTTAAGTTAAGCAGTATAGCGTTATTTTTTAATTACAAATCATCTTATTTTTACAGCCCTGTTCCATTTTCTATGCGTTTATTTTGATTATAACTACTAGGTTTCAGGAAATCAGCATTTAAGCTTTAGTTAATAATTTCAGTGAGGTGATTGTCTGGAGGTCAAATTAACAAAATGCAGAGAATGACTACAAAGCGTCAGTGTACGCAAAAACATAAATAGGAATACATTAGACGTAGGATTTCGTGCAATCTCAGTAAAAGCCTGTAATGTGTTAACTCGTCACTTTCAGCTAACGCTGCGTGTTTTAGATGGAGCTTCATAAAATTCACAACCGTTTATTCAAAAGTATATTCATAATAATCACCCCCTCCTCGCTCTCTCCTTATGTGTGTGTGTGTGTGTGTGTGTGTGTGTGTGTGTGTGTGTGTGTGTGTGTGCTTGGGTGTGTGGGTGTGTGGGTGGCTCCTACAGTAATTTCAACTGTAATGAGCTATTCCTGTTTTCTTTTGATGTACCTTTTTAGAAAGAGTTGCAGACAGTTATTGGACTAATATATATATATATATATATATATATATATATATGTGCAAATTAAAAAAAAAATCCACAAATTCACATTTTTCTTTAACTACCAACGCGCCGAATTTACGACACTAAAATATGAGGAAATAGTTTTTATTATGCTTTATTTTATTGTTTGTCTTTTTTTTATTACTAAAAATGCTATAACTTTCAATTTTTCAATTAACTTAACAAGCCAATTATTCTTTATCTAAAAAAGTAATAACTGTTATTCTTTTGGAAATAAGTGAATTAAAAGCTTTGCTGAGAATTGGATAAAATCGCATTATCTGCAGCGTAAGTCGTAACTATCATTGTGTGTGCGTCTGTGTCTCCTTTTTCTTTCTGTCTTTCTCTGTTAAAATAAAATGCTTGTACTGTGCGTTAATTCTGATTGACTCTCAGTTCTGCTTTCATCAGGCTCGAGTTGATGCATCTGAGCCCGCCCCCTGACTGCGTCACGTCCTGTCAGACATGAAGTACAGTAAAGGTGTTCAGGACAACCAATTGAACCTCTTACCTTCACTCAGAGTATTCTGTTCTATCCTATTCGATTCTATTTTCATGCCCCATCTTATCCTTATCACCTCTCCGTTTTAGCCTTTATACTATAAATAAAGTAAATAAAATAGACTAGAATAAAATACACTCTCAGGGGTGATTTGTTTATACCGTTTGCTAAAGTCACATATGACTTACGGTGTATGGATTCGGTGATATCAAGGGGTGAAATGATTGCTTCTTTCTGCTTTTTCCCTACTAAATAATAAAAAAATAATAGCAAAAAGGTGAAAAACAAAAAAGTAAAAGTAAATTAAAAGAACAAAGCTGCAGAGTGTGTTTGAATTTTAATGTTTATCACGAAAAGTACAAAGACTGAACTTCACAAAGAAAAAGAGAAAAGGGGAGTCTCTGTCCATGGTGCTGAAACGAATGAAATTAATTGCCACTGTCGTTGATATTTTTAAAGAAAAAGTAAAAATCTGAACTATTACGGGTTTGTAAGCAAATCTGAAAGCTCTGAGACTAAATAAAATTTAGGGAAGAATATTTTGAAATTAAAACTAAGTAAACATAGTTACAAACGTGGGGGGAAAACGACATTGAAATTCTAATCGAGAGGTTACACACCAACTTTTCAGTACTGAAATCTGTTTTCTGACAAGAATAAAATAATTTATGAATTGAATAATTATATGAATCTGCGAACAGACTTCAAGAACATGAATTCCCTGCGTTTTAATGTGATTTAATTTAAATGTGTTGTTTTGACACGCAAACACAGCATAAATATGACCGCAATTTAACTCTATAATTATACTTAAATGCCAGATTTACGCCCGAATTTTACGCATGAAGATGGCAGCTGTAGTGTTGAGTTTAGTTTTTCTATGCAGCGAAACTGTGTGTACTGAATTTAAATGAAATGCCTTAATAAAACTTATCGCATAGAAACAAATAAAGCGGCAGTGTTGTAAGCCTGATTTTATATGATGCGGAAAAATTGTGTGTTTTAATGTTTTAAGTAGAGATGGCAGACAATTTACAGAAGTCCTGCACCTGTTGCATGGTGAAAGAAAGAAAATAGGAGAACAATCATATATATATATGTATATATATATATATATATATATATATATATATATATATATGAAGAAATTAACTCTACTAATGAAACTATTTCATTTCTAAATAACGAAGCGAGCAATCATATATCAATATTTAGATTTCAATTGTTATATATGAAACTATTATTTTAAGTACATCTGTGAGAGATAACAAATCTCTTATAGTGTAAGTCCTGGAAATGATTGCAAATGAATGCCTTGTTGAATTTTGCCAAAATATATTTTGGCAAATAAATAAATAAGAAATAAAAAAATAACAATACTATAACTAAAGAAATATAATATATATATATATATATATTTGATTGTTTCTGCGATTTTCTGTTTCTATATACTCATCTGCAATGGCCTGATTAATTAATTTCACGCTGTAGCCCCAGAGAAGATTTTCCCACAAACAAGTGACCAAGAAAAAAAAAAAGAAGACTACGAAAGAAAAAAAATCTCCCAAAGAAAGAAAGAAAGTCAACATCAAGTTCAACAACGTGCTGGTGCTCATTAGCATCACAATGCTGTCTGGGAGCACACAAGTCTTCTTAACAAGAGGCTCTGGCGTCAAGTCCCTCCACCTCCCAGCCAAGGGGACATTTTCCCAGGCTCTGCTAACAATCACACAACTGTTTGCTTTATAAACGCCAGCTCTGGGGCCACTAAGCCCGCCTCATCAGCGCTCAATGGATGGGCCCGCTAATATGGGATGGAAGGGCCGGCTGCCACTCATCAGTTAGAGCTCACCATAATTGACAGCGAAATTTTCAGTTTAACTTGAACCACTATGCAACCTTTACTGAAAAGTGCATTTATATTTCTGCATGATTTTTTTTAACTTACATAAATACTATTACATACAATTATTATTATTTTTATTATTATTATTATTAGTAGTAGTAGTAATAGTAGTAGTAGAAGTATTAGTATTAGTATTGCTTTTAGCGATAGTGCTTTTGAAATATGTTACTCGAGCTACCTTTCCCCCCAGAGTCTCAAGGTTAAGACTACATGACCTTAAATTAATCATATTAAAAACATACTTACAAGCTGTGTACTCAGTAAATCCCACATCTCCAGCTGAAGTCCATTCAGTGCGTTAATTCAAGTTTCTATCGGCCATCTCTCAAGTGCAACCAAACTCTAAGAGCCCAAAGTCCAGCCAATCGATGAACAAGCCTTCGCAGATTGAGAGTAAATCTACACAATGAGTTGATCCAAACCCAAAGAAGAGTGGTTTTTCTTTTTTTCCTTTTCATGACTTTCTTTTCTTTTTTCCCTTTCTTTAAAAAAAAAAAAATCACTGCCATTACTTCTGCATCGACACAAGCCAAGGCCGAGGTGATACTGCTGCCAGCATCCTCCTGCTTTCTCCTCACCAGCCTCGGATGACAGTATGCGGTGATGTTGCGTCGCCGGTCCCCTCCTCTCACTCTCTCGCTCGCTCTCTCCCTCTCTCTCTCTCTCTCGCTCTCTCTCTCTCTCTCTCTCTCTCTCTTGCAAACATAACGCCTGGTGTGCACGACGTGTACAGAAACTCAAACATTCTTCGGTGACCATTGTGAAATCCATTGTTATGCTTGAATGACGGGTCTCTCTTTCTTTAAGTTGCATCCAGCGTTTGATATACGTGGTGAGCCGAAAAGCACAGTCTCTGTGGCTGCTGGTGAGAGAGCCCAGGAGACGGAGGAGAGAAAGGAGCCAGGGAGAATCAACTGGAGACAGACGCAGACCTCAAATTTTGGTCTACTGGGAAAAAAACGACAGGGTAAAAGGCGCCCTGCTTTTTATAGTAGCATACTCTATGGCAGAAGGTTTTATATTGCACGAAGAATTGATATGCTCATAGCCTCCATTCCCTTCCAGCCTCATCTTTCCATCTCTTGCCTCCTCATGGTCGTCAATATACAGAAGTATAGGACAAAAAATAAAACAAACAAACAAACAAATAAACAAACAAAACCAACAAAACAATCTGTTTTAGGCAGCGGTGGTAGTGACATCTGGAATGAGCAGTGATCTCCACACATTGCTTGACTGAGGCACCTGTGACAACATCTTGCGTACGGGAACACCGAGCCACACCGAGCAGCAAAGCACAATAAAAGCGACCGCAGATTTACACGTTTCCGTGGGTTTAAAGGCGCACTGCAGGATAAACGCTTGAACAGCAAAACGATTTGTAAGAAAAGGAGAAGAGCACACAGCAGCGATGTGTGATGTGCTGTTGCCGCAGCCTTAGCAGCGCAAGGAGAAGCTGATGCTTCCCCAGAGCTCCAGTGGGTCACGTTGCTTTACGTGGTGCTACGTCTTCTCCTCTGTGCGTAACAGAGCGCACGAGTGAACACTCGTGTGCCAGATGTCGGTATCAGAGCTGATAAAAACGCAGCATTCAGTCTGTAAGAAAACGAAATCATACTGCAGATACTAACATACAGAGAGGAGAGTCGAGGGTAAAAGGTACAAAAACGAGCCGCGGAAACGAGCGTGATTCTTTGCGTGCTTACGTCAAGCGATGGGGTACATTCTTCCAAATGTGTCATCCAATAGACTGCGTGTGCGACGCAGGGTTAACATTCACGAGTTCAAAACACGGATGCCTGTTATAATACGGCTTTATTCCCTCTGCATTTATCTGAAAACATGTTTGGCGTGTGGACCCATTAATCCCAGAAGAAATTTTACATTTTTGACTTTCTAAACGGCAATCTGCCCCCCCCCCCCCCCCCCCAAAAAAACAAGTGTGTGCGTAAATATAACTGTCCAAATGTCAGAATTTAGGAAGATTAAAAAGAATAGGCCAAAGGGAAAGCAGTTATGTATTATTTGGCTGGTTTAAATTATAAATTAAGACAACAGAAAAGTAGAAAAGATTAACCAAGTAAAAAATACAAAGCAAGATTTAAAGTCACAATTTAAACTCAAGCCAAGGAAACCTGATCATTATCATTATTAATTGTGGAGTTAGCAGAAGTATAGTGACAGCAGCGAGAGAATTGTTATGAATATAAATCAGACATACGGTTCGACATTAAACTGCATTTTCCAGTTTATAGAAGCAAGCAGACCATACACAAATTTAGAACAGAAACCAGAGTTTATTTATTTTTGTTCTTAATATTTAGTCCTGCAGTCAAATTAACTTGGGTCACAGCTGCCCGTGGATCATGAGGGCTCTTACAATTAAAGACTATAAATCATATGTCCCTTTATTGTTCTCTAAATATATTAACAGTGTCGCGAGGTTCCCCTTAAGCATCCACACATCTCCAAGTGTATAATGGCGGTCAATTAAATCAAAGTGAATCAGTAATCTCATAACTGTGGCCCTTAATAAGGCCTGCACATCCGCACTTCTTTGCCGCGTAGTTCAGATCATTCGAGCCGAAACAGCGTCACCTAACGGCACAAACTCAGAGCTGCTGTTCGGGCCTGCATGCTTCTTATCTCCGGCCTACGTCCACAGCACATTGCAAACCACAAAAAACGACATATTACCCCGTGACATCAATGTAACAGGAATAGAGCCATGAATAGAAACGATAGGATGCATCAAAACTATTGATTTCTGCAGATGTAGTGACTGTAAAATTGCAGGAGTAACTGATAGGCCTGATATTTTGTGTTTATTTGTTTTCACATTACAAAGCACGCACAAAGAATTTGAAGATCGTTAGTGTCACTCTAATGGAGATGCATAATATTAGTTACTTCATCATCAAAATCCTCGTTGCATAATTGGTGGTACTGAATAATATCCATGCACAGGCCTACATGATGCTACAGAATTGTCTGCAGGGCATTATTCTCTGCAGCATTGGAGAAAAACGTGATTGATCTTCGTGCGAATGCTTTGAAATTTAGAGGCTTCAAACCGAAATAGGAGCGCATGAAACTGCGTAATCTCTTTAGCAGAATGACCCGCAGTCACCATATTTTAGAGCAGCAGTGTCTTCGTTTTCAACGTAAGTAAGCTGTAAAATCATATCTAGAATGCGCAATCAACTAATATCAAAGGAGTCTAATATTTTATAGAGACAGGAGAACGGTTGTATCTTGTTACATATTTTTGTGTTGTTTTTTGTTGTTGTTGTCTGCAGTAGAAAAGCGTTTCCATTAATACGAAGTAATGACACACATATGCACGTGTAAATGCTAAATACATCCCTTAGAGGCAATTATACTGAAGGTTTGCAAATCTACACACAGTTTAAAGAAATTTGTTGAGATTATTTTAGATTTTTTTTTAAATTTACATCGACGAGCAGGACATGTAGGACAACTGGAGAAAAAAGAATTAAACGTTTGTCCCTTTCTTAGCACAATGTGAGGTTTAGTTGTCCTTTTAATGAAGAGTTGATATCTTTGGGCAATAAAAAAAATGAGTGCTTTAGAAAGTAGAGGTTTAAAAATGGTTTTCAAATACGGTAAAATTACACAGGTCAGGCAAATCGAATAGTGGTGCAATCACCGGTAAAAGACAATCGAATTCACCAAGGGAGTAGCAACGTCTAGCTCAACATGTGTTTGTCGTGTCAGTTCCTCCTATTTTAATTTTTGCATAAACCTACATTTGGAAAAAAATTACCTGGACAACATACTAAATATATTTATTGACTAAAAGAAAAAAATCTATTTATTAATCGGCTCACAAAGTCATATTTATAAGGTACGTTCAATGGTGCTCACAAAACTGGGGATTTCTTTTCTTCTTTATATGAATCTCATCTGTTTAATTTACAGACTGAAAAGCTTAATGAAAAGTTAGTTTTCTTGCACTCATAATTCACGATTTCCTAAACTGCATCCAACTTCCCCTTAAAATCATTCATTCCTGTCAAATTTGTATGGCTGTCATCATGCATGACCACACTGAACTCTGTTGGGTTCAATCGTTAATAAGTGACCGATTCAAGTGGCCACTTCTGGGAATTGTAATGGCCGCTCTTCAAAGAGGCCTGACCTGACACTGAAACAGCGGTGTCAAAGGTCACACATGAAGACCAACAGGAAGCCAATATTTGTCCTTCAGTCTGTCATGCCCCTAAATTAGCGCCTAAGTACTGCAGTTAATTGTCATAAGTTGTTTTGGGGTTGGTGGAAAGCTCTGATTCTCCAAAAGGGTTTAAAACATTCATATCTAAATTAATAATGAATTTGGCAGTTTTAAAAGTAATGCCTTGTGAGTTTTCCCACAAATTTGAATTGTTCAGATTATAAGTATTAGCATCATTATGTCTGGGGGAAAAAGAAATGATGGGCACGAAAAGCTCTGAAATTTCCATGTTGACTTTTGTCCAACTGAAAGAGACAGATAAATAAATAGATAAGGTTCAGCGCAGTGAGCTCCTCTAGTTTTGAGCTGATCACATTATTTGCAACATTGAATAGTTTGTGATGTTTTATAATATATTTTTGTTTCCTCAGTTATGGACGTTTGCTGTGTTGATGGGAGAATTATTCACTGATAGTGAAATCCATGCTAGGAAGCTTGTTTGTTTGTTTGTTTGTTTGTTTGTATAGCAGCACGTGACAAAAGCAATTATTTTAACAGCATGTAATTCTTAATTAGCAATTTGGAGACTGACCCACTTACATCCTGTGTCAGTTGAGATCTGGTGGCCAACCTTTCAATATCTGTGAGAGGCATTTAGAGGTCCTTGCATTGGGCTGACATACCTACACACAGCCCTGAAGCGATCAACTGACCTAAAGCAAAATCAGTTTCATCGCACTGATAAAATCAATCACTCAACTCATGAAACACACTTATAACACAACAGCATAGGCGGTACGTGCACTTATCGCTGCAACATCAACAAACCCCACGTTCATGAATGCAACACAGAAGCGATCAGATCATTAAAAAAAAGAAAAAGAATAAAACAGAAAAAGAAAAAAAAAAACATACTGTGCAAATGCTAAACTTACATGTCAAAGAAACTGATAACCAGAAAAGTCATTCAACTTACATTTCATCACCTGCTTCTGGTTCTTGATCCTCAGGCTGAGGAAGAGATGTTGATGCTTTCTCCACCATGTGAAAACAGAGGAACGGTCTTGCTGCTTTCCTGGTTTAATTGGGAACAGGCTGGAGTTTATGCTAATGAGCGCTGACATCAGTTCTAGCAGCCCCCCACTCCATAAAGGAGGAGAGCAAAAGGGCCAAAGTCGCGCCTCTTTTCCCAGGCAATTCCGTCGGTCAAGTTCAAGCACAGCGGTTGTCATTTAGAAAATGTGACTGCGCAGATAAAAATTAGGGGAGGGGGGTAGATTTATTTAATTTTTTTCCTAAATGAAAAAAACTATACATTTTTGCCTGTTTGACATTTTTTCTAGTGTACCAACAAATTTGAGTGATAACGTTTCACAATGAGCATGTGAGTTTGGAAATTTCTTTCCAAGAGTAAGAAGACTCCCCCATGGGGCTGACAAAATATTACCCCAAGAAATGTTTTCTTGGAGTAAAAAAAGAGGTGCGTCCAGTTAACACTTGATATTCTTCGGATTCATAGAATTTATACCGAGTACATGATGTAGTGGTAGAGTACAGTAGTGGTTGAGAAAACTGAGCTGCTGAAGGTTCATCTTTGGTTAATTGAGTGTAACTGTCGTTTCCTCTGGCAAAGAGAGGTTAAAAAAATACCTCAAGCACCAGCTTTCTCGTGTTTTTTTTTTTTTTTTTTTTTTTTTTTTTTGCGTGTACTTGTTCATCACTCATCTGTGCATGCGAGCGAGTGGATGATCCATGGGATCATCTATGCTGCCGGAAACACAAGCACTCGGTGAAACAGAATTAGCGTCGTACATTTGCGTAATTACAATCTAAAGTGTGCAATCATTCATGTCGCCCAAATCCAGAAACCGTGTGAGGAGACGCCAGCGCAACAGCTTAACGCATCGCAGCAGAATCAAGCTGAGCCAATTCTCCCGTGTTTGTCTCTGAATCTGAAAACAGACGGCCATGATAGGTCAGTGAATACGCAGATGTAAGGCCAATACGCATCTCAAAGGCTTCATTTGTGGGTGAGACACAACAGGTGTGGGACTACAGTTTGTTTTTATTATAGCATGTAAGCTTTTACAAAGAGCACTCATTAAATGGTTTTGGTCAGTAATCTCTCTTAGATTTTCTTTTTCTTCCTCCAATCAACCTCCTTCACAGACACGTTTTGCCAAATAACGGCAGGTAAAAGAGGCACAGGTGTGCATAATAATATTAATGATCTGAATTATATTTGGTCCTGAGCTGGTGCATGTTGGTAGTATGGCTGCTGCATTCAAGCACAGAGCCATTTTGAATGCAACATCTGTGCTTCTCCTGTTGCAGCGATACTAAGTTCCTTGAGGCTGGTTCAAAGAAATGCATTTTTTTCTTATTAATGGAGAGTGATCAGAAATGTACATGATAAATAAAAGCTATTTGATCACTCTGAAAGGAAATAACCAACCAGACTGTTATATTTGACACCTATGACAGTGTTTGGCTTGTATGCACTGTAGAAACAGATGTGGGATCAGGTTTTTTAAAAAGATAATGCCTCAGCAGTGAATCGCCTTAACAGATGCAGTGTAACCGTCCTTATAATATATGCCTGGTAATTAACAATCATGACTCTCACTACTCTTTTAAATAAATCCATGTGACAAAGCAGATCTGGCCCTCCGTAGCTGGTTCCCACACAGCAGAGGAGGCAGCAGTTAGGAAAAGAGACAAAAAGGAAAAGAGCGGGGAAAATGAAGGGAGACGAGAGAGGTGGTGGGGGGAGTGTTTCCTTTGACGGGGCACCATTGCAACATTTGCATATATTCAAATCAGGTGATGAATGTCATGCATGAGGGTGAACAAAGACAAGCCAATGGGAGGGCTGCGTCTCTGCTGCAGGCTCAGAAGCAGCCGTCGGTATCCCAGCAGCACCCTGGGAGAAACACGGGGAAGTGGTGTGGGAACCAAGAGGCCCCCCAATCTGAGCAGAGGGAGGGGAGCCACTTGTAGTCTGTGGTGAATTTGCATTTTATTTGTGTCCATTTTCCTCAGTAATTTCTGCCCCAGCACTTCAACCACAGATGGCTAACACAGGAAGAAGGATTTGCATTTGTGTCAAAGATGATAATGATGGACGTGTTTTCCACCCAGACAGAGACATTCCTTCTCTGGGTCTGAATTACATTTTAATGTCTCGGAAAATATAGAAAATATTTAAGAAATTACTATTTCCTTTTGTTTGTGATCAATGCCAGATGTAGGCATTGGAAAAGTCAGAGTTTGCACAATGTCAGGATGATCTATGAATGCTGTGCTATCCACAAAAGACAAAGCCAGAAATGACTCAGTGTGTATTTCATAACCCAGCAGCATCAAGAGATGGCTTAACAAATACCTCTATGTCTTAAAAGCTGATATGCAAAAGTGAAATTCGAATTAAAACTCTCGCTAATCTCACAAACGCATTGCCTGAAGGTGGAGGCTGGAGGTGGATCATAAACATCAGTCACGCACGCAAAGCTTGATATTGAGTTAAACCACTAATTTCACTTGATTTATGTTTGCAGATGCTTGCCTGATGGTTCATACATGCCCACGAGAGATGCTGTTGCTTCACTGCACAAAGCTCCATTTGATCAAATTCACAGCTCCTATTGAAGCGCCATGCTCTCGCACCCAAATTCACAGGGCGAAGGATCAGGCACATCTTCAGTAGAAGGGCTGCCACCAATTAGCAGAAAGTTGAAATTCAATCAGCTTCAGGAGACCAGCCAAATAACATGAACACACATGCTAAACACAGATTTAAATGCTGTGAATGGGTCTTGGAAAAAGATCTTTAGAGGGCATGCTGCTGGAAATACTTGGCACTGTTGGGGGCTTTAGATGGGATGAGCTGACATTATAATGCATGTTCAGGCCAAGCGTGGATATGTTTCTGGGTGTACGATCATTTGGAACTTCAGAGACAAACTATACCACCCATGAAGGATGCACCGAGCTGTTTCCTGCACTGTCTCAGGTCCCAAACAACTCATTGTTTACTGTATTCCGATGCCTGCAGATTGTGTTAAAACACTGTCAAATTGCAAAGACATACACTTTGTCTTCAGGTTTGAAGATAACTGTGTTGGTATAGTAAAGTTTCTTTTACCCATCAAAATGGGAAAATAATACTTTAATAACATGATAGCATCAGAAAGTGTGCTCTCTTCTTTACTCATTCCCCGGTGTTTAGTGTTTTAATACCAAATCAGAGAGTAACAGGAGCATATCAGAGACTTTAAGCTTCACAATCTGCATAATGTTTGTTTTTATCCAATGAAATGCTAAGATGCATGATGGTGGAAGCATGAAACCTGGAGATTATCATTAGAAGGATCACACAGAGGCATTAAGGGGCACTGAAGAATAACAAGGAAAGATGAAGGGTACAATTTTACATTTAATTAGAGATGAGAAGTAAAAGCAAAACCTCTTTACAAGTTTCCTTATTGTTTGTCATTTTTATACTGCAGAATATGTATTAATTAACAGACATTTTCACACTATTATTTTTTGTATGTTCAAATCGTAAAACCGGGGGAAATGATGCAATAATTTTCAATCATATTTTCAATCATATTTTTACTATCACAGTGGCATTTTTTTGTCTCTATCAGGGGACTAAGAGCAAAGCATTGTTATTCTGATGCCTTCATAAAAATCGGAAAATGTTCACGTGAACGAGTGAACATTTTCCGATTATGGCTGTTGTAATCGGAAAATGTTCACTCAACAGTATGGCTGTTGTGTTATTTTGATTTCAGTAAAGTTGCGAAAGTGAAATACTATGCCTAATTGCTACATTATAATTGCTACATTATAAACAAAATCCCCAAAATCCATATTTTAATATTAGTAATTGAAAATGTTAAAGAGGTAAAAAGGAAGGGGCAGGAGTAGTAGAAATTGTATTTTTGTCTACCTATACTGTTTTTCTTTCTCAAGGGTTCTCACCTTTCAGTTCTTATACTGATTGCCCGCAGTAGGCTTAGGCTGCTCTAATTTTGCTCGGCCGCAACTTTTCTTTTCTTTCTTTCTTTCTTTTTTTTTTTTTTTTTTTACCTGGGTGTTCAAATCAAATCACTTTTATTGTCACATCACATGTGCAGGTACACTGGTACAGTACATGTGAGTGAAATTCTTGTGTGCGAGCTTCACAAGCAACAAAGTTGTGCAAAAATACAATAACATAAAACAAGCAAAATATAAGAATGGTTCAGGCTAACTTTATCTATGGTTCACTTTATCTAAAGTGACTCTTTAGATAAAAAGAAAATCTTTCAACATTAGCAATTTGAATGTGTGATTATGAAAACAATGGTTCGTTTTCTCTGAAGGTTAACCAATTAAGAAAAATAAATAAAAAATTAGTAGAAAATACACTTTTACCTCCAGATTGACTTTCACCTCAGAGGCATATGGGGATTCACATTTCAGATTTACGATTCTTTCCCGGAGCACCTGAAGGCATCTCCCGTCTCCACGACTACATCCGGGACATTTAACAGCTCCACATGTCGGCAGGTTCAGATGCCAAAGACTTTCTTGCATGAGAAGAAGCTGTTTTAGTTACTCTCGTTTCAACGACGCCGTTTGGAAGAAGAGATGGTAACTTCATTTATAGTCTTATATATAAAAACAGCTTCTTACAGAGTGCTGGGAAGCCCACTGACGAGCGCTTTTTAGGTGTTCCGGAGGCAGTTAGAGCTAGTTTGCTAATGCTAACCAGCTGTACTGACAGGTGGTGGACCTCCAGTTAAATTTAGCACGATAGCCATTTGCTCAGTTTCATTCATTTTGCAGCGGCTACCAGCGTATCGTGTTCTTAGTGCTGTTGAACGTAACCTCTTCCTGCTATTATCTCTTTAATGTCCTACGTGAGTTAGCTTCTGCCACAGACTGTTATATGTAAACAAACCGTGATGTAGCCAGCTCTACGGCTCTTCAAACTTTGCTGCGGAGTCCTTACTGTTGTAGACAAGGCGCTCGTGCTCTCTACATCATCATTATACAAAATGACGCTATGCACTCAAGTGCACGGTGGAAACTCAGTGCGTGTGTTTAATTTGACAGGCGCTGATGGGAGTTCAGCTTGTGGTCAGCTTACTGGCCGCCAGCATAATGCAGAGGATGGCTCCACATTGCTCATTTGCACGCTGGCTCCTCTGCAACGGCAGGTACTGTCAGTAATATAATCAGGTTTTACGTAATTCACACAGTGCACTAAACTGCTTTAACACATGTGCTTGTTGTTTGTTCCAGTTTGTTGCGATTCAAACACCCTTCAGAGGGAGAGCTGTGTGCCCTGGCAGGAAAGCAGATGCCCAAACAAAACAGGAGAGACAGGTGGGAAATGGAGGGCTGTGCTTCATGCTGCAGGACCACTGCGTGCTATAGCATGAAGTTATAAAGTTGTATCATGTGATTCTAGTGTTACTCCATGACAGTGTTATAGTGTGTTTCTCACCCATCCGTTTCTTCATGCTTCAGGCTTGCATTGTTATTTTTTTTTCCCCATCCTTTATTTGCTCATAGGCGGCAGAATGGGGAGAATAAGCCGCTCACTGTGCCCAAAGACATTGACCTTCACCTGGAGAAAGCGCCAGTCAACGTCATTGACGCTCTCGGTAAAACAAACACTTCTTCGTCCACATCACAGTAATGTTGTGCAAGAGTAAATATTACTCGAAGCCCAGCTTTGACTGTTAAGTCCCGCCGGTGGTTTGCAGCATATTACACTGCATGGAAACTTTATTGAAATTCTCATTTTGATTGTGTTTTTGTTTTTTTGTTCTTGTTTCTGCTTTCAGTGCTGCGCTTTTTCCTGGAGTACCAGTGGCTTGTAGATTTTGCAGTCTATGCAACCGGAGTTTTCCTCTTCACTGAGTGTTACTATAGTGTGGTAGATGCCAGCAAAGAGGTTAATATTGGAGCCATCTGGTGTGTCCTGACTGTTCTTTTCTGTCTGTATCCTTCAAATGTAAAACACTCACTCTCTAGATTAGAAAGAATATATCTAGAGCCAGATTAGTTTGTGATGTTTTCCTGACTGAAGATCCTGATATGTCCACCACATTCTTGGCAGCTGTTATATCAATGAAGATGAGTTGGTAACTATCTATAGTACTGAATGAACCTAAAATCCTAATAATCTCTTTCTACAGCTAATGTTTAATCTCTTATTAGGAATACAAGCACTACTAGTGTTAAACTAATATAAAAACATTAAAAATGTCTTACAAATTGTAAGTCTTATACATGTTTAACTAAAGGTAAATTATCACTGAAATATATGTAGCTCCTTTTTTTTTTTTTTTTTTTTTTTTAACACCTCTTATTTGGTTTCCTTTACCATCTGACCCACAGAAAGACCCTTCACACCCTAATGAGCCACTACTTCCGCTCTGAGGAGGGTGGTGAGCGCTCAGTGTGCCTTGCCTTTGGTTTTCTGTGTCTGCTTGTGGCCATGCTAGTGTTGGTTGTCAGAGAGGACTACCTGGAGTTCGGCCTAGAGCCGGGTTTTTCCAGCCTCTTTGACAACTTGGAAATCTTTGTCAAACAGCAGGGCTACGCTGACTGGTCGTACGTATCTCCATGAAAAGATTACTTCTGATTGAAATATTGACCTGTTGTCTTTAAAGAAATGCTTGTTGCAGTAAAATTGATTTATATTAAATCTTATGAGTTGAGTCATCTTTCAGTTGGCACAGGAATGAGCCCGACTGTATTTGATATCTGTGCTGGAAGTAGCCCTTCTTAAATATTGGTGTCACTTACTGTTAGTGGTTGCTTTAAACTCAGAATCCCAGTGACTAAGCTGACAGTGAAGCTTGGTTTGGCTGCTGTCTGTGCCTACATCGGAGCTCTCTTGGCCTTCCCTGGACTGCGGCTGGCTCAAACTCACTTAGATGCGGTGCAGATGAACTCAGACCGTCCACTCATCCAGTAAGAATTGTTATATGGAAAAATAGCATGTGCTTCATGTCTTTTATTACTACACATTAGCTCTACTCTGCTCTTTCAGTTGTGTCCCTAATGTTTCCTGACAGGATTCTGCTGCATATGGGTTTTCTGTCTCCAGTCATTGTGTTGGTTTTGTGGGTGAAACCCATTGCAAGAGACTTCCTGGCCAATGCACCTATGGGAAAGACTTCTGTTACTCTGTGAGTGCTCATTTCTGATTGATTGATTGTTAGTTCTAGCTTCTCGTAGCCAATCAGGAAATAGAAGAATTCTTCTAGGCAGCGCTTAGTGGACACCTGGCTAATCTCTGATAACTTCACTCTTTGCAGAGTATCCAGCGAAACATTTGACAGCATGCGTCTTTGGATCATCGTGGTGTCGTGTGTGCTGCGGCTGGGTCTCACCCGTTATCACCTCCAGGCCTACCTCAACCTAGCTCAAAAATGGGTAGAGCAGATGAAAAAGGAGGCAGGACGTATTGCTGCAATTGACATCCAACGAAAGGTCAAATGCAGTTTTAAACTTTCTCAGTATTGCATGCTTTTATCTTATAAACAGACAAATTGAGAGTTTTTAATAAAAAACAACTTTAAAAAAACTGTTTAAATATTTAAGGATAATTCTTAATAAAAACTTGAGTGCCTGTGTCGAGTAAAGTTTCTGTTCCCACTCCTAGGTTACACGTGTGTTTTGCTACCTGACAGTAGTTAGTCTTCAGTATCTGATTCCAATTCTGCTCATCCTATTCTCAACACTGTCACTTAAGGCACTGGGTAAGTAAAATGCTCACTGAAACTCACATCTTGATATTTGAACTTTTTCTCAACCATGTAGACTTTCACAGGCCTGAAGTTCTCTGGAAATTAGTCAGACATTAATCCATTTTTTAAATTGACTGCTCCTTATGTCAGATTGTGCCAATTTGCTAAGAGCACTAGTGAGCGAGGGCCGTGTGTGCTGCATCCTGAAGCTCCATCCAGGCAGTTTTGTCGCATAAACCAAAGTGAATATTTCTGATAGTTTCAGCATGTCTGAAGTGGATAGTTTGTATCCATAAATACTGCCAACCTAATATTTTTGATGAACAAAAGGTTCACGGATTTCTCTTAAAGTTAACTTCAAAAATACCAGCAGTCCTGGAGTCATGCTATAGAGTGGAGCATTTTTGCATTCATAGATAATCATTGGCATTGGACAAGAAGGCACTAATGGAATTGGAATTAATTAGCTATTAGCTTTTATGTCACTTGTTATTTTATGTGGTAGAAGTGACGGCGCTTGATATAAATGGGAAGTTGCAAATTTTGCCTCGGTTGTCACATTTGATCTTGTTTCTTATAACGGTAAAAATGAGGTTTAATTGGAAATTAGTTCGCATCAGAGTGCAATCAATGAAAAATTAGCCAGCCAAAAACCAGATCCAAAAATAGACTTTTGTAGGTGGCAATTTAGCTCACAGCCTGAGCAAGCCACCATACACCACGAGGCTGAATGCGGCGGCTCGGGTTAGACGCCGACCTGCAGCCTTTTCCTGTGTGTCTTCCCCCACTCTCTTTCCCTCCTGTCTATTCTTAATTTTTACCCTAATAAAGTAGAAAGGCCCCCCCTGAAATAAATTAGACTTTTACTATATTCCGCCCTGGAAATGTACAATTTAGCAGTCTGAATGTTAGTGAAACATAACAACCAGTTATTTGTTGCAGGGGACTTCTCCTGGAGTACAGGTGCCCAGGATACTCCTGGTGTGACACCAGCAATCATCATGCCCACAGCTGCACCTGTCCTGTCTGGAGCTCTAGATGAAGATGAAGAAGGGATGGAGGACATGGAGGAAGACATCCAAGCTACAGTAGCTCGACTGTCAGAGACTTTCACGGCGCTGCGATCTGTCCTCACACCGCTTTTCTACAGAGGGTTTTTTGCCTTTCTCACCTGGTGGGTGGCTGCCTGCCAGGTCATAAGCTCTCTGTTTGGCATCTACTTCCATCAGTACCTTATGCAAAACTAACTAAGGAAAATGGAGTGCCATAATTCTATACATCCAGCAATCAGCTCATATTATGCTGTTGCACAGGATGCCTGCAGACAGCAGAGGGGACATTTCATTAAAATAGAACTGCAGCTGGATTGCACCATCTTTCTGGTTGTAACTGATCAAGGTTGGATGCTGTCTGTTGCAATATTTACTACTTTTTGACCTTGTAACTTTTTGAGACCAGCAGGACTCTGGCATTAGTAACACACAAATATACAGAAAGAAACTGAGTGGGGTCTGCATCACAAATCAACTGCAGTTTAGTCCGCCTTAACATGTATCACAATGCTAATTCTAAATTGGCTCAGTAAAATCTGGGTTTAATTGGCCCAGAAGGTGGCACCATATACCGATACTGATGATAGCTGTGATAATTCAAATGAAGAAAATTATGTTGCATTAAAAAATATGTCAGCGCAGGTGTTATTACAGCCTTATAGTGCAGTGTTTCTACACACTGGTTAACGCAAAAGTAGTTGTCAGACATTGGGGCAGTCCCTGCAGGTGGGGCGCATACAACAAAGTGAAAAATATGAAGTGAAACTTAAAGCCTTTTTTTTTTTTTTTTTTTTTTCCCCTTTTTTGTACTATTTGCGTTAGAAGGGTCAACTGTGCAGTCTTTTTAGGTGTGTAGCGCCTATTACGCACACTACTGGTGTTGTGAAATTCTCGTAGCGTTTAGTCTTACTTGATATGCAGTAGTAACCACCTTTCATCCACCTTGTTCACGCTGCTGCCAAACCAAACTTTGTTATTCACAAAAATGAAGGATACGTTTGACTGAGTTTATAGTCAGTTGATATCACATTATTCTTACAGTGAATTTAATGCAGGCCGTGATAGTCTTGTAATGAAATATGACAGAGTTCACATTCAGGTTCAAAACATTCACCAGCAAGTTAATTTGGATATTGCATTGATAAAACCTGGAATTCTGCAGGAATTGCCTCTGGATTTTGAAAGATTAACAAAAACAAATCTGATTTGTTTATCTGACCAAAATAGTGCATTTGCTTTAACTGTTAATGAATGGTGCCTGTAACCGTATGCTTACTTGACATGCAGCTATAATTGCCTCACCCTAGATGAGAGTAAGACAAACTGGTATACGAATTGTTTATTAAAACTCTTGTTTTAAATGCAAAGTGCTCAGTAATTGTCAGGATACTGAAGAGTCCAGTTTTTGTTTTGTTTTCTCTTTTCCCAGAAAGACTTGTTAAAGTCTGTTTTCCTGAAAGGTAACCCTGCCTGAAGCAGGTTAATCATACAGTGTTGGTTACCATTGTTATTTACTGAGGCTAAAATTGAACCAGCTTTGTGATGATGTTAAACCAGAGTTAATCCCAAATGCTGCTGGATTACCTACGGAGCTCTCTTTGTGATACAGACCCCAGTGTTATCTAATAACTTCTTTAATAGAACATTTTTCTGCAACTTCTCACATGTATCTATGCCAGTGTTACTGAGTTTTGTTTTTTTGTTGTTGTTTTTTTCATTTTCAAAGGAACACTGTTAAATGCTGCATTTATGATATTTGGAGGTACCAGGACAAGTATGAATATTTTAATGCCTGAGTAATAAGACATATTTTTGCGAGGGACTCTTTGCAGTCCTTAAAGAACCGATTCACGAGTGCTACTTTTTGAGTTTTATTTTTTGGGGGGGATTTTTTATTTTTTATTTTTTTGGTTTTGTGTTGTTTTGATTTTGTGTGTATGTGTGCGTGTGTGTCTTTTTCTGCTTCTTTTTCCTGTTTTTCTGTGTGGGCGTAATTTTCAGATCGAGCCGACTGAGTGTAATGCAGTGTGGCTGTGTATTAGTGTTTGAAAGCCAAACACCGTGGAGCTGTTGCTCTTTATCTTGAAGTGCCTGGGAGCTCAGGGATTTTGAATGTTTTGAAATCTCCTTCCTCCCTGTTCATGTGTATTTAGAACAAGCTGATATTCTGCAGTGAACACTGCAGGTACATTTCTGTTTTACCCATTAATTTTCAAACACTACCCATGAACAACATGCTAGTTGCAGTGTCTTAATCGCCTCTTTTACTTCATAGGTTTTGTTGTTGCTGCCAATCAGCCATGCATATGTCAGACTAATCAAAACCTTCTCTGAATCAGTCTTCATCAGTGTGTTTTATTTATTTTATTTATGATACATTGATTAACTTTGTGGATGGTTTTGATCATTAGTATGTTTTCTTTAGATGGCGTATTTGAATGCTCTGATATCATTATACTGTGAAGTTGATATGAAATGTTCCCCTAGGAGATTTTCTGAATGCATGTTGTGCAACACTTTGGCTGTAACCTGATTTTTTTTTTTTTTTTTTTTTTTTTTCATGTGTGGTCCTAATAAAAAGATTTGCTGTTTTCACGTCATTTTGACTTTCTCCGTTAATTCCTCCTTCCACCACGGAGCGTGGGAGATGTTACAGATAGAACATTTCCTTTTAAAGAACTGGTACTCCACTGACAAAAGACGTGGATGACAATGGAGCGTCTAGTCGCTGTGCAGGGTGCTGATCTCTGACCCCAACCTCCTGAGAAGATCGTTCTTTAATCACTGGTAATTATTATGAACCTAATGCCCCCTGGACTCTGAGAAGAAATGTTTACGGTGGATGAGCTTGGCTGTAGCAGCAAAATAATCCAGTTAATGGACAGATTTTATGCAGTGAACTGCTTTTATAATCTCTGTTTGACAGTGCAGTTTAAATCATTCACATGTATTTTGTGACATCAAAACCTTCAAAATCACATGCCAGTCAATTGTCACGTCAGCTTTTTGCAATAATGAGAAGAGAGTGGCTCCTTGTTTAAAAGCTGACATGATTTAAATTCTTCCTCCAGTCAAACGTTGTGAGCATCCTTCAGTAAAAGAAGCGACATGCTCCTCACCTCACTGTCTTTTTATATGGACAACTGAAAGACATTAACAATCGCAAAGCCACTGAGAAGCAAACAGATTTGAGAGCATACCAGTTAGCAAATCCTACATCTCAGTATGAATGCAGAAAAATTTCTAGGACAATGTTTTTGTTGCTGTGGAACATCGGTTTAATTTGAGTCAAGCTCACCCTTCTCTCTGGTGGGCCTGTAAGAATGCCTGGCCTCATGAACTGAATGGTGATATTACTTTTACGCATCTGTGCTGGAGGCCTCGGGCCCCTTCAGTCTGCTCTATGGACTGCAACAAGGCAAGTCAGACAGCCATGGCCGGCTATGGTTGCTATAGAGGCTAGAATGTATGTCTGTGTGTGTGTGTGTGTGTATATACATAGGACCCAGACATGCCTTACAGACTGGGCCTGGTCTAGTCTCATCAGACCAGACATGACCCCAGTGAAAGTCTCGTCATTTAAGGTGGAGAGACGACAGCTCAATACTGTGTGTGTGTCTCTGTGTGCGCCCACCGTGAAAAGGCAGGTCAATTCTCCATAGAGGCAGCATAGGAAAACATTTTGGCATGGTTACTATGAAACAACCAGCTATGGAAATGACCCTATTTGTGCCCCTTTTTTTGTCTTGTTTGGAAGAAATAAAGGTTTCCAGGCTTTTGCGTGGTCTATTTTTGTTCCTCTCGTTTGGTGGGTGCATGGTGAGCTGCCTGACAGGGCCCTGACATGATAATGAGGGAGTGTGTGTGTATTCAAAAGATAGAATGCAGGTGAATAAAATGAAATAAATGGACACATGAAAGCTACACAGTGAAGGGCACTTTACCTGCTTTCAGAATTAATGTACATAAAAACAGAGGGAAATGATTCCCTTTTATGCCATTAATTTATTAATTATTAATTAATTAATTATGACATTTTTTTCATCTGAGAAAAATGATAAACTGAATGTCCTAAAATAAAATAAAAAACAAAAACAAAAAAACTCAGACTGGGGCAAACACACAAAGTAAACAGTCTTTATTTTAAAATGATTCACAAAAAATGTCAAAAAATGCCTCTGTTTTGTTAGTGAAGCATCCAGCAAATATGTATGTATATACGTGTTTAAAAAATCAACCAGAAACATCAGAATACTGACAACTTGGCTTTTCATGTTTCATGCTAATATTAATCCACAAAAATCCACATATCATGAAAAGAGAGATAAATCGACAGTGGAACTTGTGTTTGAAAACCTCCACAAGCTGGATTTTAGCAGGAGTTTAATTTAATGAGCCGATTAACCGATTTATTAGATAAAGAATTACCTGTTAAGGCTGGTCTTCACTGCTCTACACTTTAACCAGTCTCAGTCAGATTAAAAGTGTGAAATAAGACGACCCCTTGTGGACAGTGAATGAAAATTATCTCCTTTTTAAAATTTTATTTTTTTTTAATTTTTTTGTCATTTGAAGATCAGAAACTGAAAACGCAAAACTAAAAGACATAGAGGTATCCAGTGCACAAGATTAAAAAGTAAATGTATACATAAATGAAACCCGGATAATAAATGAACAAATGAATGGATATTTGGACTCATCTACTACAGCTTGTCTCGTGTTTTAACACATCATAAACGCAGGAATATCTACACTAAACACTTACTACACAAAGCCCTTCAGGAAGAGCACATGATTGCTGCTGTTTAGAAAAAAATCGACCAAATAAAGACAAATAGATCCTTTTTGGGCTGTTGCAGTATTTGTGTGCAATGCAGAGGGACAATAATTAAACACTTTGGTCTTAGCAGACTGCTGTGAGTGTTTCTGACAACATAAAATGATCATATTACAACAATACTAAAGATTTTTTTTAAAAAAACAAAAACAAAACAGCACTTGAAAAAGAAAACCATTTTTACATCCCAAAGAGCTCATTGACCTAATCTCTGACACAGATTGATGCCCAGAATCTTAAAAGGGTGGGTTCACATTTTTTCAACTCTTTTTTTTTTTTTTAGATGATACTGCTGCAAAATGTCCCACCAGTTCTGCAAATATCTTCTTTTGTTGTGAATCATTTGTAAGAGATGTGGGGCCAAGACACAGGAAGACAATCTGAGGCTACGGCAGTCTGATTTAAGTTGTGATATTTTCAGAGCGAAACTTCCTTTTTCTTTGTTTCTCTACAAAGGATGCCTTTGCTTTAACATGAGAATGTGCTTTGTAAAGCAACAGCAATAAAACACTGTCTGGACAAAACAAATAATTCAGACAGAAGAAACCTCCCGTTAGCTGAATTTTATGTGTTGTTAAAGAAAAAATAGACGGTGGCTTTCATACCTAGATTTCTCTCATTAAAATTCCATTACGAAGGGTATTTTCACATCTGAAAGGAGAAAAAGGAAAAACTGTAACTAAAAAAAACTTTTATTTTAAGAACGTATCCAATTAAATGCCCTGTTGTGTAACCTTATCACATAAAACCCCAGTCAAGCTACTTTTTTAGTACCTCCTATTTTTTTTTAAATATTTTATTTTATTTTGGCTTTGAAAGCTGAATATGTATGGACGTTTTTTTTTTCCATATGTGCACTTCAGAGAAATTCAGTTGGTCCCACACTGCTGCTGTGCCCAACTTCAACAAAGTCACAAGAAAACAATCACATTTCCAACTTGTACTTTTGATTCACATTAGCTCCACACAGAAAACTAACCCTAACCAAACAAAAAGCAAAAAGTCTGTATGCATCTATCTCCTCATGGGATCAAGCAAGTGATGCAGAGAAGAATTCTCCACTGCCCAGGAGAGACCAGCTCTGTTTGAGGAGACAAAGAGAGGCATACGTCGACCCTTTATGGTTTTGTCTGAAGACAGATGTTGACTGAGAGTGGGTTGTAGAGCGGAGCAGCTGGCTATCTCTGCCAGCCGTCGCTCATCTCTAACTGCCGGAGCGACTGCCCTCCTTCCTCTTGGTCTTGTGGGTAGCTGGTTTTGGCAAACTCTTTTGTGCCATTGGCTGGGTGGCTATCTGGAGGGGTATGACGAGCTGAATCGGGGTTGCTCATTGGAGAATGCTGCCTGAGGTGGTGCAGAGGAGGGGAGGTAGGTGAGGCCATGTGCTCAGGAGAGCTACGCTCCGATTTGATGTTGAGGTTGAGGGACGGCAGATGCGGAGAGGTTGGAGTGCAGGACTGAGAGGGGAAAGAGCATCCCCCGCTGGACCCTCTGAAAACAACAAGAGGGTGGAGGAAATGAATTTGGATTGAAACACGTCATCAGTCCTGGAGTTACAGCTAAGGGGCACTAGAAGTAGCTTGAAGATAATTTAAAGACAGTCAAAACTGCTTGTGAACATGGCATTTAAGAGTCAACTATCACTAATGGTTCAAAATTATATATACAGTGGATTTACTGTATTATGTCTAGAATAATATATGATATGCTCACACAGGATTTATATGAGGCCCATGAGGCTCCTGAGGTGGCTGCGCCGCTTGCCAGGGGTTTACTGTTCCTCGTTGTAAACTGACTGAGTGATAAAAACCAGGCTGGCTGTACTCTGCAAAGGAAGAATAGATATACATCGATTTGGAGAGGACAGGGGTGGAAACAGGAGAAAAGATACAGTTTAATAAAATGGTTTCATTTTAAGACAAGATAAACTTCACAGCAAGGCTGGTTTGACGTTTTGGGAAATACCCTTTGTAGTTTTTATCGATGAGCACAAGATAAGAAGACTGTAACCTCCCATCACTCATGTCTGTACACTAGAGATGAAGTTAGAGTCAGAAGATGTTCTGCTTAATTTGGAACAGTGTAAAAAAAACCCTAACAAAATTTCCCTTTCTTTTTCTTCTTCTTCTTTATTTATTTATTTATTTATTTTTACCTTCTGTGGAACTAATTCCTGCCTGGGTTTAGCAAGAAAGGCAATGTTTTCTCATGATAAATTCACCAGAAAACCACCTGAAACTCTCCAAGCTCCTGGTCCTGCACAAACTCCAAACCTTTTTACACAAGGTTTGTGCACTAATAATGAGGTTCTGGAGTGAACTGCACCACAGTCAGTCAGTATCCTTGCTTTGCAGTTGTTATCCTAAGCTATGCTAAGAGAGTATATGTGTGGTAGGTTTAGTTTTGCCATACAGACATGAGAGTGGCATTAACACTCTGATATAACCTGTTAACATGTCAAGCTATTACTGTATGACTACTTTGTTAGTTGCCATATATTTTTCATATATTTCTTTTTTCTTTCTTTCTATAGTAACAGAACACAGATGACATACCAGAGGCTCCAGGGGAGGGGAGACCATATCCTCCCAAACTGTGACTCAGCAGCCCTGCCTTCCCCATAGCCACCATGGAGCTGCTGCTGTGCAGGCCCTGGTATAAAAGACCCCTCTGATGATCAGAGAAAGGGAAACAGTCATACTGGAAATCTTGAGTTTGTACTGATATAGTGAAGTCAGTGTATGAACACTATGAAACTTGTGAACATTATAATTGTGAGAGGTGTGAATGAGTCAAAAAACCTGTGAAGTTTCTTGTCCAAGTTTGCAGAACTATTTATGTGTTTTGGTATTTAATTAAGAACTTTAGTTTTTAGAAGCAGTACGACATCTATTAGAGGCACTGACACCTATTTGTTTTGATCACACTGGATAGCACAGCTACTTACAGCGGAGTTGTGGTTAGCACGTGTGGCCCCCATGGCCTGATTAGCACCATCTGCCCGCAGGTTTTCAGTGCCCACGTTCAGAGGAGGAGGGCTTTTCATGTCCAGAGCTCGATTGAGGTTGCCATGGGAAAACACAGAGTAGCCGATACCTAAACAGTAAAAAAAAGGAGCAGGAAGTGAAAAGCGATCTAAGCCCGTTCCACTACTGTCATTTATTCTTTGTGATACAATCATCACCTCCCTCTGTTGCGGTATACAAGTGTGATTTTGAAAAAAAGAACTTCTTCTTTTCCTTTAACCTTTGAATGAGTATCAAGCCTTCGTGAGACACCAGGCAGGTCTGAATACTTATAATATGTGCAACTGTACTGAATATACTGTAACTCATGTGACAGAGTCCATTGCGAACGCAATGTAAACCAACAATCACTGTCAAATCTTAGATAAAACAGAGCAGTGCATTTAGAATCACTAAAAATGTCAGTGATCAGTATTTAATGACATCCCAGTGCATCCAAATAGTTAGAGACTGTATGATGGCTGACATGATAGGCAGGTGTGATGCATTCTGAATAGAAACCACAGAGCTGGTTGTAGCTGCAGTTACACTGTTGGAGGGCCAGTTTCACATAACAGACCGACTGCGCACAAGCACACATACACACACAAACACACACACTTCCTGTGAGTTCACAGCCAGCTGCACAGATGGTTGACAGTACACACGAATTTTACAGAAAGCATTTAACAAGAAGTTAGAAGAGTGGCTCATGGATTTTCATGTGAAAAGCTATGACTCTGTTTAAAGGTAGAATAATACTGGTAGATTATTTGTAGTGGTAGATGAAATTTTAAAAAATCATTTAGACTTTGGTTTCGTCATGAAAGCGTTAAAAAAACACAAATAACTCACAAATGAGCCTGAATGAGCCTGACAAAGGCCCAAAATTTGTGGAACTTGTCAAAAGCGATACATAGATGCAATAGAAACTGACGTGTTTTTTTCAAACACAAGACATACACAAATAGATACTACCCTTAGTAGTTATGATGATTCTGGTATAGGACTTAATGAGACTAACCCGAGTGTGGAGACATGAATGCAGTGTGTGCATGGGGTGCAGCAGGACTGGCCGAGCTGGATCTGGAGTTTAGAGATTTAAAGCTCGGGGGTCTGTGGGAGGTCATGCCGGATCCGGATGAATTGGGAAAACCATTCTCGCAACCTGCAGACACGAGGAACTGTGCCTCTGGCGAGAGCAGAGAGGGACCCTGAAGAGTAAAACACATAACGTGTAATTTTGACAACAGTATGGATTAAAGATCAGTTAATTAAAGATGCTTTCGTAACACAGAATTCTAATTAGAAGTCAGTTTGTCTGTGTTTGGTCTGTGCGTGTTGAGTGTAAGTACGGAGTAAGGAGTAAGTATGTGGTCACTAACATAGAAGCGCTGGCGAGCCACAGAGAGATCCATGCCCTCACTTAGAGGATACTTGTCTGACGCCACCTGCATGCTCTCCTCACTGTCAAGCTCTGAGCCATCAAGTCCGAGTCCTTTCCTACGCAGGGTCTGATGCAGAAGAGAAAGTGCACATGGAAAATTACTGGCAACAATAGCACAATGGTTTCGAACCACAACAATGTCACGAGAAATGGTTTTCACTCAAAATACAACACCTGTTTTTCCAATTTTTTTTTTTTACAATATCCTTCCAGAGGCTTTATATCAAATAATTGCATGTTCTGTTAAAAATTGGTTTATGTTTCAGATCAGCTGCGTATGAGAAGCTTTCACATACTTCTTTTTAAAAAGCTCCTAAAATAGTACCTCCAGTATGTCCGTGTTGGTGCGACTCTCGTGTGGCTCGCTGTACTCGGTGTATTTTAGCAGAACTTTATCCATGTCTGTGCTGGCGTACTGGAACAGACGGTTCGTGCTGTTGAAGATGATGAGAGCGATCTCGCAGTCACAGAGCACGCTCAGCTCGTAAGCTTTCTTCATCAGGCCAAATTTACGTTTGGTGAAGGTCACCTGTGACAGAAGAAAAACAGGTTTGCACTTTTAACTCCCTCCAGTTAACTCTGCAAAGTTGTGAGCATGACAAATTAAGGAAGTTGGATAATTAAAAATAAAATAAAATAAAATAAAATAAAATAAAATAAAATAAAATAAAATTAAATTAAATTAAATTAAATTAAATTAAATTAAATTAAATTAAATTAAATATCCCAGAGAGACTTTACAGTGCAGAACACGTTCAATCACCAAACACTTCATTCAGATACACAAACCTTATCACCACAACACTTTCAGTCAAAAAGATCAGATATGAGAAATAAATTGTGTTTATCAGCATTCTGAAAACAGTTAAATAAGAGCTCTGGATGTGTACACAAACTCACTATGCATATCATGCGTTTTTCCTAACACAGCTAAAACTTCAAATAATATTTAGGGTGTTTCATGGAATTGTAGTATTTGAACAAATATTAATGCACGAATAGGCTATAAATATGATGCAAGCAATTTTGTTCATGCCACAGTATTGTACAAATGATAATATCTGTCTGTGGTATTGCAGAGCGGTGTGACTCCTGTGCCATAAGTTGATGTAAGTACTATGTTGTATATGTAATCGGTGCTGTCATGATTCATTTTGCATCAAACTGATAAGCAGTTCCTCTTCTGTTTAATGGTGTGTTTTCTTGTTAGTTCTTAAATTTTAATAATATTTCCTTAATCTAGTGTCGACTGTCGGCACGCTCACATCCTTTTTTTTGTTCAGTGTGAAAGATTGTCTTTTTGTCAAATAAAATAATCTCACTTTAACTGGTGTTAAGGCTTTTGATAAATTCACAGCTTTAGGTTATTGTATCACTTACGTTCAAAATATTTGCTATTACCACCGTTGGGTAGAAAATATTGAATGCTAGTGATGTTGTAAACTGCACGATTTTAATAATGTTTCACACTAGTATAAATATCGTAATTTGATATTTCATTAATAGTCATCCTTGCATGCCTTTGCATTTGCATTTCAATCAGTGAACCTATGTTTTAAATATTTGCAGTGCAATGTTGGACAACAAACAACCACAGCGTCGGCTACATAACATGCACATTTGCATGAAACATGTACCGCTATTTTTGCAACTCAGTGCTTGCAGCTTAAGTGACACTTAATTACGGAGTCTAAAACATATCTGGAAGAGGAAAACGTTAAAAATTTGCCTGATACATTTCCTGAGATATCAGCGCGATGTCTTTAAACGTCTTGGATTGATATACAATTTTTACACTAGAGAAAAGGCCCACACGTTCACACTGTAATAATATTTGACACTTAAAAAACAAGAAAATGTATCTGATTGTTCAAATAATCTGGATGAAGTTTTTATTCTTCCTGCAGTTAACTATAATTTTAGTAGGACTGGATAATATTTACTGAGAAATATTTTTTTTAAAACAACATATGTGTGTGTGTGTGCGTAACATGAAACGATGTGTGCTCACCTGTCTATTTCTCTGGTCAAGAATACGAGAAATTTGTATTTTCTTTCTTCCCATTTTCTCTTCTCTTCTTAGTCTAACACCTGTCAAACAAAGTGAAAATCAGTGTTATACTAGAATAAAACAGCATACTTAAACATTTGCAGTAATGTGTGAAAATCAGCACCAATGAAATGACCTAAAACATTAAATGAACCTTTACTCTCGAAGATCACAAAACGATTTACCTCGATACTTAAGCTTGCATTTGTAAGCAGTTGAACTAATTATTAATTACTGTAACAAATTTGAGGTGATATGATCACATATTATAATAAGAATAGAATAAATGTTCAGTCTTTAATACAATTCTGATGGGAAAATGTCATCCCTTTGCTTTAAGTGACTCAAGTCCTTTCCCCTCAGTGGGGCGAGGGTGTTTATTTTTACCACCATGAAGCGATGCGGTCTAAAGTTAGCGTGGCTCTTGTGGGGCTAGCAGTCCACACAGAATGACACCCTGACAGTCTGGGTTACCCCTGGGCCAACAGCACAGTGCTTGACTGCACCAAGCGGCCCCAAGAGACAGGGTTAAAAATACAGTCCATAGCTCTTTTTAAAGGTTCAGCAGGCAATAGCTGAAACCAAACAGTAGAAGGAAAACGGTGTGTTCTTGAAAGATGGCTAATGCTAAAAGCCACCCACTCTTCTCTCATGCACGGCCAGGTCAGAAAAAAACAAAACAAAACAGGATTTTCAGGGGCAGATAGCAAAGACGTGGCTGGCTTGAGAATGTCCATTTTTGAAACTCACACCCGTGGTTTTTCTGTTTTTGTTGGGCTAGAAAACAATGCCCCCCATCCCTGCTGTATAGAAACAAAAACAAAGCAGAAAAACGTGGAACTGAATGTTTAATTACATTGACGCTTTAAGAGATGGCTTTGCTGAAAATACAACATTAAATCAAATGTATCCATAAATTTGCTCCCTGTATGAGCTGTCTCCGTTTGATGCTCACTATCAGTAAAACAACTGTGTTAAGTGGTGGTCTGCCTCTTCTGACTGGGCCATACAGTATTTCTCTAAAGCCCAGAGGAGTTTTCACTGGTTTTCCCCCCTAATTCTAGACGTCGTGACTTCTCTATATTTAGTTGCTTGCCCCTCCTGATGGTGCCTGAGCGGATATGAAGCCCATGTTCCCACGACCCCTAAAGTGCCCGCTGTCCTTCAACATAAGCTTGGCACACAGAAATTTGGGGCATGTCTGGAAGAGTCCACCTCGTTGCCCTTACGATTACCTTATAAAGTCTTGCGTTATTTGCTTCGTTGAATATGTTGCAGAGCCAAGACAAACCTCAAAAGTAACAGCTGCAGACAAACTCATCCTTGCCAATGTCTGTACGGTAAAACAAAGTGCACAACAGAAAAATAGAACCACAAAACCAGCACTGGTCTGTCTAACTAACAACTCAACTACCACAAAGAATTCACACCAGGCCAAGCTGTTCTGGGTTTTTTTTTGGACCAGAAGTGAGACAATTTCACCTCATATCAAGGCATGTTAATGTAGAGAAGAGAGGGAAGTGGGACATATGTTCTAAAAAAGGCTGAAAGATGTTTATCACAGGGTTTTACCGAAGGTTCCGCTCCTCTCAAATACAACCAAATGTCAACTATTAGAGCTGCTGACAGCTCTGTTAAAACCTATGGCTAGCTGGGTATATATAGCTGCCCCTCCAGCAAACCGGCGTGGAGTTAGCTATAGAAAATCTATGTGGTTTGGTAGGTTTGTCAAAGGCCTAAAGGCCGAGGTGGGCAGGAAAAGCCTGGCTGTGCCTCACAGCTAAATCTGGATACTTTCCCATTTGACAACTGCCATTTGAGGTCTGCACATTCACAGAAACAAAAAACAGCATGCACCTACTGCCTGTGACATTTCATTTCCATGGTCAACTACTGAACATCTCGGGGAAAAGGTGGACATGAAACGGAACAAGCAAATCTTCCTTTTTGTCTCATTTGCCATCAAATGGACATGAATGAAAAACAGAATCATCATCTAACCTGTCATCGTCCAATAGTTCAGCACATGCACACCTTCCCCAGAGCCTCAGGCTTCTAGGGAAGGACAGTGCCTTTGACAGATACCTTCCCAAAGGTGAGACAGTGGAAAACACTGAGCACAGACACATACAAGGGCAGCAGGAGCTTTGCTTTACCCCGGGATCGTCTGACTAATCACCGGGGAACTACCTGGGACAACAGTGCACATGTACAGAAAACCCTGCGCATCAAGGTAATTTTAATTGGTCTTATTAGCACTGCTGATGTTGCTCATTAACAATATGTATCGCGCGACATGTTTTCTTGCTGCAGTGAACTGTATGCATGAATGAGAAGGGGGAAAAAGTAGGGCATTTGTAGAGTATTGGGGGTTCTGCTTCAATGGTTTCCTTTCCATGAGTCATTCAGAGCATGGTGGCTTCAAATGTTTCAAAAACATGATAAACACTTGTAAGCATATTAGCCAGGGAGGTTAATGGTTTCTTCTATGGTGAAAAAGCAGATTGCCCTGCTCTCTACGCAGTACTGAATGTTAAATATGACAAGATACATAATGGTAGTGTTAAAATACTGATAATTAAAGATGGTTTGAGAAAAGGGTTTTGCTTTTGCTAAACTATTTTTTTCATGTTTTGCTCTGTGAATGCATTAGTTACACAACTATGGTGATCACAAGAGAAGCAACACCTAAAATGTCTACTGTACTATATGGGTATAATGTGCTTTAACTGTTGCAAGCAGTGTGTGAATCAAATCTAACAGGGTTGTTGTTTTCACTGCTTTAGTCATTTTATCAGCTTGTGAATGTCATATCAAAGGCCAGTGTTATGTGGGCCGATGTCTGTCTTCACCCATTCCCTCTCTGTATGTATTAGAGCATATACATACATCCTTCTGAACTAAAGTTAAAAAAGGTGAAGGCCAAATCTTGAAAAATTTGAAGTCTTAGTGACAGCCTCACTTATTCAAATCAAAACAGAAGCATACTCATAAAATAAAGGCCCCAGGGGAACACTTTGCTTCTTAGTCTTTATAGTTCTCGACAAAGCTTTGCATAGCTAGCATGGTAACCAAAAGAGGTCTTTTTATTATTTTTATCTTGCAGTATACCTAGCTGTATATGTCTCTGTTTGCCACCTTTGGGGTCAAATGGTTCATGTGCTCATCGGGCCTTTGCAGTGCAATAGCGAGGAAATATTTGTCTAATTTTAACTGGGTATAATTGAATTGCCTTGATATTTTTTCATAGAGCCAGAGTAGCAATGTTGCATGCAGGCATGTGCTGAACATTTGATCTTTCCATAAATAGAGAAAAAAGGTTTTTTTTTAGTCTTCCAAAAGGTTAGAAAGTCTGACATCCTCTCAAACTATCTGTGAAGATGAGCCACACCTCGCACTAAAAGAGGATTACCTTTTTGAGGGCATTAAAAATGGGAAAAGATACATGTCCAGCACAAAGGAATGTCAGAAGATTAAAGACATCAGAATCAGTAATGCTTGCTTTAAATTAGACTAAGGACAACAGGTAAAGGGATGAAAGAACTATCTATCTGTCTGTCTAGATATCTATCTATATCTGTTTCTAATAACAGCAAAGTTAGTCGAGATTCTTCTTAAAAGTTGAAGCAGTCTACTTAGAATGGACTCATGGGATGTGCTTGCTTTCAAAGGACTCTGATTCATTTTTCACAGTGAGCAAGCCAAGCAAGAATTAAGTAATAATAACTATTTTTTTTATTATTATTATAATGATAATAATAATCATAAAAGTTAAAAAGAAGTAGAAATGCATTGCTTAAACCCGTTTATGGGCAATTATTCCCAATAACTTGCTGACGTCATTTCAAATAGACAGTTTAAGAATAGCCCGTCTGTCCCCGAGTTGCCAAGCACTCCTGTCTATTATAGCCTCATCTCAATAACACAGCAACAGGTACTTTACTCACAGCTGTGTCATGCAATGCTCTACACAGGAAACCCCAGGAAGCTTCGCTCATTTGCCTTAAAAACCGAAATAAGAAGATAAAACAGAAACTCAACACGTGCTTAAAAATAAAAATAGAGCATCTGATCTCACCTGTTCCTCGATCTTCTTTTTCTCTGTTTACTTCTTAGTTTCACCCACTCGATCAGGACCAGTCAAACAGGAATAGTTGCTGATAGGAAACATAAATGACTAAATGAGCGTCGAGAGTCTTGTTGTGCGTTCTGGTCTTGTGCAGATGCAGAAATATTCACCTGATGCAGAAGCTGCGGATGATTCAGGAGCGCTGCTTTCCAACAGCTGGCTGCTACAGCCCGCCTCTCGCTCTGTTTGTGTGTGTCACCACACACCGCCTCCTCGGCCATGCTATTGGACACACTCTTCCACCTCCCCTCCGCGTATAAACGCATTCGTCACTATAAGGTGCCAGCAAAAGTTGCGTAAAGTCCTTTATGCCTTCAAGATTTGCATTATGAAGCAATTTAGTTCTAATGTTATCTTTTAAAATGTATGTATATATCTATGGTTAAAGGGCATTTTTGCTTGTGATTCATTCATGTACCACAAAATATTACAAGGTTTTTGCAGGACATTACAACATGTCCTGCAAAATGTCAAAAACAAAAATATATTAATTTTTTTTAATTTTTAAATAAAATTTTATGAGCTAAATTTAAGGGATGACTTGAATTAATCTCTTTAATGGGATTCTGCAAAACTTAAATTGAGGGGTGAGTCACATGAATTTGATATACTGTGCAAATGGGAGTGCTATGGCTGACTTTAAAGTACATCAACTCTGAAAATGTGACAATGATAAGATTTATTTACTTTTAAACAAACGTACAAGCATTTGAACGCAAAGCAGAAGGAAGCAGAAGAGCATGGAGCATAGCTGAGGTGTATGGCGGTTCTTCCCCAATTACAATGCAAGGCACAACATTAGGTGTGAGATTCTGTTACTAAATGTACTGCACACAGTAAGAATAGGCATATGTTATGTTTCTACAGTAGATATGGTAGATATTTGTTATGATATTTGCTATTATTTTGTTTTAAAAAATCCCCTTAAATGTAAATCCTGCTTTGCCTTAAAAAGTAGAAGATACAATGTGCTTTTTAAAATCAGCCCCTAGCAGAGTCAGTGAACCTAAAGAATTACAGGCTGATCCAAAAGTCATTCAGCAATGAGAATAGAGCAAAACTATTCTGAGGAACACTCTTCTAGAGTTCACGGTCATTTTGATAAAAATATTTAAACATTTTGGCCTCTTTGGTTGGAAGGAATTTTTCGTTTTTTTAGTATTGACATAAAAATGTTATTGTGACTGATGAATTAAAGACTTCGCTATTGGAGGTTGACTATGGTGTTTCGCTGCTGTTATGGGAAAAGGATACATCAGTAAATGTTAACTGTTTATCGGGATACACATATCTCTTTGCATTAAAGTCAATTTGCACAGTACCAACTGAAACACTGCGTTATGCTCAGCAAACCTGAACACTGGCCACAGGCCATTGCTCAATACCAGAGTCTGTGGTGGCCTGTCACTAATTCAACCTTTACACATTTCTCTGCCATAGAAACAGTGACAACCTAATCACACATTTACACCAATAAAAGCCTAAACACAACATAATTGCAATAGCCAATTCTAAAACTACAAAATGAGTTATTTAAGATTAAGAGTCTTTTTAGTGTTTGTGCCTGTTTGTCCGTACATCAAGTAATTTAAAAATCAAGCATTCAGGCAGTAACTATGTATAAATAGGTGTGGAAATAAAAAGCAAATACAAAATACTGGATGAAAAGTCAAAATTTGGAACGACGAGGGCATAGTTAACATTATCAGCGCTCAAAGCAATGTTTGCTTTCAAGTTGAGAGCAGCTCAGAGTGATTTCCTCATTTTAGTCTAGCCTGAATATTTGAGGCACAAGGAGCTATGCAAAAATAAACAAATCGCTCAAAAAAGGCAAAGAAAGCGGAAAAGGACAGAAAATAAATGTAACTTACGTTGTTTTATTTCCTGTTTCCTACCTAGATAAAACTCGACACCCTTCTTTATGATGCTGTACATCAAGAGCTTGGAAACTACTGGCCTAAAAACATACAACCGATGTTAAAAATACTTCTTTAATTACAGCAGCATGTCTTGATTTAATAGCAATGCTATAAGATTTTTCTTGAGGCTTCATTTGAATTTTGACGCCCTTAACCACAAGAGCTAATTACTTAACTCAGCAATATTCTGGAAGCAAATGTCTGTGAATACTGGCTCAAAAACATCAGAAGAGGCCTCATATTGACAGGCATTAACTACACTGACATACCCTTTGGCACATCTCTGAATATTAGTCAATAGTCTCAAATGTTCCCACTTTCTCCATATCATCAGTAAATGATAGATCCCGGTGACACCTAAATGTGACATCTAATACTTATTTATAACTAGCAAACACTGAAACTAACTTCATCCGTGCTGTTATTTTGTAAATGCTTTACTCATAAGTTGTTCATTCCCCTTTGCCAAATCAACCATGGCACGTAAAATCGTTCAGTCAGAATTCCATAAGTGCCATGTGCACTGTAGCCCATGCAGAGCTGATGTCATTGGATATATGTTCATCAGCTAACCTGGGTAGTATTGATAGAAAGTAAATGGGGTGTAAAAAGGAGAGGAAACTGACAGAGAATGATCAAAGCAAAGAAAAAAACTAACAGAAAGCAGACATGCTGTCAGCTTAATAGGTATATTTAGAGTTAATAACTGAATCACTGCATGAGCTGCATTATTAACTATTTTGGGGTTGTTACACAATGTACTAAATATAATATGGTGGCAATTTATTAGCACAGATCATCTTTGCAAGTGTGGATAACAACTCTATTTTCTCTCACGCAAAGACAAACACATCAACACAGACATGGAGATGCAGTGACACAAGCACACATGCACAGTCTGAGATCCCAAGAGATAGCTTAAACTGTGCATCTGATGCAATACTTAGTAACATCCCTGCAGGCTACCACAGTCTTCACCTCCAGGATTCATTTGTGTGGGGCCCAATCGTGCTGACGGCAAATACAGCAAATCCCCATCTGTAAATAAAGCAAGCTAATCACCTGCAGCAAAGGGGAAATTATGTCTTTGCTATGCGCTGTGTTTGCGAAAGTGCATTCTTCTTTTAAACACAGCGAGAGCTTTGCCGTCGGTGTAGGCACTGAAGGTGGAATCTGAACTGCGTTCACATTCACACAGTCAGAATTACTGATAAATGTCTAAGACAAGAGAAGTTGAGAGAAGCAGCAGAAAGATAAAGGTGCCTTTGCCCTTTGAGAACTTTCCGTATCAAGTCCATTTTTTTCATTTTCCTGAAACTTCTCACTTCTGCTTTCGACAAGATCAGCCGCGACCCTTTTAGAGCATGTGGTGAGGCTGTCGAATTCAGAAATAGCCTTCATGGTCAGTCTACATGTGTGAGAGCAATTGTTCACATTGAGTACCTTTATAGCTACAGTCTTATCTGCATCTCAACAGAATAAGGGTTACACCTTTACCTCCCCACCACTCCCCACCAACCCCCAACCTCTAACAGAACAATAAGGCCTCTGTAACTCAAGTCACGGACTTAAAAGTATGTCAGGGTGCTTGTGGTCCAGCAGCATGTGAATGAAGTGTGTGAATATTTAATATTAATTTGATCAAATTCTGGAGATGTAATTTATTTTTATACAAGGCAATAAAAGTGGGCGTAAAAGTGGAAGGGCAGATGAGAGTTTAGGCGCATCTCTGTCAAGCTGTGCATACTTCCAAAGCTACTTGTGAAAAGTTAATTAGATTCATCCTCTGCAGAGCTGAACTAAGAGTGGCAAGAATATTCGCATTAAACAGAGGTTATCTTGGGTGGTTATCCTTTTTCAAATTCCCCTAAACCTGCCATGGTCCCATTTAGCATGCCCAAGAATAACTTTAGACAAGTTTTTTTCCTCCTTCATTTGTTTTAATATTATTCTTATTATTTGTATAATTAATTTTAACTTACTGCATATCTTTTTATTTTATTTCTGTGTCTTGTTTATGACAATCAATTGCCTGTTTAAAAGACATACAGTAATCCTTTAATCACTTTATGAGGACAGGAGGCTTCAGCAGAAGTAGGTTAATCTAAAAAGAGACACAGCCCTGTTATCATCATATCTACACTGCCTACATTTAAATATCAAGAAATAAACTTGATTAGAATATATATATATATATTTTTAAAAAAGCATACATTTTTGTGCACACCTTAAGTTTAAAACCTGTTTTAATGGTTAATAATGGGATAACAGGAAATATGTCTTTACTCTCTCGGGGTGTTTTGTCTTTATTTAGTGAGCTCAGCGTCTCCCTTGAGCACGTCGAGGCATTGTTTCTGTTGATCCAAGAGAGAAAAAAAGTCCATTGTTGTTGCGAACTTTTTAATCTGGGGATTTAAAGCCCATCACATGCTCAGACCGGACTGCGGAGCACTCCACGAAACACAGGCAAACTATTGCCGAAGTGCAAAGAAAGGCGTTCTTTATCCTCACACCGCAATGCAAGCGCACTTTTCTGGACTTTAGGATCGCTGGAGGATTGTGTTTAAGAGCTAAGAACCGAGGAAACCCTTTTCCCCCTTTTCCAGGAGAAATCTGACCACCAACGTTTAAAGATAATCATGACGCAAAAGTACAGCCAGCGATCTTTAATTGTTCTGTCTTTACTGGGGATTTTATCGGCCATCATGTCGGTTTTATCGGTGATTTTGATTTTCCAGCTGCAGTCACAGCAGACGGCGGTGAAGGAATCACCCCCGTCCACCTCCTCGGTCATACCCGCTCATGTCTGGGCCGTCCTGCTGCCAGTGGCCACAGTGCTCTCCGCTCTGTCCCTCACTCTCAACTTGAGCTCTGTGGTTGTGTGTCTCCTCCACAGCTATTTTTCAACCGAGGTCTGCAGAGGAGAACAGGATACAGAAAGGTATTTGTTCTTGCGCGTTAAGGCATTTCTTTTCGACCACCTGTTAGACAGCACCTGCAGCTGTGGTAGCACTCAAAGCCACTGTGCTCATTTCCATTTTTTTCCTTCCTAATCTCGATCCGGTTTTTTCAAACAGGCAGTTCCGGTCAGTTGTGACACACCTTTGACAGTTAAGAAAACCACTATTTACCCAGAAAGGCGACCTCTGAAGCAGCACTGCGCGTTTTTTGCCCCCTCACCCCTAGGCCTTGTTAAAGTAGTCGAGTACTGCTCGCAAAGCAAGGTTCAAAGTTCAAGGTTCTTTATTTGTCACATGCATACTTATACAAGTATAAGAACATTATATATAATATATACATTAGGTGAAAGTGCAGTAGTAGCATGTTTGCAGCAAGCAGGTGAATTCTGTACATTAAGTGAATTAAATAAGAATAGACAATCTCACTATTTTACAAAATACACATTATGAACATATTTAAAATTAAAGGAATTTGAAATGTACATTGTGCCGGTGGGTTTAGAGTGTCTAGAAGAGAGTCCTGTCTCAGTCACTTATGGGTGATGTGATGTGTTACTAAATAAAAACGAAATAAATGGCAATAAGAGTAAAAAACGAAAAACAAAAAAACCCTTAAATGCGTGCCAAATAAATCCAATACGATGCAACACACCATTACTAAACTTCATTTCCCTCTTTGTGTTTTGCAGGGTGTAAGAGATCTCAGTTTAACTTTGTCCAAGGTTTTAAGGCTGCAGATTATTTCAACTTTTACTTTCATTCTCCTTTACACATGCAAAGTGTAAAACTAACATGACGACATATATTTTAATAAGGTGCAAAGCATTACACTTAATCTAAGTATGGAATTAAGATCAGCTGCTTCAAAAAGCTTAACATTTCAGGTGCGGTAACTTATTATGAGACTGCTGCTTTGCACAACATCCTATATGGGTTCCTATTTTGAGGATAGTGCACTGTCGAGGTGCTCATGTCACACTTCTCCTTGTGCCCACATGTTTTTCAATTGTTAACCCTGCAAACCACAGTCCTATCTTGAATAGTAAATGTACCAATTAGGTTTCGTGCAAAGAAAACATCGTTTCAAAAGGATAAAATGGGTGTCCTGTGCAAGAGTGCAGAGGCCCGCATTGCAGTGCTGTTGGTCCCCCCCGCACACACACACACACCTCTCTAACCCTTTATGAATCCCAGCTAAACAATGGATTTCCTCTCATTATGTACCCAACACACAGCCTCTAGCTGGCCCTTTCCCACGTCGGTTTACAAATCTAACGGCATACCACAGCACCTCCCTGACAATGGAGACATTCCTAGAAATTTTAAATCCATGGCACAAATGACCAAGCATTTATAAAAATAAACAAACAAATAGCCCTAATTTTGCAGGACAAAAAGTTATAACTTTATTATGTAGCAAAGAAAATGAACATATCAAAAACAAAACAAAATATATTGTTGTTATTTTAAGTAATGCAATGTCCTTGTGCACTAAACAGATCAGATTTCTTTTAACAGAGCAGATTGGTTCCTTCTGGACAGCAGAGCTGTACGACATGTGGCTATTGGACTCTTCTGTCTGGGGGTTTCTGTCTATTTAATAGGTAAGCCTGAGCAATAAAAAAAGGATCTGTATTTTTGTATAAGCATATGTTGTACCATCTGGCAAAATGTTAAACAGAACAAACACATAAAAAAAAAGAACTAACTTTAAAAACATTGGCTGTGCAGTGGACTTTCAACAGCAGTGGCAAAACAGCAGTGCTGCTGTCTCCCTGAACCGACCAGTGAGTCCAACAGAACAATGCATTCTTTGAGCAGCCATGACTTAAGTGTTTTTAATGCTGAACCTAGCAGCACTGGTATGCTCTGTTCCACTGAGAGGCTTGTACGGGGGGTGGGGGGTCAGTGTAGGCAGCCACTCTATTGTGATGAGGTGGTGTTGCCCTTCTGAACCCACTTCAGCCACAGTCAATAGGTAGCAGGGCAAGACTTTAAAGGCAACGCCACCAACTTAGGAAGTCGCATCACATCCCAGAGCTGTGCTTTTCTCCCACCTCCTTCAGCATGCCTGAGTCCATTGTCCTTTTCCTGCAGAAAAACATAGGAAACTGTAATATAAACTGTAACACTCATTGTGTTCTGCTTTAAGTTATTTGGCCCAGTAGAGGTGCAACTTGTTAGCTGATTACAGAGAAAAGCACTTGGTGTTTCTGCACATACAAATTCTAATTTTTTCCCTGCTACTCTCTTTCTTGGCAGCCATGTCCATTTTTATGCTCCTAATATTCGAGATGGAGACTGGAATTGCAAGTGCTTGTGTACTTTCCTCTGGGATCCTGATCCTGCTGGTGGCTGTAATACACGCTCTGGTTAAAGCTTCCCATACTGGGAAGCACTATCACAGCGACCATCTTGACACCCTGTATCGTAACGACCACGGAAGTAGCAGCGCACCAGTTTCTCGGCCCTGCGAGTTAAAAATTGGAGTGGACAAACCGCGGATCCTTCGCAGCCAGTCTCACCTCCAGCATCATATCGCCTTCACTCAATGTGGCGACCCGAGACAGCGAGAACAATATCAGCAGCAGCAGTACTCCCCTACAGGAGGTTCACAGGGCCACTCTAGTGATAAAGATGCTTACAGCAGTGGTGGCAGCTATCCCCGAATGCACAGGACACTGTCTACTGAATCTGGTTTGCTACAGGCCCAGGTTAAACCCTGGAATGGGGTCAACAATGAGATGAGGAGCGTCCTTGCACGAAAGTCAGGGATTTGTGCAAAAGACTCTACTCTCGTGTGACATAAAATAAGATTAGCAGTTTGCATCGGTGGCTAGAAAAGACTAATGACCTACAAATACTATATGGTGACAACAACAAGTGCAGTGCAGATGTAATACTGTCAACATTCGACAAGTTTATCCAGAATGACTGCAGACAAAAGAAGAAAGAAGAAGGAAGAAGAAAAAAAAAGTATCTTTAGCAACTTTTTTCTCCTTTTCTCCAACACAGGTTACAAAAGTATTATTAACCTGGTGGGGGAAAAAATGTAGTGCTTCACGTTAATGAATTTGATCTAAATTTCCAAATTATGCACACCAATGCCATCCATATATCAAGCTGATGAATTTATCGCTCATATTATAATCATGTAAATATTTTATTCTGCTGTATATATCTGCTTTTTGCCAAATATGTGCACAATGTGCAGAGGTGTTTTGTTATGTGCTTTGTAAAATTATTTCACATAAATATTAAATAAATTGATTCTAGAAGTATATATAATTCAAATAAGAACTTTTTGAACACACAAGCCTGTTATCTGAAAAGCTAATTTTACTAATTTCAGATACTAATAATGTAACGTCTGAAGGAACTACTAACCTTGGACACCTCTGTCTGTCATGAGGAAGTGGATGGGGCATGTGGAGCAGTGACAGTGGGGCTGGGACAGGGACTCACATCATTTAAGCTGCATGCAGTTGTCAGTGTGGGAGGGGAAAAAAGGTGGAAAATAAAATAAAAACAACAGACAAATCAAACAGAAAGTATGACGCTTCTAGTAACTACAAAGTCTTCAGAAATGTCTGGATTACGAATTTGAAGTTGCAGGAGAAACAAACTTTAATGAAAAGCAACATATTAAATGATATATTACATTAGATGAAGGATACAATAAAATAAATAATAAATAAAATAATAAATAAAATAAATAAAAACAAAAACAAATGATGAACGATATGATGTAGTGTAAAAAACAGTTACGTAAATTGTAAATGGACTGGCACTTTCAATTTGAACACTGAAAGTGCTTTCTACTCCAAGTCTCATCACCCAACCACACACATATTCATACAGTGCTTTTATTTTCACTTAAGTGCTTTTAACTAACACACTGTAGGAGCCGTGGATGGATCCACCACCTTTCCATTTGGTAGCTAATCGTCTGACACCAGCTCTACCACCAGAGCCATGGTCACCCCAAATACGTAAAAAGAATGATCCTTTAGATACTGAGGGAGTAAAAATGTGAACATAAAAAGACCCACAAGTATATTTTTTATAGCCTTAACGACGTTGGAGATCTTATCAAAAAAGTAATATTCTATAATTTTTGTGGCTTTACGTATTTACATTAAGTACTGATAACAATAATTGTTCAGTGACTATCTCTCATTTTAAAAAAAATGTGAGAAGTACATACTGACATAAGCATAAGACAAAGCAAAAAACTTTGTTATATTACCTAGATATTTGAGTGATAAAGATGATAAAAAGCATATTGTAGAGATCTGCATTTTAGCAAAGGTGTGTATGATAATGGCTGTTATAACTAGTCAAGCTTTCCTGTCCCTTATAGGCTCTGCATTTGAATTAAAGTTTCTGAATTTGAAACAAAAAAAATAGATGGAGTCAGGTTATGTCCACGTAACATGTTTCTAGAGGTAAAGCGCAACTAAAAAATGAGAGGGAAAACTGCTACTAACGAGAAGATTAAAGCCACTTTGTAGCATTCAGTGTGATCAAAACAACGTTGCGCTTTTTCACCACCATGTCTCAGTGAACACATTCACTGCCGCCTCCTACCTGCGCCCTTGAGAATTATTAATCTGTTCCTTCATGCTGATGGCTTGACGGAGAAGACTGTCAATGTTTTTGAAATATAAGCTGCTGTTGTTCATGCTCTTCACGGCACTGCAAAAGCCAGCAGATCAATACAAGTATTAACAGTCAGGGCAGGTGGATGGTGAGCTACTTTTATGAAAGCTTTTAAATATGCGTGATCTCACCTGCATGCGTACTCTACAGTGTAGATGGCTCCTTGACTTTGTTCCTCCCAGCTCTGCATATCTGTCTGTACAAGAAATGAAACCCATTAAAACTCAGTAGAGGGAGAGTGAGAGAGAGAGAGCGAGCGACTAATGACATTATGATACTTGTGAGGTTTTGTGTTTCATTACAGTAAACTCCCAGAAAGTTGGTTCTGTCAGCTCTCTGGGATTTTCTTACCTGGGTTATTGAGCATACATCAAAACATTATGGGAAACTGTTCATATCATCAACATGTTTTTCCAGGAAAAAGAGCAGAACAAAGGATATGTTTTACCAACAACACAAAATAAATATTACTCAGTTTTAACTGAAGCAATGCCAGTTACATTTTTTCCACGAATCTAAGTATGTATCCAAGTCATGAATAAAACAAGACTGAGACACAGTGCTTGCTTTTAAATGCATTTAAAATTAAAAGAAAAAGCTGTTCTACTGTTATTTCTGATCGCACACAACACAGCAACACCTAGGCCAAGAATTTATATAGGGTATTTTAAAGGTTCACCTAGCTTTAAAATAGTTTATTTGGATTATTATGTTATTATATTAGAATTATATCAATGAAATAACACAGTCTTTTGATGTATAATTTTCTTTTTTTCCCTAGCTTCTCCCTTTAAGGGTTGGCATAGCTGATCACCAGCCTCCATTGCACCATATCGCTACCATAATTCTGTCACACCAACCCCCTGCATGTCCTGCTTCACGACATCCACGAACCACCTCTGAGGTCTTCCTCTTTTACTTCTTTCCATATTCAATACCCGTTGTTCAGTATATTCACTCTCTATCCGCTACACACATCCATCCATTTCATCCTTGCTTCCTGAATTGCTCAACCTGAGTTGTTTCTCGGATCTACTCATTTCTAATCCTCTCAGTAAAAATCTTAATATCTGCCTTTTTGTCACTGCCATCATATCCAAACCATACAACATAGTAGGACTTAGTACCCTTTCACTTTTGCTGCTATTCTTCTGCCACAAATCATCCATGACACTCATCTCAACCCTCTTCTACAACTCTCTTGTGCACTGTCCACTGCTTTGGATAGTTGGCCCGAGGTATTTACACTCAGCCACCTTCACTACCTTTACTCTTTGCAGCTTTACTTTTTACATATATGAAAACATTCTTTAATTTGTTATTTACGGGACAATATATTTTGCAACGCAAGTCATTGTGACAGGCTTTCTTCACTATCAAAGTGGGTGACAGTTTCACAGAAAGGCCTCTAAGGCTTCAGTAAAAAGGGTAGATAGTAAATTTGGAAATTAATATTTAATTGTGCAGGTGCAAATAAAAGAGGGGTCCAACCTGTAATAACCTGGTGTACCTAATAAAGTGTCTGGTGAGGGTATATACCTAAAGAATATCACTTATCCCAAAGAAGACGTTTCAAAATCGGGTGTTATTCAACCTTTAATAACTAAATACAAATGCCATTTTTTCTTCTTCCTGAGAAAATAACGTAAACACCCCAACCTCTGATCTGCTGAAGTCATCAGTTAGGTTTTTCAGTAAAGACTGCCGCTTGTTTCCAAACATAAAGTTTCCTGGCAGAGGTCGTTTTCCCTTCATTCGCTTAGATGTGTTACAAGCAGAGTTAATGCGATGTCATCGAGAGGATAAACGATACCTTGTGCTGGACTAGTTCTGGCAGCGACCTCCTGACGTGCTCCTGCAGCCTGTAGAGAGCCACCGACGGCTCGTTAGCCAGGACGTACATGCTCTCCGTGAACTTGTCAGTCACTGTAGTGTAAACGAAGGGAAGACAATTGCATAAAACAAATGGCCCGTGTTTGAAAGCTAAAACAAAATGATGAAAACAGCCAAAATCAGAGCCCTGCGACTCTATACTGAAAATGCATTAGCTTAGTGGCTAGATGAAGCTAACAGCTTCGAGGGGGCAGCAGTGGATCAAGGCAACAATGAGCTATGCTGCACGCGAGTTTATTTTTTGCTAATTTATTTATTTTTACCCCTTCTGACTTTCAGTTGCATCTCCTGGTCCTCCATAATGCAGTCTGGTTTTTACTGTCAGAACTACAATTCAGCTGTACGCGAGTGGTGTCACCTGATTCCCACCTCTTCCGTATTATCGTTGTAGTGTGTCACAGGACAACATTCCGGATAGAAATATGGGCTGTAAAAAAAATAAAGAAAACATTTCTCCCTTGAAATTGTGCCAGATGCGGTGATACGTTACACAGGCTGAATCAAACGTGTTTTCAGTGCCTGTTTTGAAAATAACGGGATTATTAAATAGCTAATCATCTGAACGACGGCTAATGTACTATCGGAACACATCGAAGACTAGCAGGATCCATTATGTGATATGAACTTATTTACTTTCAGTTTTCCTTAAAGGAAGTTAGCGCAATTGGACTGGAAGGCTAAATGTGGTGAGTGGCTTTACGAACTGCCTAATTTTTAAAAAACTTTTTCTGCATGGCTAAACCAGATTATTTGTTTTTATTGCAGCGATCATGGAGGGCAGAGGTGATGATGAGGCTGCAGATGGCCAACGTGTTCAGCCATCTAACGCTAATGCATGTCCATCCCTATCAGGAGATGAAAAAGCCAATGGTACTTTATCCTGCTCTGTGTAACAGCTGAATTTGCCTGATTTCTAGGTTCTTGTTATAATCAGTTGAACAGTAAATGTCTTGCTTCCACTCACATGGCTGTGGTTCATCTGATTATATCTCTAGAGAGCATGGAGGTGGATGATGATTTGTTCAAACACTCCACCACTCTCACCAACAAACAGCGTGGGAATGAGGTTACAGTACGCCCGGCAACATTAGACTGTAAGATCTGATAAAAATACTCAGGTGTTAGGGAAACATTTGTACTTATTTTATCTTATTTTTACCATGTTCATTTATTGAGATTTTTCTACCCCCATCAGCTCTGTCCATACATCAGCTTGCAGCTCAAGGTGAGGTTTCACAAGTAGCTGCACACCTGAGCAAAGGTGAGAAATCTCTAACAAGCTTTTTTTTTTATTACCAGTATACAACTAAACAAATATCCTACTTAAGGACTCCAATCCTTTTTTCTTTCTTTTTTTTTGTCTCACAGACAGCTCATTGCTTAGCAGTCAGGATGAGCGAGGCTTTACACCCCTCATGTGGGCAGCAGCGTTTGGAGAGAAAGCAGTGGTGGACTTTCTCTTGGAAAAGGTTAGAAATAAGGCATGCACATAGGTACTTAAGAACACAAAAGTTATAAGTTACTGAAGGGCAGCTGGGTGGCCCAATGGTGTGGTGTTAGTGCTGTTGCTTCACAACAAGAGGGTCCTGGAGTATTTTTGCAAGGCGTTTGTATATTCTCCATATGTCTGCGTGGGTTTTTTCTGGGTACTCCAGCTTCCCTGCCAGGCCAAAGACATGCATGTTTGGTTAATTAATGACTCTAGATTGGCCATATATAGGATGTATTTCTCACTGCAACAGACTGATGACATGTGATTAAGAAGATGAATGAGAGGCAGTGGTTAAAAAAAAAACCTTTTATTAATTAGAAAGAAAATGAACTTATTCTAAAATGTGTCCGTTAGAAGCCAAATTATCATACTGATGATAAAAAGTGTTAACAAAAATGGTCACTGTTTTCAAATCTCAAAATAAATCATATTTTCTTTCAGCCCTACCTCTCTAACTTTGTTAAAGACAAAATTAGAGGGTGAAGACTTATATAGTTTAGACATGTGCAGAGGAGGGATTGTGGATATATTGGACAACGATGTTGAATATGGAGCTGCCAGGCAGGAGGAAAAGACGACCACCTCAGAGGAGGTTCATGGATGTAGTGAGGGACGACATGCAGAGGGATGGCCGTTAGGGACAGGTTAAGATTCCCTTAATAAAGGGAACAGCCAAAAGAAGAAATGGTATCGTGCTTTATTGTTAATGCATGTTTTTTCTTCCAGGGTGCAGACCCCAAAACAATTGCAAGGGAGCGAGAAAGCGCCCTGACATTGGCCAGCTCTGGAGGATATGTGGACATCGTTGAAGCCCTCCTCAGACATGGAGTGGACATTAACACTTATGACTGGGTATAGTTATGAATTTATGACTTTCCATCATAAAATCTATCATTTTTAAGGAGCAAGAAATCTAAATACTATATTTTTTAACATTTTTATTTTACTGCACACTGTATATTATTCTCAGAATGGTGGAACTCCTCTTCTTTATGCTGTACGAGGGAACCATATCAAATGTGTAGAGGCATTGCTAGGTACAGTGCATGTCTTTAAGTCATTATATATTCTAGAATTGTTTTTTAAATTGCGTCACTAATTTCCTATCGCTCTCTAATTTAGCCAGAGGAGCAGATATGACCATAGAGTCTGACTCTGGATACAGTCCAATGGCGCTGGCAGTTGCTCTTGGGCATAAGAAAAGTAGGTATACAATGCACATTTTCTTTTTTGAAAAACTAAGATAAAAATGTGTTGCTAAGGTAAGATTTTTACTTCCTTTCTCCTATAGTCCAGAAAGTGTTGGAGGACCACATCTTGAAACTCTACAAGCCATCAACATGACACTTATTAAAATACATTAATGGAGTTGCCAGTGTGACACTCAGCTGATCTTAAACCTTCGTTGGTTTTCACAAAAATGTCTGTCACAAGCTAAGGTCATAACGGATTATTGCATACACAAACATTTACCAGATAAACAGCGATTTTTAACCTGTTTATTCCATTTATATGCATTGCAATGTTCAAAATGTTTTACAAACAAGGACTGAAATGTGACAGTTGTGCAGCTGAATTATTTTGCTTGGCTGAAGAATGACCAAAAAAAAAAATTCTAATAAATTATTTTCATACTGGAATGGCGCTTTAATTTTGAAGGCACAGAAAAGGTATAAAAAGCAGATTACAAGTGCACAATCAAAATGTGCAAAGGGTCACTGTATGACAGGTCATCGAAGCTTTCATACCAAAAAAGGCCACATTCACAAGAGTTCATGAGGTGGCAACAAAGATGACATGTTTCCCAAGTGCCACCACACCATCCTACATCCTGTACTTTCACTCGGGGGTCACTTCCTCTCTCTCATGAGAGGACTGAAAAATGGTCAGGAGGCTTTTTCCCCCAGGACATCCAAGGAATAAACAATAACTCTCCCAAAAAAGTCAGCACTATTCTCAAACATTATTTTTACTTTGTCCACTACAGAGGCCTCCTGTATGGGAAAGCTGTGGGTGTGGAGTTAAGAACAAGATAAGCGTGGTAATGATGAAAAGCATGTCCAGGAAAATATTGTCCAATGCTTTTTATGAAGCAGGAAACGCACCATGCTCCTGTAGTGACAGGTACAGCTTTGAGCTGTTGTTGGCGTACACCAAGACTGATGTTTTATAACAGAATTATGTTTATTAAAGGAACACCATCAACTACTTGATAGAATAAGCTGAGCTTAAATATTTTTAATGGCATACAGCATCATCAGTGGCTGTGAACAATATTTTTTGCACAAATTAAATAGTTAAATATAACATTTATAGCTACTTCAGCAGTGACTGCTAATTTGGAGTATAGAAAAGAACAATGGCTCCCCACTTGACTGATAATTTAAGGAAAAGATTGGTCGAAGCCCTATATGCAATCAAATCTCCTTGTGAAAATTCAGTATAGTGAGAAAAAGGATATCTGAAGAGAGTTGTTATCCTCTGGGTAAAAATGGCTGAGCACTGTAAAGTCTTTATCTTTTAGGCAACCTGCAGAAAGCACAAGTGGAAAAGTAATTTACATTATCTCATTATTACTGCTTGAATTTGAAGTGAAACATTTTAATCAGGAAGTCATTTTTTTAATATTATCTTCAGGATTTACCTTCCAGTCTGCACGTTTTTGCTGAGAATCCTCCCTGGAATTGGACCTTTAACTCTGACACTCTGACAGAGTTGGGGAACTCCAGGGACACCCACTGACATTCACCCTGTCAGAAAAATAATACTCATAATGACACAGAGATGTGTACATCATAACATCCATTTGCCTGTGAAAAACAGGATGCCGAGAATAACTGTCTCTGTCGCCAAGAATATGGGAACTTTTAGTCGTTCTTTAATCAGATCCCCACTAACTATGGCCACAGCAACAACTATTCTTCCTGGGGTCCACAATGCTGTACATGTAAGCAGATTATAATTATTTATGGTAAATGGCCTGTATTTGTATAGCGCTTTTCTAGCCCCTAAGGACCCCAAAGCGCTTTACACAACCAGTCATCCACCCATTCACACACCCATTCACACACTGGTGATGGCAAGCTACATTGTAGCCACAGCCACCCTGGGGCGCACTGACTGCCGGACACTGACGCCACCGGGCCCTCTGACCACCACCAGTAGGCAACGGGTGAAGTGTCTTGCCCAAGGACACAACGACCGAGACTGTCCAAGCCGGGGGCTCGAACCGGCAACCTTCCGATTACAAGGCGACCTCCCAACTCTTGAGCCACGATCGCCCCAATTATTAATAACCTTTATTTAACCAGAAAAAAATAATTTGAGATCTGAATCTTTTTTACAAGAGTGTCTTGGTCAAGAAGGACAGAAGTACAATCATAAGTTGCATAAATTAATAGCACATAGAAATCCTTTAATTAATTTATAAAAATATATATTAGATTATCAAGAATTGTGTCAATCTTTTTTTTTTTTTTATTATAAATTCAACATGTTTCAGGCTTTTTCCTACACAAATCACAACATGTATTGACAAAGTGGGCATTTAATCATTTTATAGACAAAAGCATTTAAATAAGAAATATAAGAACATAGAAAGTTGGGAAATTCATCAAAAGTCAAGATAAAAATGATCATTTTGTGATGATGCACATGAATAACAGTGGGTCAACGACCACCTCCTAATGGACAACTACTACTAGGATTTAAATACCAGGGACTCTCCACCCTTTCATTTTAAAACTAAAGAAAGCTCTTGATGAGAGGTGAAATGTCTTCAATAAGCTTAAAGTCCGATTGCTTTCTTTTTTAACAAAACAAACATGATCTGGATGACTGAGAATCTACACACATACTATTAGTTAAAAAAATTAGCATATCTCAGTATGGTGTGCAGTGTATCAAAATGTTGGGGAAACTGAACAAGTGAAGGACAAAATAAGAAGCCACAGACCTAAAGAGCCATTTATGGCAGGCCAAAAGTATCTGAAAGTCAAATCTTCAATAGGAAAAAAATCCAGCAAAGACGTGGCCCAGGACCTGAGAGATCCATTTGCTTTCACCTAACCCTTATCAGAAAGAGAAAAAAATCCTTGGCAACGGGTCTTCTAAGCAATGAATTTAAAAAGTATGACGAAAGTCAGGAGAGAGTTACTACAGTGAGTGTCTACACGATCCATGCTGTGTGCAATCCTGCCAGTGGTTTTGGGGTCTTCTTAAACTTGATGGAATTATAAACACAGAAATGTATCGTGAGATCAGATTTTGAGCCACCCTGCATTTCTCTGCATGACAATGATCCCCAAAAAACACTACTACACAACTTTGAATATCCTTGAAACCTGGAGAATTCTTGGAAGACTATTCCTGCATTTGTATATATGTTTGCACATATTTTAATAAATCCCTGCCCCTTGTCCCCCCATTTTCCAAGCAAAATATAAACAACTGGGGATAGCTTAACAATTTTAACCAGTATCATACCACTGTGCAGATCATGTAGTACAGTTAGTTAGTTGTAGTACAGTTACTAACTGTACTACATGATGAGTACTAGATGAGCCATGCATTGATGGAAATGAATTAAAGTTGTTAGGGAGTTTAAGATCTGGTAAAATGTTTTGCCCTCTTTGTTAAATTGGTCTGATCGTCTTCTTCTTCTTCTTAATAATAATAATAATAATAATAATAATAATAATAACAATAATAATAATAATAACAATGTTATTATAATTATAAAACTATAAGGGTAGACAGACATTGAAATAACAAATACACTCAGAAACACAAAGGCATAAAACATGAATAAAATTAATGAAAGACCAGAGATAAAACGCATAATAGAATCATTTAAAAGCAAGTCTATAAACATAATTTTCTCAGGCAGGTCATTCTAAAGTCGAGATGGCCCTGATGGCAAAAAACAGTCACCTTTTCGATTTAAATCTTGATTTTCAAAGCAGCCTGTAGGGCCCCACCTGAGGATCACAAGCTGCGAGCAGGCTTATATGGGGTCAGTAGCTCTGCTATGTAGCTTGAGGACAGACCCAGGAAAGCTTGGGAAGTAATCAGTAAAATCTTAAAATTCTGAGCATGTTGAAGATGAGAGTGTAACTTTTCATTAATGCCAGGGGAGAGAATTGCAGAAGTCCAGTCTTGAGAAAATAAACATGTGATATAAACCCATATTTTGAGCTCTGGCTCAGAGATGATGGCAGTTATGTGGATAGTGTTCACATATGGCTGCTTCTTTGCATGATCAAGCTTTAACCTGTATTGGTGGATTACAAGACGAACTTGTCCGCACTGTGATTTCTGAGCCCATACAGTGATTTCCATGACAGAATCATGTTTGCATTTAATGCAACGCCACCTGAGAGCCCAAAGATCAAGGGCATCCAATAATGATTTTTGGCCTTATGCTCCTTGAAAATTTCCCTGATTCTCGGAATCTTTCAATGACATTATGTACCCTAGATGATGACCATATATTCACACTAGTCTCTGAAATTAATTGTTCCACAACATATAGATGATTATTTGTCCATCTTTACTTCTGAGAAACGTCCTCTCTAAGATGCTGTTTTTATAGCTAGCCATGTTACTGACCTGTTGCCAATTAACTAGCTTCATGTTCTTTTTTTCTTGTAAGTACCACTTACATTTGTCCCAGCTTTTTTAGAGAAATGTTGCTGTCACCAAGTTTAAAATGAGCTATTATTCTTAATGAAACAGTAAAATAGGGTTCCGGTTTAAAATTCTGGTGTTTTTCTGTTCTATAGAAAATACACGATATAGAATTGTGAACTTTGCAAAGCACTGCAATTTGTTTGTATCTACATCTTACACAGTCTTCCAGCAACTCAAAACTAAAGGGCAGACTAAACGAACCTTTCTTTAGGTTTCTGGTAACAGTTTTAGCAATAAGTTGTGAGGAACGGGTCCATTGCTATATTTGTATTTACCTGGTCTGAGTTCCAGCATGTCTCCTCATTGCAGTCAAACATGTACTTCTTTCCATACTGCTTAACATCTCTGTTTAGCACTGAACTCACTCTGAAATGAGAATAGAAACACAAGATTCACGACTCAAGGACCAGTAACAGGCTGCCGTCCAAACACGTACAACAGCCAAGTACATTATCTATGCACTGGTGAGTACATTTCTCTCATTTTCATTCTCTCGTTTTGCTTTTTCTCTACCTGCTTTGTGTTTCGCTGCAAAGCAACGAGGAAGCCATGTCAAAACTTCAAATCACAACGTGCCGTAAAGCGCTGGAACCTCGCTGTGTTGTTTTTACGACTGTGACGTTCTGGCATGACCGCTTTTCTTTCCTACCACCAGGTGGAAGTCTCGCTCCGTCAAAAATATTTAGACGACAGTCTTTCGCTATACGGAGCTGGAGGTTAAGTCTCTTAATCTTCATCTGAGGTCCCGGGCGCTCATGATTAATAATTAAACGCAGAAAAAAATAAAGTTGATCCCGCTCTTCGTGGCCTGTGAGAGGCTGCACTGCTCTTCATCTTCTTGTTTGTCCCCCCAGGTCTCGTTGCTGTCCTCCCAGGCGAGACGCAAAAGGTCAGAGAAATGAGAATCGATTGGGACGGGGGGCATTGATCAGCAACCTACAGATGAGGCATAGATGCTAGAAATGGCCTACACTTAAATATAGAGCTGCCGCCAGTATTAACCCGGGTTTGAGATTTTCTCCCAAGGACGTCAAGAAACGGGCAAAGATGTTACATGTGTGTTAAGATGAAGGTGTGTTTGGGTGATGGGATAATCCTATAAAAGAACCAATATCGGCCTCTCAGTGCTTTTATTAGCGAGCATATCCCCATATCTCAGTTTCATAACCTGGGAACCAATAACACAGGAGAGCAAATCTCCCTCTCCCCCCTCTTTGTGTGTGTGTGTGTGTGTGTGTGTGTGTGTGTGTGTGTGTGTGTGTGTGTGTGTGTGTGTGTGTGTGTGAGTGAGTGTGAGTGAAGGAGGGAGCCTGTTTTTGGCACATGGTCCACTGCAGATGGAGAACTCCTGCTGAGGTTTTGTCACAGTGCCCCCCCCCTTCACAGCACATAATCAATAGGTCTAAAATACAAAAACTGATGAAACCCAGCCTCCGTGAAAATTGTGCAGGGGGCTGGGGAGAGGGACTGTATTATAAGGTTTGGACCCCCTCCTCCACCACTACCACCACCCTTACCCTCTGCACAACCAGCAGCATGCTCGCTCACACTTTGACTTTGTGAGCCTTACGTTATAGCCCCGGTTTGTGCAGCAGCTCCTGCAGAACCCTGTTGAGTATTTGAGATTGAGAATAAATTGTGATTTCAAGCTGCAGTAATATATTACCCATCCATATATGAATGTGCAATATATCTTTGGAGTTTTTGTAAAGCTGTTAATCAGAAACACTGCCTGAATTAATTTGGCAGGTGCTCATATTTTTCCACATCAAAACTAATTTTCTGGCCCGTAGCCATTCTGGAAGCCCACCTGGCCGGCAATCACTCGCTGGGTGAGTGATGAGATGGCATTGACCCATAAACTTGTGCCCACATTGGCTGCTAATAATGCCAAGGTGGACTGCAAGTGGCCAGTCATCCTCAGAACCCGCAGGAGCTCTTTTTGTATCCATTAAAAAGCATAGTTAGAGACTGTGACATTGCCAGGAAGTCAGTGTGCCCAGACAGAATTCTCAAACACCCACAACCTGTCATTTCTACACGGTATTATACAAATAAGAAAAGTATACCTGTAGGCTTATTTGTTTCTTTAACATTCTCCCCCCTTTTTCTTTTTACTATAAGCTAAACTGAGTGGCTCCTGGTTACAGTCACATTTAACGGATGGACATATGTTAGATCTCTTCATCTAACTATCAACATAAAAGCTTAATGATTATAATGAAAAAGTGCATTTGTTCCCACCTGACAGTGACTGTGGCCTAGAGGTGGGGTGACAAAGGGGAGACCTGTTATTGTTGTCGCAGCTGTTCTGACTGCTTATCTCTAAAAATATTCATTGATTCCCCCCCCCCGCTTGTGGATAATCAGCTTTTGTTCGTGTCTCCGTTCTAACATCTCAGTATTCTTTTTTCCACAGTGAAACATTTCTGGCCCCTGAACTTATAGGATTATCTTCACCTCATGTCACTGATACGACTTAAATCCTTGTGTTCCCTCCCTCAGCCATCCTTGCTTTCTCTTTCACCTCAGCGGCTGATGTTGCTCTCTGACTTTTTGTCGCCTCTGTTTCTGGGTTATGTCCCACGAGGCAGGATTAGTGGCTAGCAAACTAACTTTGGGCTTAACCCTGGCTGGCTTTGTGGTCTCACTGCAGTGACTCACTTTTCACTCTGTGTGTATCACCATGGTAACTTAGGCAGCTCCCATAACCTGCAGGCTATCAGATCCAACTATGTAAAAGTCTGACTCCTCACCCATCAGTGATACTAGAGAATAGCACTGATATTTTTCAAGGTTCCTGGTGACAGAGAAACACAGAATTTAAAAGGGTTCCTTTTGCATTAAAATACCAGAGTATACATCTATTAACAAAACTTTATGCTGTTATTATCCCCCCCCCCATGCAGAGACATGTTTTTTTTCATTGGGAATGATGAACATTTAGGCTACACTATCTGCAGTTCGCCTCCAGCAGTCTTGTCTAGGTTTCACAATAGAATCGGCTTAAACCTCGATACATATATTGCTCATTTTTTATTCATTATAATAGTTTGATCTTGTTTGAGAAAAGAGCATCGGCATTTGGGGGGAAAAAATCCATTGCTTTGCCATATTTCCCATGTTTGCCATTTCAGTACAATTTCTTAACTCAACAATGTTAGTGAAAAATAAGATTTTCTTGTAGTGTTCACCTGCCAAAAAACAGTGTGTCACTTGGGTGATTTAACACTAAAGACAAACTAATAAACTTTAGGGTTCATTAACCCTTTAAGACCTACCATTGAACCAAGTCCGCCAGAGCTTATATTATATTTTTACATGCTGTAGTGCCATTTTTGGGAGCATTTCAAGTTGCTGTACACCAATACAACCATTATAGACCAAATTTTAATAATATGTATGCATTAAGTGCATAGTAATTACATAAATTGCAAAAAAGTGCAATAAACTACCAAAAAATTGAAAATCGTTTTGGTTTTTTTTAACATATAATTCTAGTTAGAGAAATTTAAGAGGCTTATCCCTCAAAACTGTAAATACAAAAAAGTTGCACAAAATAGTTTCCCACCACAGGAAATTTATTTTGAGTGTCTTCGTAGTTTTATTTTTGAAATTCACCAATTTTTATATACTGCAGGAAAAACGAAAATAAGTATTATAATGCAAATTTGCAAAAAAAAATAGTATATGCATCAAAATAAACTATTTCCAGCAGTGCAATTTGACTTCTAAGCATCCCAGAAACGACACAGAAAGTCATAAAATCAAACATAACTTTTAAAAACACCAGTATAGCCTTACAAGGCCCTGATGGTAAAAAACTACATTTCCGCGAGAATGACGTCACTTCCGGTTTTGGGCAGGTCATGGCGGATATAGCGCTGATGGACATAGGAAGTGTTAAGAACAGCTGATCGGATCGGCAAGCGTTTTTTCTGGAATGTTTTTGTTCCTGCAAGTGCTTTTAATGCAGTTTTTGCAAAGCTATATGTAGAAGGAAACTGTGACCTAGAACAAGCTGATGGCATAAGATGTAAGTACAATTCCTCCGGTTTCATATGTAAAAAAAAAATATTGCTAGCTTACATGGTTGCAGTGCTACCGGGATTTAAAAATAGTTACGCAAAACGGCGTGCCCTCTCCGACCAGCTTTAAAGGGCTAAACAACCCACTCACCGGTGCTGCATTTTGCCAGCAGTAAAGTGGACATGATTTTGAATGACTTTTTTGAAATAAGTGTAAACTGTGAATAAGAATGATGGATATTAGACGTCATAAAACCCTGTCAAGTGAAAGGGTTGAATAGGTGGTCGACCGTTTTGAGGTAAATAAGCCGATACACTAGGAGGTAAAAGAATCACTATGGTCTATTCCAGACTTTATGAGCTGTGGGCACTTGCGCAGATTGTCTTAATGAGTTGGATGATTAATGCTTGTGCTGCTGTCAGCCGAGGGACACAGCATTCGTGCTGGGGCAGAACTTGCAGTGTATGGAGCTCTGCCTGTTTGGTTCAGATGACCGTCTGCACTGATGGACCTTCTGGACTTCTGCTTAGAAAGTTAAAATTTGGGGAGATGGGATAATCAGCTGGTCAGAAAACTGTAGACTGAGTCGTATTCCTTGTGTATACTGAAGATGTTTTAAACGTATCAGGAACTTCAAAAGGATCTACTCAATTTCTCTTTTCAGTTCAGCAGTTGATGACACCTGTAGTTGATGATTTAAGAAGCTCAACTGCCTAAAAGCTGAAGAAACCAGGCAGAGTATGTTGGAAATTAGAGTGACACGATGGTGCTTAGTGCTCGTAAATCATTTAGTTTAGGGAGACAACATTTGGCATTCTTTGGGGTCCAGCTAATTTTAATAAAGCAGAAAATGGGCAGAAGCGTGAGGCACATCTGTCGACTGCTGCAGCAATTAACAGGATCTTGAGTCATGGTGCTGTTTTCTGGCAGGGCTTCTCACTCATCTCCATGCTGAAATTTTCTGCTCCAGTTTGAGCGAGGTTTCTCTAATTAAGTCATTAAAAAGCAGAGCATTTGCACAATATGCTCCGCTGCCTTCATTACAAAGCACAATCAGTTGTGATTTATTCAATCACACTATGAGGCAATGTTGAATTTCATTCGGGGTTGGAGATGAGTTCGTATAAACACATGGAGAGAGCTCACTTTCTTCTTTGTCTTGTGTTACTCTTCCAGGCAGTGTAGAGGGGGCCATTCATGTTTTCACAGCTTAAAATTGCTGAGAGATTGCGAGATGGCTGGAGCATAGTCGAGTTCTGGTATCACAAGAGATTTAAAACACTTTACTAGCAGTACTGTAAAGAGAATATAATGTAACTGCATATTTGAGGACACAAGCAATGCAAAGTGACAAGCAAGTAAACACCATACACTTCAGATTACTCAGAAAATGTTTGCTTATGGCAAGATATAGCAACATAATATTCATACTGCCTGAAGACAAAACACTATAATACAGGTGTATAGCTGTGCTTTCTTCCTCCCAGGCCATCTAACCCGTTTCTAACCCATGATAGGCGGGATTTATGAAGTGTGACTTCTTCTGCTTCACACATCAGCAGTCAGAATCCCTGTTTGCTCGTGATGTGGTTGGAAGACCACGGGACATCCTTGCTTGTTCCTACTCCGGTCTCACCAAAACCAAAACCACAACCGCACAACCCGTATCTGAGCAAGGAGATGGGCCTGTAGTAATGGCTGGAGAACTATCTGGCAGTGTGAAGAGAGGCAATAGAGTGTATCATTTCATGGTGAGGTCATGGGGATTTGTCCTGAGCAATAGCTGGGGCTCTTATAGTTCAGGGAATTTCACTTGAATGTACAGGTTCACGTTATAGTGTGAAAACAGAACAAGAAAAGTGAAATTAGGCGGATTCGAAAGCTGTAAGACTCTGTTGTTTTTGGAAGGTGCTGGTGTATTTTGCAATTACACACCGTCTACAAAGCACTGACATGTAAGACTGTACAACTGGTGCTTGTTTTCTGTTCTTTGAAGTCAAACACATGGCTGTTTTCACCTCTCCTTGGCTCAAGCTGTCTAGACAAGGAGGAGAACTAATCCTCATACTCTGTATTCCAGCGGGTTTGTCTCACTGCATACAAGACCCAACCTCCCATCCTCTTAATCTCTTTGTCTCACTTTATTCACAGCAATACACCTCGTGAACATGAGCAGCCAAGCATCAGAGCAGTACTTCACAAGCCGTCCTCCTCCCCATTCTCTCAAGGTAAGAGGAGGCAATGTACTACATCATCAGAGATCACTCTGCACTATTTGTCAGCTGTTGTTGTAATCATTGGAGGCTGGTATGAAGCAATGGTATTTGAGTTCTTAAGTACTTGCTGTCGGATAAAGCTAAAATCTTGCAAGTACAGATCCTTTAGCTTTATTTACCTACTGGTGATGACAGTGATGTTCTGCAGCTATAGTAATCCAAGTTTACCACCTTGAGAAGCTTAATCAGTCTCTGTGGATAATGAATAGCGATATACTTGCCTTGGCAACAGGCTGATGTAGATGCCTTTAATTTCTGCCGCAACTGCTTTTTCCTAGAAATTCTTTTATAGTGGATGGAAAGTATCAAAAAGAGGTCACAGGGGGAAACATGGAAACAGTGTGTGTGATTAAAAAGAGAGAATCACAGTCACAACATCACAATAACAAAAAAAAAGTAAAGGCTGTTTTACAGCTGCTGCAAATCCCCTGAGGCTGGGTGTTCGAGCAGCGGTATATTCAGCAGTAGCTCACTTCATGACAGGGAGAATCAGTGCTGCTTTGCTGTGTTGGTTATACTGTGACAATCCTGAAGTAATGTTGTACACACTGACATCGTCGTATGCAAAATTATTATCTTAAATGTTATGCTAATGTCTTAAAAAAAAAGAAAAAAGAGTACACCTACAAAGGCTCTCAGGAATTTATTTTGAGAAGTAAGAAGGCCCACACTCTATTGTGCTCACTGCTGTCCTGCAGCTTTAATAACAGGCATTAGTATTACAATCAGATGTGCACGTCGAAAAGCTTTGCTTTACCCAGCTTTGCTGTTCCATTCTGCACTGGGAAATCTTTTGGGTTTTATTGCCCATTAAGGGTGGGCGATATAGCCTCAAAATTACATGACTATATTTCAAGGAAATTTGCAATAGTGATATTTAAGACGGTGAGTAAAAAAAATATTGAAGAGTGTTTTATCAGTGGTTGCAGCTTGCAGACAGCAGCATTTATTAGTGCAAATGAAATGAAAGGCATTTTCCATCCCTCTTTTCCAATGAGCTGCTGTCATTGATGACAGACTACCTAATTCAAAGTGTGAATCTATTGCAATGGGTGCCAGCAGCAGCAGCGTTATAGTGCAATGGTAGTGACACAGCACAAGTCAAATGTCAGCACAAAAGTAGCCAATGTTTTTTTTAAAAAAAAGTATGATATAACTGTGTAACACTTTAGCTAACAATGACCAAAGGAACTTCGGGTTGTAGCTCTTCAGGAGCTGCACAACATTGTCTCATAATAAAGCTGAAATGGAATATTTTCTACCTGGGATCTTGTATCATTGATTTCCTTCCACTGTTTGCTCTTCTTGTTATATGAAGCGCATCTAGTGAGTGCTCCAGCAATGTTTGGATAAAATGTTTGCTGGTTTACACATGATCAGCTGGTAGCATCTCATTGCAACTCTTCATACCTGGTTGTACTCAAAGATGTGTTTTGCCTCAAGTGGTGAAACAAATTTGTTTTTTTTCTACCTATAGTGACAAACTCTGAGTTTAAAAATAAACCCTGAGTTGGTTAACTCTAAGATTGGCAATTCTGAGCTTTTGTTTCCAGAACAGAATAAGTTTAATCAGTTCACAGTTTGTTAAGCACGTATGTATAAGAGAAAGGAAGCGGTCATCAGTGGCACTCTGATACCACGATTCACCATGGCAGCGGATATTTAAAGAGCAGAGGCAAGATTTTAATCCAGTGGACCCAGGAATATGAACTGAAACAATGAATATGAAGGAGGAAAAATAATTATAATTAGCTTGGTCCACTCTGTCACCATCATCGACAGAATAAGTTTGATTTAAAAGATACATTCAATTTCAGTTTTTCAATTTTATTTATATAGAGTAAATCACGACAACAGTTGCCTCAAGATGCTTTATATTGTAAGGTAAAGGGCACTACTTAACCAGTAATGATAAACATGTTGGAAGACATGTCATAACTGTTACTGGTTTTAAATATTTCAGTAAAGTTTCTGGAGAATCATTTTGAATAAATAATACAAACTGCGAGGAAATTTCAATATAAAATGTTCAGAACAGACTGTCAGACTGTCTGGAGGCTGCATTTCAAAACTCTCTTTAAATAAACATATATTTCTTTTTAGAGTCATAAAGTCATTTCAGCTTTATCTTCATTTAAAGAGTCAAAGCTGTGTTAAATTTTTCCATAAGTGCAACTGATCGCAACATATAATTAATTATTGATCAGTGTGTTGTGTGTCAAAAACTTTATATAGAGAAGTTTGATTTAAACAGTGTTTGCTAAAATAATAAATACCAAGAAGCAAGCTAGTATCTAACTGGGATTTAATCTAAGGAGCTTGGAAAGAAAAGCATCTGGACTTCTTTAAGTTGCTTGAAGACGTTTTCACTTCTCATCCGAGAAGCTTCTTCTGTTCTGAACTGAAGACTACGATGACTACGATGACCTGGATGACTGAGAACCTTCACAGACAACTGGGATTTAAGTTTTTGTAAACTATACATTTCTGAAAATGTATTTGCTTTGCTATGCTCTTTGATAGCAATATTATAAAAGGAAACAGATCACTTTACGGATCCCTTTCTGCCTCCCCAGTCGAGCCCCCATGTCTGTCTGGCTTCCCTGTACTGTCTGTTTTCTCTTTTTTGTCAAGTTTGTATACATTAGTCACAGTCTCTATGTCACTTCCTATTTTATTTTGATAGTCACTCATCTTAGGTGCATTATTTTTTTTAGTTTTTCTTTCCTTGTCTCCTTGATCAGATTCTGTTCAGCTGTGTTCCCCAGGTGTGCCTTACTTCCCTCTTCTGTGTAAATTGTCTGCATCTCCCTCTGAGTTTTTGTTGTGTGTGTAGCTTCACACTTCATGGTGTGTGTAACTTCTATTTGTCATCACCTGTTTACCAGACAATTCCTACCCAGTTCTGCTATTGTTTTCGTCACCTTTTTGCCAGCCCATAAATGCTGTGATTTTGAGTTCAATCCATCTGTTGAGTCACCTTAGTTCATGATGTAACCAATGAAAATTATGTTATTGTGGGCGGTATGATATGGAACAACCACACTGCTTATTACTTAACTCTTTCTTCACTGTTGTCTTCAAACAACCAAGGCAACTATACACTACTAGGGATGGGTATCATTTAGGTTTTATCCGATACCGGTGCCAAACCGGTACTTTTGAAATGGTGCCAGTGCTTAAACAGTGCTCAAACCAGTGCTTAAAGAATGGAGAACACAAACTTTGTCCAAAAACCTCTTATGTTTTTATTTTTAGCAGTCTCTTTTTTTTTCCCTGCAAAATGATAACCAAGTTAGCCTTTTCTGTTGATACAACATACCTCCTTTGGTAGGAACCGGTGCTACACTGGCAGGGCTAGGGGCCAGGACTCTCCTCTTCAGGTTCTTGGGGAATGTTGCTAACTCCGGGTCTGATAACAGGCACACAGTAGATGTGCTCGGTGTGAGGTCTTGCAGTAAGCTATCAAATACGGTGCATTTCTCGGCTTTTAAAAAAACGCTATGCGTCGCCAGGTGTTTCATCAGATTCGAGGTGTTACCTCCTTTGCACAGTATCACCTTAAAGCACTTGTTGCAGGCTGTTGAGTTTGCGTCTTTTGCTGTGAAGCACAGCCAGACTTCTGACCGCTTCGCCTTGGGCATTTTTAATCTGTAGCTCTGCTCTAAAAGAACGTATGTACCTGGGCCCGCCTACTATTCTTGGAAAGGTAAAATGATTGGCTAGAATCTAAAGTGTATCACAGCTCAGGAAAAAAAAAAAAAGCACCGAAATGTGCGCTGCTTTTTGGTCTGGTTACTACCGTTTAAGTCAGAACCGGTGCCATTATCGGTACCCATCCCTATACACTACCCAACAGATAAGCATTTATTTTTTAATAGACATCAAATATATTACATTTCATTTTATACCCTTCTAATTTGTCATAATTTGTCTGACAGTTTTTTACTACATTCTTCTGTTCTCTTATTTTTGGTTGAAGCACGAGTTCACTGTTCACATAACAGATGAGTAAATGATAGGAGCACAAAAAAGACTTACAGTAAACTGAGAGAATATTAACCAGCCCACTTGAGGACCTTCAGTCGAGCAAAGGTTAGATACATGAGCTGAAAAAACAAAGCAAAAAGCTTTCAGGCAGATGTGACTACACTCCTACACAGGCAGGACCACATAGTTTAACCCTGTTAAATTGTTTCCACAACAATTAAGAAAAATTGCACCTTCAATTAGGAGCTCTCCTTGTCATTACGGCTTGTTGTTTCCTCCTGAAGGTGACAGACAACAACAGCAAAGACATGCTGGGTGCTGTGAGGGAGTTGTGCGTAGGCGTGTGTACAGCTGATAATGTCGAGGTGCTGGGCTGACAGATGTGTTTATGTCAGGTAAGTTGTTATGCCATGCAGTCAGGGGCTATACAAATGTTTGTGTGAGAGTGTGTGTGTGAGTTGATGGGGTTACATGTTTTGCTTGCACGGCACTGTTCGCATGTTGGTGTGTTTTTTAAAGTGTTTAGCTGCTGTCAGATGGGCTTCGTCTTTAATCTGTGCAGACAGCTTTGTAATTGGAGCACTGCATGAAGAGCAGCTCATAGTGTGTAAGATCAAGAAATAATTGAGGTGGAGGATGGGTGCATGTGCAGGGGTGTATGGCAGGGTGTTTGGTTGGGGTTGAGAGCCCAGGGACTGGTGGCAGTATTCCCGGGGCTGAGGGGGTTCTTGGTTTGTCACCGGGGCAACAGCATCATTGTCTGGGTCAATTCACTCGATCCCCACCTGTGTGCCCCCTCAATCTGGTCAAAACCAATTGAGTGCTTGTATGAATGGATTCCAAAGGCAGCAGTAAGAGCCTGCCCAATTTTCATTTCAATGCATTTCAGACACATTACAGTTTCACTTTCAATTCTCCCCATCACAGGGCCCCAACATAATGCGGTCCTCTCCTCTGGTTCCAGCCTCCTCCCCCAAGTACACCCACTGCACAGGAGCACAGCAGATGAACTCACCAGACAGGTGCCATACTGCTCACCAGAATGACAATTTGCCTTTTGGAAATCAGCCTCTGGCTCCATTGTGTTCCCTGAAATTGAGTTAGCCCATCAGCAGACACTCAACAGCTCCCTCCTGTCCCCTCCCCCTCCCTCCCTCCCCCTCCCTTTCTCTCTGTTTCTGTCAGTCCCTTTAATGTTAAAGCTAGATGAGGAGAGTGCTTTCATCGGAACGTCTTCACAATAGAAGCATATTTTAAATTGGAAAAGCATTGCATATTATGCAACTGCTAGGGAGCTGTCTAGCATAAAAGTTGTAATAAAAAACTGGTCCGTATGCAGGTGAGCGGCAGCAGGTATTCATTTCATCTGCACAAATTGTATCACTGCAGTCGTATTGCTTATTTTTATGTGACATAAAATAGGAAGGTAGGCCTAAAAAATGCAATACTTCTATCAAGCAAAAAAGAGAAGACACCGTTTTTAAGATAATAAGTCCCAGCCCTCCTGTGTCATGAAAAGAATACCCTATAGTACTTTAAAGCAAGCACCTACTTCCTATATTCATTAGAGCCCAATATCAGCAACTCTGGAGACATTATAGATAATCAGGGCAGGCAGTATGCAGAAAGATATTGGCTGCCTAACAGGGTCCTTGGTCAAGCCTAATTAGCTGCTGTATCCAAAATCAAATCTGTTATCCATCAGGAGAAATGGTTTAGAGCTTCATCCATCTCCGGTGTTCCTGCAGAACATACAGTCAGACGTTTTAATTAATCTGTATTGCACAGGTAGCAGAACTAACCTAGTTACTGTTGCAATAAGGCTTAGGTGGTGCGGTAATGGTAGGAAGACGAAACTGGAAATGCAAAGATGTGCTCCACTCACTTAATTGGATGGCCATATGTAATAGTTGTGAAGCTGAATTATTTTCAACCTTAAGAGCTTTTATATTATTTGTGGCACCTCGTAAAGCACTTGCCTCTTGCCAAACAGTGACAACAAACAACATGAAGTTAATGTGGCTAATAGATGTCACGTTAAAGGCTTTGTAAATTGTTTTATTAAGACAGGTCATTTTTTTTTTAACTGAATTTTTCTGCTGTCATTCATTACCAGAGAGAACAGAGAATTTATTTGGTTGTTTAATCTGTGATCACACTAATGCACACCTCATTTACAGAATATACTGATAAGCAAGGGTCTTTGTGACAGTACTGAGACAATTATTTTTGAGGAAACGGAGAATGCTTGCTTTGGTTTCGATCGCCTTAGGTAATGTATAACTAAAGAGTTGGTTGCTTTAACTGGCTGTACTGCTAGATGGCAGATATTTTTCTCTTCAGCTAATACAAGTGTTTATATATTTGGATTATTTATTTAAATAGTCTGGCAACAGTATCACTTGCCAAGCATTTTATTGTACAATCAGACGATGTAAATTCTTACATCACTACCTGCAACAACTACGTGCCGTAAAGCATATAGTAATTTGCATTATGAGTTAAGTATTGTTATTGTAGGCGCTAAAATAATATATCAGGTGACAATGAATAATGCAAATTTTATGCAAATGCTTTAACAGCAGTCTGCTAGGGGACAGAAGGGAATTTGGGCTGTAAAGAAAGATTAATTAAACCTACACAATCTTGACTGGAAAATTGTCAAGGTTATTTTTTTTAGAAAAGATAGAAAACAGGTCATAGTACCAGACCGTTCTTTAGGTTTCTATGAATACAAGCAGGCACTATTTAATACTAAAATTCTACTATTGATCCAGTGTTAGGTGGCCATGCAGGATTTTTGATTCTGTGCACTTCTGTTCCTCTTTGTAAGCGAAGTGGGGTTTTTTTTTCTTTCTTTTTTTTTTTTTATTAAAGCCAAGTTTCTAAACGATGTTGGAAGAGGATTTATACGTTCTGACCACAAAAAGGTTTGGACTGAAAAACTGTCTTATAGAAAGTGAGTGTGAGTGCTTGTGCTCTTACCATTGTGCCTGTGCGCATGTGTTTGTGTGCGGTGCCTCTGCTTTGTGTTGAGTCCAGATGGCTTTGTGCTTTCCTTAAGGGGGTGGTGTCAAGAGCGCTTGCTTTGTTTCTCAGGGGAAAAAAAAAATCTGAACATTGACCCTTATTGACAGATCTAACGGACAAAAACATCTGTGAAAACCGTGTGTGCAAATGTTCCTATGTCAGTTTGTTCTTACTCTTACATACACATTTAGAACTGCCTCATGCAGAACATGCATGTGAACAAATGAAGAAGACCTGGAAGTAGTCAAAAAAAATTACACAGCTTTAAATGCAATACTACTACTAAAAATGATAATACTAATAATAAATGAATACTAAAAATAGTAATAACACTAATACTACTAATAATACTATTATATTATTAGTGGTATTATTATTATTATTATTATTATTTCTTACTTGTAATTATTTACAGTTTTAGCAAGATAATTTGAATTGAACACATGAGATATTAAATTACATAAAAAGGGCTAACTAGTGTAGACTTTAAACTTTGTAAAACCATACTGTTATAGGCATTATCTTGTCATGTCTTTTCTCATGTCATCTTGTCTTATCATTAACGATGACCCCCATCCTATCTAAATGTTGTCTAATATAGTCTAATTTCTTGGCACTTTCCCACAAATGCTGGAGGATCTGGATGTTTATTATTGCAGTGAGTTTCTTATCTCAAGGTAGTCTCCACCGGTCTTCTCCCTTTTTTTTGTATTGTCAAGGATTTTCGTTTTACTTGAGCCATCATGAGTGGAAAGGATATTTAGAATCGCTGTTATTTCACTGTTATTTTTTAAACATCTTGACTCCTGTGAAACACTTTTGAAAGGTGCATATTTTCTGGCCTCCTCCTCGGACACTATTGCTTTAATTTCTTCAGGCTTCATTCTGTCTTCCTCTCGGTGTTTTTCTCTTAGTGATACAGGCTTCTCTCTTACAACAGCTCTTTCTCCACTTCACCTAAAGGCAAATATTTTTGCTTGTATAGAGAAATCTGGGTGTGGGCATATGCAGACTGCAGATAGTGACCATGAGCTGGTTGATATATATTGATTTTGATTCACTAACATGTGCACAGTAGTACAAACAAAACCGAATGGTACACTGGTGCACATTTCATGATTCTGATTTTGCAGGCACACATATAAACATTTTTGCACGCATATTAGTGAGTCAATCCCAATTTTCTGTTTAGATCACACATCTTTATCTGTTTGCTCCTATTCCTAACATAATAAGGCAGTTTTGTTGACTCTTTACGAACTTCATGAGGGTTCTCCCATTTCTTTTAAGGCAGCATTTGCCCCCAAAAGGGAAACCTTCTGTCATTGAGAGCTTTACCTGTGGCACATATTACTGCCCAAGACATTGTTATAGTATATATATATATAACCCCTTGGGAGTGTTTTCAAATTTGAATACTGCTGATTTGTTTACATTTCAGCTTTTTCTTCCAGTGTGCAGAACCTGGAATCCCAATGCAGTTAATAGGGAATGGTCTTGACCAAAGTAATACATCAATGCCAAGTAGGACTGAGATCTGCTAGTGAAATATGATTTGCTCTTTATCAGTATAAATAAGTTCCCATAACTCCATTAAATGAAAATAAACTGCTGTATTTGCCAGCCAAAGCCCACTTACTTATGGTGGATGTGGATGGTGGATACATGGGGGGAAAAAAGAGGAAATAACTGTATATATCTTATTTCTACACGAAGTAGCAAAAATATGCTTTCTCCACAAAAAAGGGATGGAAATTACAGATGGATTTGGAACTTCAGAACTCCACATTCTTTACTCATAAATAAGATTATAAAGAGAAATCAGGTTTACAATTTGATTTCTCGAGAGGTTGAGCATCATGCTGTAGTTCAGAGAAAAGCATTATGAAAAAAAGCGGGTTATGAATCTGTTTTCAAATTGAGGCCACCTCACCAACACTTAAACTCTTTTAAGTAGGGAAAAAAAGAGTGCTCGAAAGAACCATTCAGCTTTCTTGCCATTTCCACTCTTTTTTTCTTATACTGTGCTTCACATTAAACACCTTCAGCAAAATGCTGTAAAATAATAACTATTACTGCAGGCAATGTAATCTCTTGATGTTCAGTGAACATTGTCAAGTAATAGAAGCTTAAAGGGATGTAATGGCCATTTCTCTTTGCACCTGTTTGGCTCAGTGTCGCCCACCTCTTCTCCATATCACCTTGGCCATAGGCTATTTTCCTCTGTACAGGCTGTAAAAACCTTACAAGGGCTAGCAACCTGAATGACATTCACTTAAATGAGACGGTACAAATCGCTTTTAGGACAGCAGTCTTCATACAAGTGTACTCGTGCTTGTCCTTGTCTGGGTTGATTTCAATTTCCACCTGTCATTATGCTGTTTAATCAAATTTCTTTTTTGTAATGCTGGACAACACCTTGAAAATATATTATGTCCTTCCAAGAACAGCTATCTAGTTTCTGTAATAAACTAAAGATTGAATATTAACAACTCTTTGTGCATGGTAGGCAAAGTGTGATACAAAACCAATGTTGACAGACAAATTATTCAGGGATATTTTTGTTAGATAATATACACAGAAAAATAGAGTTCTATTTTGCTGAAATCAGCCTTGAGCATTTGTCATAAGTCCTAGTCATAGAGTGAATATTACAAATGGATATAGCCATTGTGACATTACCCACTGGTTAATGAAGTCTTTTGTGTGGCTTTGAGCTCAACTTTTCTTGGTTTTTGAAATCAAACATCATGAGCGAGGGACACTGAAGGATGCTGCATGCCCATATTGCAACTACTTATCAATTGCAAGGTAAGACTAGCCTGATCTTGCCCTCCTTTAGTGTCCTTTTTTCTCTAATATATAGTATCATGATATTATATCACACAGGCCTAGAGTCAGGAACTCCCTAGGTACCTCCAGTCTGTAGAGAAAAATGTGTATTCTCCAATCAGTTGGCAAATAGTCACTAGAGGTTGTTGGCTGCTACTCAGTGAAATGAGTTACTAGCATATTGCTACAGTTACCCATAGTTTACATGTAAGACACTAACTTGTCTATGAACATCAGCTAATTTTCTAGCCATAGTGGAACTTGAAAATCTGCAAAGGAAACATGAAACGCACAGTAAAAGTCGTGCCAAACAGCATGTTTCAAGAAGCTTCAAACACTTTACTTTGAAGAGAAACAGGTTTCCTTTCTTGTTTGCATCATACTTTTCACCATTTCACTTCTGCCTCTGTAAACTGTAGGTGAATGCGGCAACCTGCAAGTAAGCAAAGCAGTCACAGGGAGGTTTTCAGTGCACCGTGTTGTGATCTATTTCCTCTAGGGATTGGCAGGAACTATAAACAGTCAGAAAATACACATTTTTCCTGGGAAGGGGATTGCCAAGTGGTATCTAGACATGTGTTGTTGGAAATGACATTATTAAATAAAAGTAAAGCAAAGAAGAAGAGTCTTACATTTGAGAAGCTAAAACAATTAAATGTTTTTGTATTTGACTTGATGAATAACTTCTACACATTAGTTTTCATTTTCTCTTTTTATCTGGTGTTGGTTGAATTTAGACTCGTACGTCATACAAAAATTGTTCGCTGTACTAGCATGTGTGGAACTCTGTACTGCAGGGCTGTTTCTATAGCAGCAGGGGTTAAAGAGGACACGGAAAAGCACACTCTAAGCTTTCTTTGTTGGTCTTTTCTCTATTTACTTCTCTTCATCTAAGTTGTTCCCTTCCTCACAGAATGTGAGCCTCAGCTTGTTTGTGGCCCTAGAAATAACATATTCGAAGATGAATTGTATCTGTGCATTTGATATTCACAGTACTTCTCATTTAGAATTTTGAAATTCTGTTTTGTGAATACAACGTTGAAGAGATACATACAGAACATGTGAATTTGTTCAAATTCTGCTCAGGGTTGTTTCATGAAAAGTAAATTAGATGTAATACTGGCAGTAATAATACTTGTAATGCTAAAGTGATCAAAAAAGAACACTTTGGTTAATGAAATACACCCTGCTAGAGCTTTTGTGTCTTTGTATTTCTACAAAAATAATGCTGTGATCACATAAAAAATGTGACTCATAATCACTCAAATGCCCTTTTTACTAGCTCTTTGGGTTCTTTTCTGTCCTTTAGTCTGTTATATAATTTTTTTATACGCGTAAAAGTCCACTCTAAATTGAGCATCTCTGTCCTGCATAAAAATGTTGCCAAACTGCCTAAAATGCTATATCTATAGTCCAGACTTTTCTTGTGTTACTTATTTATGTTCCAATTTAAAACACGGACACAAATGAACAGCTCTTTCAGTTAATCCAGATGGAGCAAACTGACAGTCTTCATGCACTCCCTGCATTTTAAGATTTCACTTATTTTCAACTCAATTTATATACAGCGCCAATCACAGCAACATCGCCTCAAAGTGTTTAATAATGTAAGGTTAAGATCCTATAATAATACAGATAAACCCCAACAATCACTTTGGCGACCGTGGGAAGGAAAAACTCCTTTTTAACAGGTAGAAACTTCACACAGAACCAGGCTCAGGGAGAAGCTCTGGGAAAAACTCCCAGTGAGTAGAGCCTACATTTCTTTTTCTATTAACAAAGCGCTATATAAGAATCAGTCCATTTACCATTTCCCACGCTCCAGCCAGCACACCTGTTTTTTTTCTGTTTTGTTATGTTTTTATCAGTCTAATCACCTGCCTGCATATAAGGTCTTGCTCTATCAACCTTCACCAGATTGTGTCCTGCATGGCTGCAATTCTTCCAGACTCACTTACCTGATTCCATCAAACCGATCCATGCCTTCTGGAAATCTCAGGTCAAGAACTCATCTCTTGGATCTATCTATGTAAGACCTACCTGTCTCTACCTTTTCCAAAAACATGACCAGTGGCTTTGCCCGCTGTTTACTTCAAGTGTCTCCAAAGTGAGAATACCTACCTGCATTCAGAAACTGCCTCTTACGTTGCTAGTCTTACGTTGCAAATCTAAACATATTCCAATATAAAAACAAACAAAATAATAAATGTTACTCTGTGGTCTTCTAGTAGAAAAAGCAATGGAAAATGTCATCAGTCAAAATGCACTGAAAATATGCTTTGTTATCAAATCGAATGAGATACAGCATCCAGACACCGTCATCCTAGCTGTGCTTTTCTTTTATCTTCCTCGAAGGCACGGCATTACTTTAGATGTCTGTTAGAAATCCAGTGTATTAAAGTGCTGGGGCTTACAAGGGTTTGATCATGAATGTATATATGCAGTTTGATGTGGGTAGTGTATATGGTGCAGTGTCTCTTTTCTTGGTCCAAAGCATGCATATCACATTGTTGAGATCAGCAGTTGTGTTTCCAGCAAAGATTAGTCATGACACTGGCTCTGATACTGTCTGCTCACGGACTCATTTATAAATTCTTATATGTTTTGACAGGTACGAAATATGTTTGGACAGCTGAAAGACATCAGACTGCATATTCTAGTGTCAAACACCATTTTAGTAACTGTTCTGAAATCTGCAGTGTTAAGACTGGCTGCGCGGTAGATATGTGTGTTTCAACAGAGGATAATGAGCGACAGATACAAAGTGAGAGCGAGGAAATAAAAGACAAGAGAAAGCAGATTTTATACATCCTTAATTGTCTTCCTCTGCCAACATCAAACAGAACAGTGTGTGGCATCTTGAAAGAGACTTCATCCATAATTTTGAATGCAGCTCCACAATGTGCTGTGTACTTGCATAAATAAAAAAAAAATACACATAACATGCAGAGGAAACATGATATGAAGACAGAGAAGGAAAAGTTATGAGGCACTGCTCAAGAGTGGCCTCAACTGCTTACAGCTACAAACCGTCACCAAAATTTAAACTAATGATGAATGGAAGTGGTTGATCTTATTTTCTAACCTTAAACTGTACTCTAAAATTTAGTGAAGGAACATTATGCAGCACTGTATGATGCAATAACTCAGATATGGCATTGCTCCATTCTCACTTACCCAATGGAAATGATTTTTTTCAAAGAAATAATTTGTTTAATTACCCCCAGTGGCTGAGCCAATTAAGAATATAACCTCAATTAAGTCTTAAGTGTGAATTTTTACTTGGAAATCAGATAATGAAGTGAAACAGAGAGGAGCCTCTCTGATAAGTACAGTCATTCATAAAGAGGATTGTTTACGTGTGTAATTACTCTCCATGGCTTTTCTACCATGACAGGCTTGCCTTGAATTTTGACTTTTTCTTTGTGTAAACCTTCTGTGAATGTGTTGGTGAGTGAAAGTGACTTTCAGATCCATGTTACTGATGATGGCTGGACCTCTGAACCTGCTGTCATTGAGTTTGAAAAGTCTGCCAAGATCTGCTGAGATTTTATAGATGTATTAAGTAGCTGATTTTCAACAACTCTTTTATTTATAAATTATACAAATCGATGGAACCACATTGCTGCAGCTAGAGACAATATTTCCCTGCCAATAACAGAGAATTTGTTTTTCCGCTTGTGCAAAACTAATGGACGTCTGGCAACTTCCCTCTTGGGTTGCTGCCAGTGTGGTTATATAGATGATGATAATAATGAGCCTCTTTTAATTTGGTACCATGTCTTTTTTTTTATTTTTTTATTTTTTACTTCTTATTTAGTACTACTGCAATAAAAAAAAATAAAATAAATTTAAAAAAAAGCAGGTGGTGTATTGAACAGAATATTTCATTCTTGGACTATATTGTCCCAAATGTCCATTGTCATTTTAGTTACAGAAAGGTAGTGCACTCTTTAGTTTAGAGATGGACCGATCCGATATTACGTATCGGTATCGGTCCGATACTGACCTAAATTACTGGATCGGATATCGGAGAAAAATAAAAAATGTAATCCGATCCATTAAATATCACGAAAGCACCTCACAAAACTTGCAACACGCCGTAACTCACCTCAGAACGTTATGCATCAGGTGATAGAGCGGCTGCAGCATGCGGGACCTGTGGTGGTCTGGATAGCATTTGGAGCTTCGCTAGCAACCCGGCATTTCATCTCCGACAAAGTTATCCCGAGAGAAGTAAAGCAAGTGTGTAAGTCCATCTCTGAATGTTTGTAAAGCATTCCTGCCTTAAGCTTAACAAGCGACTGCCTCTTCTTGCTGCTACTTCAATCATGAAACTGCTTAACGATCAGCTGATCGGCTTTTCTGTCGCGAGTCCGTCTCTCTTCTTTGTTTTTGGCCCACTTTGCACCAGAAAGAGGAAACCAGCGGCTGAACAACAGCAGCACGTTTAAGCTTGATAAGCTGTTGTTAGAATGTATTTAATATTACTTTCTACTCGAGGATCTTTTTCTACGCAGCTGACGGCTGTAACTGTGCAGGGGCGGATCTAGCAAAGTTTAGCCAGGGGGGCCGATAGGGCATTAACAGGGAAAAGGGGGCACAAAGACATACTTTTCTTTCTTATTCTCATTTAAAATGTCTAGCTTTTAATAAATAATTATCCAAATCTTACACCCAAAGTTTTAATTTGATGTAAAATGAATAGAAGTCAATTACTGTATATAGTAACTATTGAGTCTAATATACCCTAGTAAGCTATAGTACTTTTTCCTTTGGGAAGGTACCATCTGTGCAGTCTGCAATTTTGTTGAAGAAAGATGTTGAATCTATTTAATATTTCTTGAAAAATAATTGATTTCTGTGCATTTTTTTTTCACACTGCATCAAATTAAGGTTGATTACGTCGATTAAGCATCATGAGGTGGAGGATGAGGGGTGGTTCCCCATTTTTTATTTATTTATTTTTGTTGTTGCTGGGAGTTGGAACCCTATTAGTTAGGTTGCTTAATATTTACGCTAAGTACTCTTTAAAATACCAGAATAGGGAGGATGGTGTAGGTTTAAGTTTATTAGATTGATCAGTATTGCTGAACTATGAAATATTTTTTTTTGCATACAGGTATAACAGAATAGCTTTAGTGTAGTTGTTGTTTTAAACTTGAGTATGAACTTATACAAAATGCAGCAAGCTATTTAAAAAAAACAGTTTTGTTGATTAAAAAACACTATATCGGATTCATATCGGTATCGGCAGATATCCAAATTTATGATATCGGTATCGGTATCGGACATAAAAAAGTGGTATCGTGCCATCTCTACTTTAGTTAAAATGTAATTTCAACTGGGATGCAAATTAATTGCTCCCACTTTTGTAAAAAGGCATCTCTTAGCAAGAAAGTGATTCTCGCCATCATAAATATTTCCATCTCTAAGTCCACCCATTGTTTAAGATTTGGAGTTCTTTGTAATTGCTTTGGGTTTTTTTTTCTTCCGTTAGCAGTAATGAGTTTTAACAACGTTCTCTTTTTATTACCCCAAGGTACAATATCATGACAGCTTGGGGATTTCATTTCATCAGCGGTTTTGGTGCACATTGACATGACAGCATCTCACAGTTGCTGCAGATTCGTCAGCTACACATCCATTGTGCGAATTTCTCATTGCACCACATCCCAAAGGTGCTCTATTTTATTGAGATTTTATGGCTGTAGAGGCCATTTGAATACAGAGAACCAATTGTAAAGTTCAGAAAACCAGTTTGAGATTATTTGAGCTTTGTGATAAAGTGCATTGTCCTGTTTGAAGCAGCCATCAGAAAATGGGTACACTGGTCGTAAAAGGATGGACATTTTCAAAAGCAATCCTCAGCTAGGCTGTGGCATATAAATGACCCTTAGTTTGTACGAATGGGCCTAAAGTGTACCCAGTAAATATTCCTCATACCATTATACCACCAGCAACCTGAACCGTTGAGATGAGGCAAAATGTATCCATTCTTTCGTGTTGTTTACACCAAATTCTTACCATACCATCTAAATGTCACAGCACAAATTGGGACTCGTGAGACCAGGCAATGTTTTTCTGGTATTGTGTTACTGAGTTTTGGTGAGCCAGTGTAGACTATAGCCTTAGTTTTCTGTTCTTGGCTGTTGCTCCAAATGAGTCTTCTGCTGCTGTAGCCCATCTGCTCCAAAGTTCGATGTGTTGTGCATTCAGAGATGCTCTTCTACATACTTTGGTTATAACAAGTTACTTTCGCCTTCCTATCAGTTTGAAGTAGTCTGGCCATTCTCATCTGACCTCTGGTATCAACAAGCCATTAGTTTTCTGATTAATTCTCTTTAAACCCTAGAGATAGTTTAGTTGGGAAATGCTAGTAGATTATTCTCAGAGAAGTCTATTTGATCTTTATTCTCCATTCTGATGCTCGGTTTGAACTTTAATAGGTTTTCTTGACCATGTCTACATTCCTAAATGCACTGAATTTCTCTTATGTGATTGGTTGATTAGATATCTGTGTTACCAATAGTTGAAAAGGTACATCTAACAAAGTTTTAAAAATAAAAATATACAAAAATTTAATTAAAACAAAATTCCAGCCAAATTCTCTCCACTTGCATGAGCTAGTAGATGTGAGTTGTATTACCAAAATGGAGTGACAATCGTCTTCAGATTTCTTTATTTAGTTCTTTTTCCATTTTTTTTTTTTTTTTTTTTTTTTTTTTTTACACATCTAGTTTTATTTGCACATGTATCTGTTTCTGTAGATACTGGTGTAATTTAGAGATGGTTTTCATATTAGTGTGTTTATGTGGTTCAGTCAAAATGTGTACCATCTTTAATTGGCAGCAGCTTATCTACAAGAAAAAATCTAAAAGGCAGTTTATTTAAAAACGAATTTTAATATATTGTAATAGGTAAACATGTCTAAATATAAAGATGAAAGAGAAATCAATTTCAGAGTGAAAGCAAGCCAGCCTCCCTTCAACATCTACTACAAGGAAAATATAACTTCTAAACGATCACATTTTGAAAACCTAAAGTTAACCACTACTACCAGTTTAAAAAAATGTTACATTAAAAACTCATGGTCTGTAAGGCTATGTAGCCAATAGAGCTTTTCACCTGGAAAACTCTGAAGTCCTTGTTTTATTACCTGCCACTTTCTATACTGTTTGTAATCTGAAGGGGTAAAAAAATACTGGTTATATTATATTAATTTGGTGTGTTTTTAATTAATATCTGATGTTCAGATAAAAGCCCCGGGACTTAAACTGTGATGTAAAGACCTAAAATAATAAAATAATCTTAACCTCATTCTAATTCTCCCTGACAAGCACCTCATGCCAGACGGCTCTCCTGATAGGCGATGCCAAAATGAGGTGAAACACAGTGCGAGGAGAGGGCTCTGCATGCAAGATTAAAGCTATGTTGATTTTGTCAGCAAGCAGAGGTTGTCTGGAGTTTAACAAATCAGGGAAATTCACACTCGCAAGACTGGGGCTTTTTCAGGACAGGCCAATAAAAAACATTTTTTTCCCCAACGGACCTGCAGTGTAGATTCCCCTCTGCCATTACTGTATCACTTCCTCTTTGCCTTTTACCTCCCTTTCGCCCCCTCTGCTTCTCCAAACCAAGTCCCCTGGCACATAGCTTCTTACTCATCTTCTGTCTTGTCTTTTATGCCATACCTTTTCTCTTCACCTACTATTCTTAGCCAGAGGCATTTTGTTTTTTCTCCTTTTTGCCCTCTCAGCCTCCCTCGAGCCTTCTGTCTCCTTATCTGTCTCTGTCCATCTAGTCTTTTGAGTCACAAATAAAATTTTCTGTCTGCCATAGATGGTAGAGGAAGGAAAAACCAGTCTCAGTAAGGTGATGGGCCGACACATGCCACCAGAACACTAATTCATCGTGGCATTGATTCTCCAAGTAGTTCGGACTCTACTGGAAGGATGGAAGACTATTCTCCCAAATATATGCCCTTACTTGGTGTTTTGATGATGTCAGTGATTCAGTTCAGTGACTGCACCTGCCTTATGGATGAAGCATTGTAATCCCAAAAGAAAGTGACCCTATTAGTTGTCTTTTTATAGGATAAATGAAGGACTTTGCACTAATTTTGCAGCGATCTTTCCTTCTTATACAGCAGTCACAATGGCAAAGTGCATCCAACTACTTTGTTGCAGAGTTGCCGTGGAAATGATGGTCTAGTTTTCACCAAGCTCTTCTTTTGTGTATATCTACGACCATGAAAACATAGGATTGGTTAATGCTTTATCATGTCACTGTAGAGCCAAAAAACGGAATACTGTTTATTAACATGCTTTTTCTTATTTTTTGTCATATTTATAATATAGATCATATATAAAATAATGAGATCAGCCTATATAGAAGTAATCCCTGTGAGCAACAACCTGAGGTTTCAGTTTGCTTTAACTATGTTGCAGAGAATTTCTACACTCTGCATCATAGAGACCAGAAATGAATAATATTGTCATCTCAGACACACAGCTTAGTTTGCAAATAGAGAAACCCCACCTACCATCAGATCTTTTGTTTGCCAGTGGCAGCCAGTCATTGGAAAGTTAGCTTGAGGAGGCTTAAAAGAGTCCAAGAATAGAGTGGAAAATGAGCAAAATCCCACACTTTACCACTGTTATTACCTGAAGCAGATTTAAAAGTGCGTTAAAATGTATAGGACATTCAGTCACCAAGGGACAATATAACAATGCTATCAGAATGACATTTATTACTCCAGGCACAGTAATGATATATATCATCCTACCTTTCATAATACTCTTGCAACCAGCAGTGTCAGTAACAGAAATGTTATTCCCAACACACTCACATCTTTATATATAAGACACATCGGATCAAGATCAGGAAGTTTCAAAGGTTATTTGTAAGGAAACCGACAGGTGAACAAAAGCCTTGTGAAGATAACGCACAAAAAGGAAAATGTCACTTCTGAGAATGTGGGGGAGCACATGTATGTAAATAGAGTGTATTTACATACTGGGCATGTTTGTACATGTGTGTGAATGCAAGGAAGAAAAATTAGAGACATTTTAGCCACAGACAAAAAGCACATCTGAAGCGTATGTTCTGATTACCCAGATTTCTCCTTAAAGCAGAGATGTTTTTCAAAGTGAGTTTCTTTAAAAATGTCATCTCCTGCTTAGATAAATGGTTTACACCTTCTTTGCTGCCTATTGAGCCGTCATAGTTCCATTGTGTCGTAAAAAGAAGAGTATACTTAGCGCTATATAAAACTATAATAAACTTGCTCCCTGCAAATGTCTGCAAATCCTGATATTTATTCTTCAGGAAGATCATTAGAGAGGAACTGGAGGCAACCATATGGACACGAATGCTGCTCAGCTCAGTCCATTATTTAAATACAGATCTTGGTAGACACCACCAGTAGGCTTTCTCCATCTGCTGGCACAAACACATACCTAGAATGCAAGGCAGTAACTTGAACAAAATGTGTTCAGATGGTTTATTTTAAGTTGAGTTTTATTTCAATACTGAAAGTAAAAGTAAGACATCATATTGGGAGCTGATATACAATGACAGGTAATACTGTTGAAATCCAGAACAGTCAGCTTTATGAGAAATGTCTCGAACAGACAGTTGTATCTGAAAGTCAGCAAAATTGTTGCAAATTTCCCCTGAAACCGTTTTAACACACATCCAAGCAGTTCATAGTCTCAGGATTCTGTTTGAATCATTAACCCGTATGAATGCTTAGAAATTACATGATTTGTTTTTGCAAAACAAATGTGAGCAAATGTTTTAGCTTTTAAAATTCAACATTTACACAGATTTATATGATAGCTGACATTATACATTACTGTAGCAACACAATCACCGTTTCTTTTACGACATCACCATAACGAAGGCACTAAACAGCAGCTTGGCTGCTCTTTTGTTTCATTTGACTCCAGAAGACAAGAGAAAGATCAACATGAAAAAGAAGCAAATTCATATTGCCCCCGGCGTGCTTTTCCATGCTAAAATATGCATCAGAGGCTGTGATTATTATGCCTGTCTCTTTCTATGGAAACTAGTGGAGCAAGATTATTTGGTTCTACATAAAATGCAGCTGAGGATGCCTAATATCAGAGTAGTTCTGCTGCTGTATAAAGTTTTTTTTTATAAGTTAAGGTAGATGTATGTAGAGTATGTGAAATTCTTGATGGTTTATGACATAGTTGATTGTTTATTTTTCACTATTCAAGTAGCCATCACATCACAGATATATAACATTTTGTGGTTGGCAGTGTGGCTATTAGGGAATTCATGTAGTACAATGTAAGGCAGCGGTCCCCAACCTTTTTTGGGCCACGGACCGGTTTATGCCCGACAATATTTTCATGGACCGGCCTTTAAGGTGTCGCGGATAAATACAACAAAATAAAACTAGTACCGGTACCGAAAAAAAGAAGATTTATTCATAACACACATGAAAAGACCCAGGAAAACAGAGTAAACGATAAAAGCGATAACAAAATAACGCTGAAAACCGATAAAAACCCTGAAAACTATACATTTCACATCTGAGCCTCAACTCTCGTGGCCCGGTACCAAACGACTCACGGACCGATACCGGTCCGAGGCCCGGGGATTGGGGACCGCTGATGTAAGGCACTCAACATGCTTAAATTAGCAGCAGGAATTGCTGGAGGTTGGAGAAAAGAAAAAAGGTGTCATGCAAGAAAAGTGTAAAAAGAGGGCTGGAGTTAAATGATATGCACGAGATAATTAGAGATTGTGAAGTGAAGAGATGAAAAGAACCAAGTGCCTCAATATTCCAATACATGAGGGACCCTGCAGGTGGACACCAGGCCTTTAGGCTGAAATATATACACTCATTTTCTTGCCACCAATTGTACAAATTGTTCTCTGCGCTGGTCTATCTACACATGCTGTCTTTTCAGATAAAGCCAAGCCAAGGGAGCCGGAACAGCATGCTGTGTTTGGAGGCTTGATTATGCAGAGTGGCAGACTGAGAGAGGCGTTTGGAAACGCTTCAGCAGACAGATCACTGCTGGGCCTCTACGCGGTGTGTGTTTGCTGTCCAGTAGCCGAGCTTCACAGATAGTACTGCTTCCCTGTTGACTGGCAACTCTTTAAAGGCCCCCCTGGACTGAATGAGCTCTGTGGGAAGAATGAGAGGAAAATGGGTGAAGAGACCACTCAGGACAAACAAATTTAGAAGAAACAGGGAAAAGTGTACCTTTAGACAAAGGGATAAATACAAGAACTTATTACAGATGCTTTATGAATTGTATTGTAATGAATTTTGAGAAGCCCAGAAACATGTTTGATTTTACTTCTCAATGGGGTCCGATGTATTACTTTCAGTGTAGTGAGCAATATTAAATACTGCCGACTGTGACTTCCGTACCTCAGCCCTTTATCAGATTGTTTCTGTCATCGCTTTCCTGCCCTCCACCTCATCAGAGACACTGTGTCCGTGGATGAGACTTCTGCAGTGAAAAAACAGTTGCAGGCATCGTCTCTCTGGTTCCCTGCACTGACACTGCGATTTGTAGAAGTCACACACTACAGTGATTGCAAATAATGATGAGCTGGTGAAGAAAGGCTGAGGGAGAGATGAGGTGGTGATTGCTGCTGCACTGTGTAAGTCAATAATGGAGAATATATGTCATCTGCCATTATGTATCTTACAGCGCCCCCGTAACCCATATGCTAATTAATGCTGATTTATGCCTCATTATGTTGATTTATAACATGGCTACCAGAGTGCTGTTGACTGACTGCAGGACAAAACCCCAGTTTGAAACATGTTAGCATCACTCTCGCGTGGTCTTCGGGATGGCTCGGTGAAGCTGTGTCTCGTTGTTTTAAAAAAAAATCTCACTTAGAATAATTTTTTGAGCGATCATGATAAATCTATGTCATAAATTTTTTTTTATACTGCACCATTAAAGGGCCAAAACTGTAGCTCTATGTGATTCAGTCCATTAACTGCAAATCATGTCCACTTTGCATTACTGATGGCCATTTTCCAAACCATAACTTTGATTTCCTACGTTCGAGTCACTCATTCACTTGCCTCATTTCAATAAAATACATACATCAACTTGCTGAGACTTGAAGCTTACTCGAAATAGGCAATCCATCATAGCTTTTACTGTATACATGGCAACTCATTTAAAAGTTTGAAAATATAGAGTGGCGGTGCTTTTATAGCGGCCTATGACATTCAAGTTTTCATTGTTACCTAGCATTTTGTACTAATTAGCTATGTTAGAAAAAAAAATCTCCGACCAAAACATGAGATGGAAGGCTGTTATTTTTCTTTCTCCTAAACTCTACACAAAGTAGCAGTACGAAAAGCCAGAAACACAAAACTGATCTACTATCACTTCATAAAAAGTCATAGCAAACAAGTTTTAACCAAAAGTTGCCCATTTTCACATTTGTCAGACATGTAGCAACATTAGCATTATTTTGACTTATAGTTCCATCACTTGGCTTGAACTATAATTCCAGAATTCACTCTCATTTTAGCTTTGTTTATGTCCCGAGAAAGAGAGATATATGAAATATGTTAATGACAGAGCTGAGTTTGATCAGAAACGATAAAACTGTGGACCATAAATCAAAACCAGAGGAATGAAAGATGTTTAACAACATTGCAGAGCTGAGAAAAACTGAAGGATACCATTATTTGTATCTTCATCAGAGCATAATATTACACTTTATTATTTGATTGATTATTAATATGTAAATTTAAATCAGAGGAGCTTTAAGGAACTATTTTTTATGACCAAGTTTTATGCAAGTTGGAACGATGGGGTCTATATTGCATGGATGAAAAAATCTAAAGCCTCCAAATATCAAAAGATCAATGGCAATAATGTGAAATACACTGGCCACTTCATTAGATACGCCTTACTAGTATTGGGTCCACTTGCTTTAATTCTTTGTTTCATAGATTCAACAAGATGCTGGAAACATTCTTTTGAGATTTCCTATTAATGTGATAGCATCATACGGTTCCTACAGATTTGCTACCCATCATGTGAATCTCCCATTCCACCATATCCTAAAGGTGCTCTGTTGGACTGAGCTCTGGTGACTGTGGAGCTCATTTGAGTGCAGAGAGCTCATTATCATGTTAAAGAAACCAGTTTTAGGTGATCTTAGCTTATCCTCCTGGAAGCATCCATCACAAGATGACTACAGCATGATCGTCAAGAGATGAACATCATCAGCAACCGTCCTCAAGTAGGCTGTATAAATGATCCTCAGTTGGTACTAAGGGGCCCAAAGTGTACCCAGAATATTTCCCCCCTACCATTACACCACCACCACCACCACCAATCTGAACTTGTAATACAAGGCAGGTTGGATCCATACTTTCATGTTGTTTACCCCAAACTCTCACACTACCATCCAAATATTGTAGCAGACCAGAAAACATCTGTGATTATCCAATTTTAATGAACCCATGCAAATGTTATCCTCAGTTTCCTGATTTTAGCAGACAGGAGTGTCACCTGGTATGGTCTTCTGCTGCTGTAGCCCATATGCTTCAAGATTTGATGTCTTTGTATTTAGAAATGTACTTCTGCATACCTTGTTTAGAACATCTTCTGATCGCTGACATCAACAAGGCATTTTCCTCCCACAGAACTGGCGATCACTGGATGTTTTCTGCTTTGTGGACCATTCTCTGTAAACCCCAGAGATGGTGGTGCAAGAAAATCCCAACAGATCAACGGTTTCTGAAATACTCGGATCTGCTCGTCTGACACACCAATGATGCCACGTTCATAGCCACTTAAATCATCTCTCTTCCCTATTCTATTATTGATATGAACTTCAACAGTTCTCTTGGACATTTCTATTGGACATGCTTAAATACACTGATTTGCTGGCGTGTGATTGGCTGAATGGTGTTTGCACTAACAAGGTGTACCTAATGAAGTGGCTGGTAAGTTTCTAGTTAATGGGCTAACATATGGAAAATTATCAGTAAGTGCTTGTGAACACTTCACTAAATGCTAGAAAATGCTGATTGATTATACATATATTCAATTCTACCTTCTATTTCAGGCAGCAGGTTCAGAGTGGCCAAGTATACTGATATTTGTAAAGAAACTGTAAAACTGGCATTTGACCTACCTACTGTTTTTGTGCATGCTCCCTGGATTTAAAGCTTGTGTTTCATCTCAGCCTTCTGGACCATGGCAGACACATTTACTTCAGGCTTTTTCACCAAACAGTCATCTCCACCTTAACAGTCAGTCTTCAAAACCGTACAGCATGTCGGCAGTGGAGAAGTTCTGCTCCCTTTTTGGTTGCTTGCTTGGATGACATGGCACCTTTTCAAGAGGAAGTGATAGCATAGGTTCTGGATGTACAAAGAAATGAAGAAGACTAAAGATATTGTGTTCTCTAGAGAAGAAAAAGTCACTGGTATCAGTGCTGATGGTGCTGTTAGTGGCTCCCATAGAAGTTTGTAATTCGGTCCCAGGATACAGTCTTTGATCAAATCATGCAGTTTCTGAAGCAGTGTGCCAGAATGTCAGTAAAGAAAACAGAGTTTTGGCCACACTTGACTGAGCCTTTTACTTAGAAGCACTCACATGATGAAGGAAATGCATTCTTGATCATTTTTTTAATGGAAATGTTACAATTATGCATCATCAATATGCTGTTAGGCCTCATTGACAAAGGTTAAGAATAATATCAGCTCACCCCACTGTAATGCAAAATATGAAGAAAATCTGTATGGCAGTGTCTCGTGTTTGAGTTAATTTTATTTGTAGTATAATATTTATATACACGATGTGATTTTCTTTGATCACACTCCTTTGATCAGAAGGGGGAGAACTGTCAGCAGATTGGAGAAGGGCTGGCGGTAGAAACACAGCTAAAATATGGTTTCACAAATAATGCTGTTCAAATGGAGTTCACATGCCTTTTTGAATTTGACAAAAACAAATCTGGTAAACTGGTTTGCTGATGAAACATCCCAAAACATAACATTTCCATAATTCACAACTGTCAAAAAAAAAGGTTAGGACGCAAATGGAGGAAGTTAAAGGCTGATTGACTTAAACGAAAAAGCTTTAATGCTGAAGTAAATCCAATTTAAACAAAGTCCAAACATGAAAAGAGAACTCTATAAACACTAAAGGCAAAAAAAATTACAGTGCTGAACATAAGGAGAAAAAACAGGAAACGAGACGAAGGTCCAGTCCACAGTTAAAGGTTTAGCCTTGCTGCCTGATTCTGGCCGCCAGGCAAAGGCATTTTAACTTAATATCTCATGGTCATGATGTCCTCCTTATAAAAGCCTATTTCATGAGCAGAACATACAGGAACACACTCAAAGTCGATACATTGCGCAATTGTCATTCTCGACCTCCATGACCATATCTGTGTGACAAGACAATCCCAAAGGCCAAAACTAAAACAGCTATACCAAAAGGTGATACCATGAAACAGACACTAGAAAAGAATATTTCAGTACGTCGTTCACATGGATGGCATGTTGCCTGGGTCCAGACATATGAATCAGTCCACTCCACTGAGTTGTCTGATTCATATGGGACGGGGAGATAAAAGGTGAATGTAGTCACTGTGACCTCACCCGTTGGTCTGTGTACTTCAGTTTTAAAGCTTAGGTTTCTTTAGATTTAATGTCAGTATCTTGATTTTTTTGAAGAAGAAAAACAGCAAGGAATAGGTCTGATGGGAACCCAGAAACAGATGGAGGACAAAGCATACCCTTCTGTATCGTCTATTTTACCCTCAGTGTGACCATTATTTATAGAATAAAAAATATCCTGTAATGAAGAAGGCTTGAAATTACAAACTGAGACCATAAACTCATTAGGAAAATGTTTACTGAGGTAATAAATCAAGAAGTAGAAGAAAAGTAGGGTCTTTGCTCATAGGCTTCTATACAAGTTGACGTATTTTTGCAAGCAGAGGAGTTGGCCCCTGCTGGTTATGATATTTGCAGGTTTAATGCTGAAGGGGCAGTCTTCATGGACCACATGCCGCTATTTTTAATCTGATTTTTTTGGATTTGAGTTGTAAACTGATAGGGCTTATACACTTTGTGTTTACTGTATTTTTACCATAGCCAGCAATGCCAGCTGTTAGTAAAGAGACAAAAGCAAATATTGAACAAACAAAAATTGAGTAATATACAAGGTCAGTAAAAATAAAACCTGTGTAGGATGGCTTAGATATGTTTGTTTTAACCCTGCAGTGAAATTTGAATCTGTACATAATGGTTTCTAATCCCAGTTCTTATTGATTTTAGTATGTTGACGCTTTGCCTTTATTATGTCCTCCCTGCCACTACCCTACAAAAACAGATACTGATAAAATACATTAGCAGGAAAACGCTAGATTCTGGCTGCAAAAAAGCACATGTATTCTTTGTGTTATGCCTTTACTGGGAACATCATTAAACATCAAACCAAACCTTTCTTGCTCCCTGCCTTCCATCAGGGTCAGTCAGAGAGTCTCTGATTGGCTGTCTGTTTATAATAGGCTAAGCAAAGCCCAGCTAACAGCCTCTTGTCTCCTCCCCTCTCACCTTCATTTATTATAGATCACCTGCCCCCACCTGCATGGCTTCATTACTCCCTCATTTACAGCTTCTCTGGTCTGCTGACTCTTCTTTTTTTCCTCGGTGCCTAACAGCTCTCCTGGTGCTGCTGTTTCAAACCCCGCCAGCATCACCCCTCTCTTTGTCTGTCTTCCCTCTCCTCCTCCTATCCCTTTCTCTCGACCATCCTGAGTTCTCATTTTCATCCATTAGGTAATTTAAACCGTCATGCAGGCAGTCGTTCGCAATGATGGCAAATGACTGAGTGCAGTTTGCTGATAGCCTTTTAGTGCTAGTGTCATTCATTTCTGGGTCAGTAAGCTGCAGGACCTGGATTGGCACCAGTAGTGACCCTGACATATGACACACACAAATATCCCTCTCTATTTGTCAGACGCACATGCACTGTTACTCCCTCCCTCTGTTTAGCTGCTTACCGATGAGCCTATCTAGAAAGCTGTCTAATGACTTGACAAAGCCATATAAACAAAAGAGAACAAAAAGTTATTGGCAGCTGGGCCCGGGAACCTTTTGCTGCCTTCTTATTTCTCTTAGTCTACTTATACGTGAAGGTATAGTACTGTCTAAATATCCATCCATCCGCTTCTCCTTTTCAGGGTCGCGGGGGGCGCCGGAGCCTATCCCAGCTGTCATAGGGCGAGCGGCGGGGTACACCCTGGACAGGTCGCCAGTCTGTCGCGGGGCCAACACACAGGGACAGACAACCATTCGCGCTGTAGTACTGTCTAAATAGTAATAAGCTAATTGACCAAAGAGTATTTATTTGATTGGCATTTACTAACCTTGCTATACCGGATTTTTACCTGCGTGTGCTCCCTTTATTTGTATGTTTAGGCTTGAGTTGCTTTCTCTCTTACCTTGTTTGGCCCTCAGGAGACAAGCTATCCTGAAAAAACAAAACAAACAAGCACAAACGTAAAATAAGCTTAAGGCCAAATCACTGTTGCTACCTGTGTACTGTTGCTAGTCTGTGTATGTGTGTGTGTATTTTGAGTTAAAGGAAGAATAAGGTTTTAGAAATCTTGAAATGTTTGAATTTGTTGATGGAAAATTATTTAATGGGGAATGCACTCAGCATCAAGTCTTTTCATGCGCTCTCTTACATATACAGATGCCTTGAAACACAATAAAACCCACTGCTGCCTCCTCCACTTTTCACTTGGTTGTTTACTCAGGCTGGATGTGCATCACTTTCAGCTTTCTTTAAATGAAGGCAGCTGGTGGGAGTTTGTGTATTACAATTCTAAAGATTAACATCAGTTTGTCAGGATGCTTATGTAACTTATTAAATTTGTTTTCCATCACTGTGACCATTTAAATGTGAGGATTTCTCTGAATAATTGGAAGCAGGAAAATGCCGAGGTTGGCTGCGCAAAAAGTTTGTGTTCTGTTAAACAAGTTTAAACTCAATGCAACAAAACCATTGGGGATTAATTGTGATTTGTTACCACGCTAGCTGTGGGACACTAAAATGTTGTTACAGCAGGGAGAACACAACCTGCTGACCTTGGTAATTCTCTAATTTGGTCTGTGCAGTCACCAACTTTACTTGAACATACAGGTGTTAAAAATATGGCCCATAGGCCAAAATCAGCCTCCCAAATGAGTCAATCTAGACCATTTATGCAACAGTGTTTTTGCACTTAACACTGTATTTTGTATAGAGGGACACTGTGTTGCAAGATGCTTAGAATGAACAATGAGAGCAGCTGTCTGACCTAACACATTTCTGGTAAGAAATTTACATTCATCATGGGCGTTAATGTCTTAGTAATTTGGGGCTTTAAAAGATTTCTTTAAACGTTTCTTTTTCTAGGATGGAATGATTGTACAGCATACATAGTGACAAGTAGGGGCTTCTTTCTTGGTGAGCACACTGGCTTCACTGTGGACAGTGGTGCTGGTATTCCAGCAGTTTTCAGTTTATGACAGGCTTCAACCTTGGTGGTTTCTGGGTTCTTGAACATCAGAACCAAATTTCCCCTCATGTAAAGGTAACAGTTTGGGCCATCTCCCAGACCTTGGCAAAGTGGTAACACATCCAAATAACTTGTACTCATGTATTATTGTTGAAGGTATGATCCTGGAATATACCATTATTTAAAAATCACTCCAACAGACCTTCCCAATTTTTGTAAAATGTAGAATCTCCTTAGAACTTCACTTTGGCCCTTGGACTTGCCTTCACACCAAAATAAAGGACATTTTACGGTGTTTTATTGGTTTTTAATAAAATTATGTTAGTCTGACTAACTTGAAATCAAATTAAGCTATCCCATGATCTAAAATGAACATGTTCAGGATGGATTGGCTTATCATTTTGTACAGATATTCACGATTTCCTGATGATGTCACAGGTCCAAACAGACTCAAGCGCAGACCAGGTTTATTTCAAAATGAAAGTCAACAGTTTATTTACAGAAACACCAAGTGCAATATAGACAATGTGCAGGGCCCGGGGCTTTCAGGGATCCATGGGGAGGAAGGGAAAAGGTCCCCACACACACGCAACGTTCCTCTTCAGTCACTCAGGCTCTCGCTTCACGCACATCTCGCCACTCAGCCAGTCTCAGATAATCCAGGGACAGGAAAACGGAACAGGTCCAGAGGATTCTAAATACAGGAGAACATGGTCAGAAACAAGCTAGAGATTCGCACAGGATAAACAGGTTTGCCGGAGCTGCGCTAAGACAGGTTACTCAATGAACTAGTGGCAAGAAGCGCTGAATTACCATCTTAAATAGCGGCCAGGTAATCAGGCAGATCAGCTGCCCGTGAGTAATCAGGCCAGGTACATGGGCCAAAGGCGGAGCCCAAGATGAGCTCCGCCCAGGTAGACCGAGGATAGAAGAGAGGACACCTGACTTTCTAAAGGCACCATAAAGTTGACTTTTGTGGTTTTTCATGAATTGTTTGGAAAAATATTTGATGTGAACATACTGGCTGTCTAACCAGGGTGCAACCTGTTTCTACAACAACAGTTGCAGCCTGCATTTAATAAGTGGTTAAGAAAATGAATTGGCGGATTTGATGTTCCCATTATGAATGTAACAACTTAAATGGATCATTAACTTAATGTCCAGTGCCACCTTCAGATGAAGATATCCTTTTGCATTTGCTTTCACTTTTCTTCGGTTCCCTCTGTGTTAAGAGCTGATTGTTAGAATGCTAATACTCGGACTTCACATATTGAGCATGGTAAACATTATAGTAGTTACAAAGCAGTATGATTTGCATCCTATTGTTAGTTTTTTTTTTTTTTTTGTTTGTTTGTTTTGGGGTTTTTTTTAAGCAAAAACTCCTAAGTGCTTCATTGCAATACTATTAATTTTTATTTTTGAAATTAAGGGCATAATGAGTAATGACATAAAAGATGGCTTTGTTATAAGGCTGCTAAATAGCTGTTTTTTGTGGATTGTCATTATATACATGCTACAGTTTATTTCGTATGATCAGGTCTAGTGTATGGCCAGGGCTATCTTATAAAGGGGATTTTAATCTCACTGGGATTTAATGTTAAATATATGTAAAATGGTAGTTCTTAGTGTTATAAATGTAAAGCTGACTGAATGCAAAAAGAGATATAGAGTGTAACAGGCCCTGTGATTTATAGCCAGATGGAGTCACTGATGCATTCAAGTAACTGTTTTAAAGATGAGGGTAGCTCACTGGGTAATCTTGCACTCTGGGTCAGAGTTTAAACACACATTTGTTGTGTCTGATTGAGACTACAGAGAGGACAGATTATTTAAGATGGGAAAACAACAATGAGCACAAAGCTTTAACAGCAGAAGTCTGTCTGGGCGTCTGCATGTCTGCTGACCTTTTTCCTGATTTCCTCTTCCTCAGTGGCAGAAAAACAAGCTTCAATCAGTTTGTTTTAATTGCCAAACAAATATACGTTCTGTTAATTAAAACTGAAATACAATGGCTTTTCTTTGTGTTGACTTCACTCGAGATACTCACCCACGTACAGTACCGTGAGATGTTTTCAGTGAGTTTCTGGGGATAGAAAATGCAGTGTTGTTGTCATTAAAGCTGATGTATGCTTCTTGATTGTTACGCCTCTCAGAGTTAAGTCTGTGTGCAAACAAAAGCCCAGTTCCTGTCAAAGACTAGGGGGTAAACTTTATCCCAGAATCCTCTCAGGGACGAACGCATTTCTCTGCTCTGTCTAATTATTCCTTTGGGTTTCAGGGGTGGCTGGACAATGTTTTAAGAAGCCCGTTCTCCAGGGATTAATTTCTCTCATGCTTTGCCTAATTAAGGTATTAACAAAATGTAATAAACTCTTGCCAGAGGATGCGTCAAAGCAGTGCATTGCTCATTGCTCCAGTTGCCCCATCAAATATGTATTTAATCTAAGTATAATGTAGTGGCTACAGAAGATAAACACATTTACCCACAGCTATAAAGCCTAGGAATCGATATAAACCATTTCTTTGTTTACTCTCTTATTTGTAGTTTGATTGCCTTCAGGGAAACAGAGAAGCAGGAAAAACAGAGAGGCAAAGATTAAAACAAAAAAACAGGGAGTAAGAAAGCAATGTCTCTGTAGTCTTCGTCATCATCTCAATCATCGCCACCATCATCAGAACTCTTCAAAGGATCCTGCCCTTTTGAAAAGTCGGGATATGAGGAGATCTGATAAGCTTGGGCTCAGGGTGGTGCTGCAGTCCTTTTGGTGTCAAACTCACTGGAGAGTCCGCCTGGCTTCAACCATTCTTTAAAGCTGAGGATAGTCTCGAGCACTTAGCCAGGATTAGCTGAAGAGCACTGCTTTGAACAGGACAAAGATTTCAGCCATCCCCACAGTACAGCCATTATGCCATCAGCAACCTGTCTGTAAGCATCAGATGATTTGCTCTAAGTGATGAGTTGTTTAAGTCTTTTTCTGCCAGTGATCATTAGAGTTGCCTCTCATGTTTTTTCATCAACTCTGAAATCCAATGATATTCCCAATATGCCTGCAAATAAAATCTGCTGTATGCCTGTTTATTAAATGTAAGTTGAGAGCAAATAAAAATAATTTCAAAAAAAAAGAATGATATTGATTGTAAGGCTCATTTTATAGTGAGCAAGCTAACTTTGATGCACAGAAACAAGGCTTATGAATTTCATGAGGTATCTTACAGTTTGTCATCCCTATTTGAATTATGAAAATTACATCATCACAATCAAAAATATTTTTTAATTCTAATTTGAGCATTTCTCTCACAGTCACTTTATAACTTCCTAATTCTTGATTAACTGTCTTTTTCTGGTCTCTCCTTCAAACCTGCAGCATTACAATTGGCCAAAAGAAGATAATACATGATATACTTTCCAAAGTCTCACTCTTGGCTTTTATTTTATAATATATTTTATGATATGCCTTATGACACTGCTCAATTTTTAATTACTCAGGGGGCTAGCTCCCAAATATATAACACTTGTGGTTATTGGATAAGTCTTGTCTGCATCTTTATGTTCTCTGGCCTTTTTGTTGCTCCCTTGGCTAGGACTAACACTTGTGTTGAGGAAGCTGTAGTTTCATGGCCCTTTCCTCTAAAGCAGCCATCCAAAAGACCGGGAGGCATTTGAACCTGCTGACAGCTCCACAGAATTTCAAGTTATACTTTGTCAACAAAGTATTTAAATAATGGCAAACAGCAGCTGGGGTCAGCGTGAAGTATTTTTAAGTACCATCGAAGAATTGTTTTTCTTATTGCCTTTTCTCTGTCTTGTTATGCTTCTGCTATAATTAATAATTTAATGCCTTTTTTAAAAAAAAAATGTACTGGAAGTACTATGGAGCTGGTTTAGACCACATTTAACCACTGACCTTCTGATTTGGGAGATAGCCAACTCTTCCTCCTGAGGCACAGCTACCCAATGATGAAAAATAAAATAACTAAGAAATGGTAAAAGTAATGTGTAATCATAAAAATAGAATTTAACAATGAATCAAAGATTTCTTTTGCTTATGTTCGTTCACACTTAACATTAACTACAGGAACAGAGAGCTTTAATGGTCTGCTGTGAAAGGAAAGACCTTATTTTTGGCTGTGTCTGATGAGATTAAATATAAAGTCTGTTTCATGATTTATTGATCATCGTGTGATGATTTTAAGAGCTGAACTTCAAGGTGTCTTTTTCTGTGAGTGCGACTAGAATGGGAGAAAAAAGGTGAGCCATGGAGAAACCTTTTAAAGATTTTCTTTTTCTTGTTTTGCTTGTAAAAAGATATTGATTTAAGTCTTCCCAACTTAGAAAAAACATTTTAAAGCAAAGATGATAGACATTGTTTCGCTATGCATTTGATATTTGTGGCATGACAATGATTTATAACTGCCAGCTCTTTGGCGAGCAGACATGCAATCATGCTTTGGTAATGCCAATGATTTAATATTATGTCATTAAATCTAAGCAGCAGCCTAAACCATACCCCCGCCATGCATCCTTTCCACAGATGCAACCAGCAAACAGTGTATTGATTAGCACGAGGATAGCAAGATAAACAAAATGTAATTTGTGACATTTATATGTATCGTACTCATTACACAAGACAGACTCAAACAGACTCGAACTTTATCTCATTCTTATGTTTCAGTAAAAGCAACCGTCATTCAATACTTACTATCTTCAGGTCCAACATGAGCTGCTCACTTTCACTTGAGAAGGCAGAGGGAAGGCAGACACGGGGCACAAGTATAAATGGAAACAAGGTCCCTCCAGTTGTGGGGATTTAACGCAGGGCTATTCACACTTTATGCCGCTCAAAAGCTTCAGCACCACGGACAGCTCCTTTAGTCTTTAGATGCCGTGTGGTCTCCATTAGCGACCCTTTTTACAGCAGCCAAGAATACTGGAGGCATATGGTAAAAACGCACTCTGCCTATAGAAAAAATATATATACATGTAAAATCAACAAAAATGCAAGCTGCCCCAGTTATGCGTAAATTATACAACTCTGCTGAACAATGCCTTAATCTTCCTGTCCGCACGGGTCTCACGGGGGATCATTATTCTTTAACAAAGCAGTGGGTCTTTCAAACTGCCCATGAATGTATACAAGCACCACTTTTGCAAACTCTTTCAAATGACCGTTTTTATTTTTATTATTTCACAAGCACCACAGTAATTATGCTAATGTTAAACTCCCACCGCGCAGACTTTATACAGTGCAGGGTAGAAAGCCAGTAAGCCTCGCTATATGTCCACGTCAGATTCGCTCTTATGTGAAAAATGTTGATTCAACGTTTGCCGCTTAGGCCTGCCAACTAAATCCTTGGCAATTTGGGCATTAATCCAATTTGATAGCCTAAGCTCGCTCCATTGCAAGTAAATCTCAGGTTGAGGTCACTGCTACGCTGCCAAACAAGGTAATTCTTTCCCTAAAGTCATTAATTACAGCGCTCAGACAAAGGCCAAACGGGATTGTGGGGGCCTACAGTAGGACAGAGATGCCAAATCACGTCTTAAACTAAACCCTCTCCCTCCCCGCCTGTCATAAATTCCTTGAACAGATAATGACTAATGGATTTGTGATTGTTGTGTGCCTGGATTTATTACAAGCAACCACACGTCTTGTCAGGCGGTCTACATGCGTTACATTAGATGGTTTTCAAGAGATGCTCGAAGTACAAACTTCTGATCTTTATATCAACCTTAACTCTAAAGGCTCCCCCCCCCCCCCCCCCAACACTCTTACACACACACTCACACATCATCCTCCTCCCCTTCGTTCCGCACACCCAACCACCAGCACCCCCCCAATCTTCGTTCATCCCTCTCTCCTGCTATTTGAATAGAGAGCCTGCGGAGCACTCTTTTGTTCAGTAGCGCTCAGCTGCTGGAGAGGTGAGCACCACTCTGGCTGGCGCTCATCCACTCATCGCGGCTGCTGATTCGACAAGTCCCCGAAAGACGCAAGGACACGTCTCTGCATCCAGGCGCACTGCACACGAAACGACACAGACCCTGTCTCCCTGTCTGACAGAAATTCCTCGGACTCGCGGGGCTTTTACGCGTCTCTTGGATGGTTCAGCTTCCCTGACTGTGGCGCTACCACCTGCACTGTATCACACAGACGCTCCTGTAAAGCTGCGGCATCGCTCTACATTCCTGTAGACGGGACCTGACTTGATCTGAAAGGTGAAGGCGAGTAGTCTTGTGTGTTTTTGCATATCTATTTATTTATGAATTTGTCTGACTGTATTATAAAATTAAGTCAATTTAACATTATTTTAATTCCACGAAACGAAATGGGTGTTTCACGAATTTTGTTCACTTAAAGTCGATCATCATTTGGAAATGTCCTTGTCGGTACTATTCAAAGACAAAGATATGTGGCTGTTACCAAAAGAAATGTGCTTTATATCGCAAAAGTGTGTAGTCTTTGCAAGCATGCGAGTCACTGCTTGAAGCTAGTTACTGCTTCCATAAGGCTATTTTTCAATTAATCTTTTTAGGTTTTGCTGTGTTGGTGATTTAGTTTTAATAAGACTCCAAAATGCACTTTGACAAAAGTTAAGCGATTTTGCTGTTTTCTGTCTGTTTGAATTACGTCGTAATTGTCCAATTATGCAGCATCTGTTGAAAAGTAATAAATGTAGCAAAGCGTCGTTCCCTCTTATTTTCTCCTTTGAGGCTGCTTATGTTCAAAAGGATGTTTGACAGCGCCGGTTACTGTACGATTTGGATCTGTATGACCATGAGCTCACTTCTTTGTAGTGAAAATCCCATTTTCTTCTCCTTTGGTAAGCCTTCAGGTGAGGCAGATGGGGACAGAGGGAGCTTTTGGAGTGGGTGTAAGTCGATAGGCAGCGCAGGCAGGGCTGTCAGCGCTGTCAGCGAAGCAAAGGAGGGAAACCTGAGACATTATCTTGGATGGCACTTGTACTCCACCGAAAGGGTCTCTCAATTATTTCTATTGAAGAAAGGCTGGCATCTGGCAGAAGGAGCTCTAGGTCACAAACTGACTGAAAAGGAGGAGGTCCAGCCCAGCCTGCATGCCACGGTTCAGTCCTGTGTGGCAACATGGCTTTCATTTGCCCGTGTAGCAGCGAGGAGTGTTTTTTGTGGATGAAAAAGAAAGTAAAGTTTTGTTTCGTTTTTCATGTTTGTCAGAGAACGGCAATGGAGCTGGAGTGGAGTTGCTCATGACCCCCTGGGAAATTAAGCAGAAATTCAGCCAAACTGTTTGTGAAATGGTTACTAGCCTCCCTCCCTCCCTTTTCTCACTCTCGCTGGGTTCTTATTCTGTCTTATAATTGTGTGTCTCAGGTATTTGCATACATGTGCACACATTCACTCAGCCAGCCAACCTAGAATTTGTCTAAGCAGTCTTCAGCCAAACAGATTATGCACCATTTTTATCTGATATTCCATCTCTCCAAATCTCCCACAATTACACAAATCTTTTGAATCTGTTTGGGCTTAGCATTGGCAATGTGATCCTTGATACTCCAGGTCTGCAAACTGACCAGCCTCATTTTCATTCTGTGACTGATTGTAGATAAAACATTCTCCTCTCACTGGTTGGGCAGCCATGTGTAGGTCTTTGTCTATCTGATAATTGTGTGTGTGTGTGTGTGTGTGTGTGTGTGTGTGTGTGTGTGTGTGTGTGTGTGTGTGTGTATTTATGGCCACCGATGCTTCCAGTTGCTGAGTTTTGCTGTTGGATGATGTGGGCATCATCAGCTCCTGTTGCACTATTAGTATCTGGCTGCACATTAAACTGCTGTTTAAGTCCCTCTGCTTCTTTCTGCCTTGTCCACTCATGCATATTGCAGAAGGTTTCTGTGTTTGTCTTTGTGTCTCTTTCTCTTGCCCTGCACTGTTTGGACTCTCACTCATCACTCTTGCACTGGATCGCAGGCTCTACTGTTAGCGCTATTGTTCTCAGAAGAGGTATTCTTTTTCTGTGGCATTGCCAGTTCACTGCCCCCATTTTCACATTTTCTGTGTGATGAGGCATTACAATGGATGAACAATATTCCTTTAGAGAGTGGTTCATCGCTTCTTAGTGGCTCCTCTCCAACTGCGGTCAAGGCCAAAAGCAGTTCGGAAATGTTGTCATCACATCTCATGAGCATGGACAGAAAAGCAAGACAGAACGAAAGAGGAAAGAGAGAAAGAAAGAAAGAAAGAAAGAGAATGAAGAAGGGATGTAACAGACTGTGGGAGTTTTACAGCATTATCTGCTCTTTGCATGAGGTTGCGTTGTCACATATTTCAATAATGTGTCTTTTCTGGTTGGCTGCGCTCAGCTTAGTGCAGACACTTGTAGCGGAAGACGTGAATGGGCCAGAATTCAATTTTGCACTTGAGTAGTGTCCAAGCAAGTAAATTGGAAACTGTGAATTTTTACAGAGATTTCGCAAATGTAAGACATTAATATTCCTACAATGAACCTTCTGCTATGCTTAAAACAAACAAAGCCGCCCTGGCACAGGATGAAACAAGGGAAAGCTGCCAAGCAACTGCACAATATCAGTACAGAAGATCTCTGGGCTTGAGTTAGACTGTTTGACTGGCAAAGGCCTCCAGCTTGAAATCCTGTAGTTGGAAGAGTGTGGCGCTATGAATCAGCTGTGATCCTGCTGTGTGTAATTTTACAGTGGGAAGGAACATTTATTAATATGTTTTTTCTTTTGTGTGTTTTCGATAAAGGTTCAGAGCTGTAGGCTCACGACGTATGTTACAAATGGGGGTAGTTTTTTTTCCCCCCATGGTGGGAGAAGGGCCAGGAGGGATACTGGAAGACTCCTGCAGTGAGAGACTAATTTACACACTTACAGTACATAACCTGGATCCAATTAGGCAGTGAAAACGCTCACAGCAGCCTACGCACATATTCAATTCTGTTTGTATAAATGATCATGAGAGTGTGCGCTTGCTATTGTCTGTTCAAGTTACACGTGTGTCGCAGCAGAACCCTGAGCACACACGACCATAGATCACATTTTAGGCCAGGATCCACTTGGCACCTCTGTTCCCCCAGCCCCAGGGTCATTTCATTGGTTTAATGAATGCTGTACCTTTGCTCGCCGGACAACGTCAGTCTCCTTGATAGACAGCTCTGGGTCCCTCCATTCCTCCAACCTGACACCACCAAGCAGATGGAGCGGAGCCTAAGTGGGCTGCTGCTAGCTTTGCCTTGGCTAATAATATAATAGCCTGGCATTAACCATGTTGAACTAGCCACTGTGCGTAGCGCCAAGCAAATGAGCAGCGCAGCTGGGCCATCATGGCAAGTGGCAGAGCAGACAAAGCCCAGGAGGCACAGAGGCAGAAAAAAGGTAGTTTAGCACAATCCCTCCAGACGCAGCTTGTGAATATTCATCAGTCAACCTCTCCATCCCCACCTCCCCAAATCCAGCGCTCTCACCAAATGTATTATTCAAAAGAAGCATTTTCACTATTAAATACTATAAATAAGTAATGACATCTGGTAACAGTTTTTGTCTGCTGAATTAATGACAGGAGCACAGTTGAGTATCTTCCAGTGATTGGAGAAATTATTCCTGAAGGTGGATTTTTGTTAAGCCTTCCTTTCCCCTTTGTCTTGCCAGTTCAGTGTGTTGCCTCCTTTGTTAAACTCATTTGGCACATCAGTAAATCTGAATTGGCCCATGTCTCTATCATTCACCTTCTAAAACACCCAAGAGGAGAAGCAAATACTAAGAAGCTGCTTATTTTACCATTATGTCTGCATTTCCTTGCCTGAGCTAATCTTCGGAAAATGAAAAGCTCCCTGTTGGCTCTTTCTGTGGTTTCAGCACTGGACAGCGCCTGAAGAATTGCCTGTTTTGTCTACCTCATTGTTTTTCTTTCCTGCTTAACAAAAACTCAACAGGGTTCCCACATCTTCACGCACATAGTGTACAACTGAAAGACGTCTTACTGAAGGATATCAGCTGTAAAATGCTGGAATTATTGTTGTACAGACTGTATCTGTCAGACTCTGATGAGCTGGTAAACAGGGAGTGCTTGGAAAGCCTACAGATGGTCAATGTTTTCCACTCATGTGTGCTCCATTTCCCAAAGGAGAAACCCACATTTTTGTTGTATGTGACAACAAAAGTGTTCGATTTTAATCTGTAGCGGTACAGAGGAGTCCCCTGGATCTGCTCGTTGATTTCCAGACAGGAAGATCATAACTAAAGCTTGAGAAACACAAGACATAAGTGGGGAGAACAATAAGAAGGACGTCTTGTTACCAAGAGTGATTTCTGTCTGTCTTCCTCTACTTTAGCCTGCCGCCTGGATTCTACACAGTGGGGCTATTTATGAAGCCGAGGCACCAGTATGATACTTATAAAGCCCTCCTCGCTAATAACAGATCTAGCTCTGGGGTTCCTGAAACCAATCACAGGGATTTATGGGAGAGAATTGGAAAGTAGTAAAATTAATTTTATTCAGAACCTTTGCACCCAGGTTAAGCTTATCCATGCACGCTGCTGCCAGGTGGGTAGCACATTATTCTAGTTCTGCAGCTGTTGATATTGGTTAGCACTTTTGAGCCACACAAAATAAGACACAATGTGATTTTCCCTGCTTGGTGTTATTCAGGCAAATGTTGAAAAACTATTATGTTCAGTAGTCCTTAGTGCATGATTTCTGGAAAATTATTTGGCTTCAGAAGGTTTCTTGTTGGTTTATTTTGTCATTGTAAAAAATAATAATAAACCAGTTCTGCTTTTTATTCTGTTCCCCATCCAGGAAAAAATAGGTTTCTGTAACCCTCCTGTCTGTCTCCCTGGAGGCAAAGAACTGTGAATCATATTTTTCTTAAAGGTTTTTATTGTTGTGGTAATATTGGCTTTTACTCTTGTTCACAGTTCTTCTGATGAAGCAGCGCTGCTCATTTTAATGAATCCAGACGCTCTCACAAATTAGATTAAAATATAACCGTCTTGGACTATGACAATCACATAAAAGTCACTCTAAAAATATAGTCTAAACTTTAATATGTAAATCTACTCTGACAGGAAGACCAAACCAAGCCTTCTTATGTTGTGTTTTATAGGGTGTGATCAAAAATTCAGAGAACAGGTCCATAAAAGTCAAAAGCCTTACCTGATTTAAAGTTGTCCGATTTCAGATTCAAGGTCATCTTTTTCAGGCATGTCCAGGGAGCCTTGAGTGTGGCTTCTATCATTAGCGTCTTACTGGAAGTCCTGTTCTGAGCACTTGCACTGTGCACTCTGCAATTTCTCTGCAGACCTCCACAGAGATTAAACGTCATCTTGTGCTTCAAACTAACCCACATTTTGTGTGGAGGATCATGCTGGTAACGAGACCTGGGTTTCCATCCATGAACAAGTAGTTTTAAGTGAAAGACTCTATGCTTTCCAAGCCAGAGGGCACGTGTGTCATGTGTGACATGACAACCTCTCTGTTTGTCATAGTGTTTATCATGAATTATCATGATAACACTGTAAACATGGAGTTCCGATCTAATGTTTTGAGGTGTCTGAGGGAGAATGTTCAACTTAAAAATAAAAAAATGTCTCTTTCTTGAGAATGTCCTGGTCTTGCCCTGGTCCCAGATAGTTAATAACCTAATGTATTTTGCACTTGTGGGGAAAACCAGAGATTAAACCATTTAAGAAAAGCATAAGAAGTGCTCCAAGCACAGAGCACTTTTGCCTCACAGCAAAAAAGATCCTTGATTCCAATGTGTTAATCACTGAATTGCTTCAAAAGAAATTTTTGAAGATATGTGAAGGGCTACATTCAAGGTCACATTTAATCTCCTTCAAAAAGTATTTTTATTAATCACACTTCATATGTTATGTCATATAAGTAAGATGACTGCAAAGATTTGTGTGCACCAGTTGGCTCGTAAAGTACTCTTTAAAAACTAAAACTAAAACTATCAAGGAACATTCAGAGAGATATGAGACAGACAGGGATATAGATACAGATAAATGGGGAAACAGTCAGTGTGAGCAGCAGCAGCTGGCCAACTTCCAGCCCTCACCAGGTGGATTTAGTCAATTGTGTCCAAAGTCAGCCTTCAGGTGACTCTTGGATTTGTCGTCCATGACGGTTTACCCACCGACATGAGCAAATCTGCTCCTGGAGAGGTTTGGACCTGTCTGTATTGCAGCTGTATCCAAGCACTCCTGTGTACGTGTGTGTGTGTATGTGTGTGTGTGTGTGTGTGCGCACATAGCTCAGTGGGATCCATGGATATGCTGAGCTAAACAGAATGTGCCAGAGGATTAGAAAGTAGGTGAAAAGGTCAAACCAAGAGCTACCTTCATGTGGTCAGGGTTCATCTTCTTGGCATTCACCACAACACATCTATTCTGCTAATTTGTTTGTTATCTGTTTTTACAAGTTATCTCATAATCATATATGATAGTAAAATTATAACATCTAACATGAGAGGAGGATGTTAGTGAAGCTAATGTCCATTATGGACAGCACCTCTCACTCCCTTGCAGGAGACTATGGAGGCACCGAGCAGCTCCATCAGCAGTAGGCGTTACAGCCATGCCATCGCAGGTCCTTCATCACGACAGCAGTCACACTGTACAGTGCACACAAGTGTACAGAAACCTGCTATAATTTACCTGTATATATTATCATTTTCACTGCACTTTAAGTAAATGTGAAAAATTCTCTGTAATTGGATTTACTGCATAAAGCAACAATTTGTAAATAATACTAAGGACTCTTTTTTTATTTGTACACTATTTTTCTAATCTATTTGTTTTTCTAGTTTTTATTTTTCTAATATATCTCTAATTCACTTCCTCTTGCTGACCCTTGTGCTGCTGTAATATTGTGTGAATTTCCCCAGGGTGGGATTAATAAAGTCTTTGTCTATGTCTAAGTCAGTGTCAGATTCCAGGGTGATATTTCACATCTTCTCTGTTTCTTTCGCTGGTGCTGAACGAAATGCTGGAGACACCAACCTAATATTGAATTTGCAATGCAGATAACGGGTCAGATGTCCTGCCAGTAGAGTTCGTAGTTATTTGGCAGTTCTTAATAAGATTGCCAATGCTCCACCAAAGTGGCTTTTACACTGAGCTATGACGCATGCTGCCTTCAAAGCCCTGAGGTATTAGAGTCGATGGTAGAAGTGATGGTGGGGGTAGCGGCAACTGTGCATGTGTGTGGGTAAGGAAGTCAGGGGGTTAAACCTTTGGTCAAGGACTGTGGCTAATAGGAGTGGACAATAGTGTCAAAATTATATCATGATATTTCAAATAAATATGTAGAAAGATTTACTAAATAAAGTTTTATCAGCAATTGCAGCCCGCAGGATTTAGTAGTGCAAGCAAAATGAATGGCGTTTTCCATCCTATAGTGCAATAGTAGTGACACAGCATAAGTCATAGGTAAGTAAAAAGCTGCTTAGGTAGTGCCTTCCCTGGAAATTTTATGTATGCACTATATTGTGACATCATAACATTGAATTTGAAAAATACTTTCTACCTGGGATGTACCAGTTACTTAAATCCCTCCTTTTCCCACCATAACACTATTTAGTAATTTTGCATCCACCATTTGCTCTTCTTCTAATATGAAATTCGGTTGAGTCATTCACTTACTTTTTGGTTGCACATCACCTGCTGCTCATATCTCCTCCTTCACAGCTTGGTTGTAATTGATGATGTTTTTTTTTTTTTTGCTTGTGTGGTGAAACAGATTAGTTTCCACTTTTAACAGTTTCCTTCATATTTTGCAAAGTATCAAACTTTGTTGGAGGTCTGACCTCTTGTATCCCAGCCACTTCCTGTTATTGAAGTAGCTCCCTTTTTAGGTACTTGGATTTTAGGTAATTGGATGCTGAAATGATGGACTCGCTCTTAGGCATGTTTGGGCTTGCGTTGTTGTTGTGGATAGTAGGGAACATAACGCATGGCATTACTATATCACTGAAAGCATAATACTGTTTATACAGTAAGTGTACGGTATGAGGTGGTGGCATTTGGACTCCTGGTTTAGAAGAACTGATTTAATCAATTTTTTGGGAAGAGAAGAACTCATTTTCCCAGTGTTCATGGGATTGCTAGCAAGATCACAGCTTGTTTAAAGAACATTTTTCAATTCAAATAGCTTTTCCTGTTTATTTTTCCAAAGCACTGATCAAACAAAGAAATAAAATCTCTGTTGTCTGCTGTCCAAATCATGACGAAACCAAGTTACTCACCGGGTCATCCAATTTGTCACACTACATGTGGAGGTCCATTTTTGTGGTTGCACATTTTAATGGACAAGGCTGTTAAACAATTACCGTGTTGCGGCTTTGCACAGACTCTCTGCAGGCCAATTCCCCTCAGCGCTTAGAGTAGCTTTTCAGTTCTGCTCTGGCAAATTCAAAATGAGCTGCTGGGGTGCATACCAGTACTGTTTTGTAATTAACTGTCACACTGCTAAATTAATAGAGAAGAAAATAAAGCATGGAAAATGCAGAAAATGAAGAGCCCTTGCTGCAGTCACTCAATCTTTAGTCAGACAGGAATTACATTAATCAGCTGTTTTTCTTTATGTCAAAGTGTAAATCTTCAACCCCAACATCTGGTTTCTCTGTCATTGAGGCTTCCTGCATCCCTGCCTCTTGCATCCAACAAAAAGCCACATTCAGTTTGTGCCCCTTATGTTCTCTCCCCATCCACTCTTTCTGGGATTTTTTCCCCACAGCTGTAATTAAAGGGGCTGTCTCTCTGACTTTCTAACTGTCCTAATAATTACACATTGGTGCAGAAGTGCTGGAGCCCTCCGGATTGCTCCTGGACCTCTTTGATAAATTTGGCAACTGCTCCCAGAGCTGTTGCTGGGGCACCTCTAGTGACTGTGAATGCCCGTGACTTGGTGGATCTGTGTGTGATAGAAAGGTTGGTGTGAGATCACTGCCACTGTATCCCCAAGCGTTCAGTTCTCTGCAGAGATTGATTGGGGTTGCTGTTTGTGATGGACCCTTCTGTGTGCACTCTTGTTTGCACTGCAAAGGGGTTGCTGCAGCTGCACTGAGGACTGTGTGTGATTATGTGCACACATTCATTACCAGATTATCCGCATTTTAGTCTGACTCTTCTTATCTGTTTTGACTTGCTCCAGCCGTTACATTAGAGTCCATTGGCTTTGTGGAGAGCAGCCAGGAAAACGGTGCATAATAATTGTAGTAAAATGTCTCTTCTCACTGGTGTCCTCTTTTTGCTTTAATGTGTGTTGGGACATATGGTTTCATAACGCTCGACTATCCAAATGCCTGCCACCCCCTCCCGTGGTCAGAAGCACACATGCAAACCCTCTAGACAAAGAAAAACACAGAGATTCTCTTTGCTCACTTCAGGTATTTGAGGCCAAGCTCTAATTGGACCTTGTCTTAGTCTGACCTTCATTGTTTTCACAGAGAAAAGATCGCAGAGAGACATTCCTCTCCTCTCCATGTCAAACTATCAGGCTCAACAGTAAGGAGGCATGTTAAAGCAACCTTTAGCTGCCACCCAAAGCTTCTCCAAAAGGGTCAGCGCTGTCTGAAGCTTTGGAGTTTATTTCTTAGCACTCTCCTCGGTAGGTAGTCAGTGTGTGTGTGTGTGTGTGCCTTTTGATTGTTAAATGCACATTTTGTGTGTGTCTTGCCTGCGACTGCAACAAGACAAGCACCCAAGAATTGCAAGTTTCAAATAGTGAGTCGGCTTTCGAGTTCGTGATGTGATTTACCGCTGAGCCATTAGCAGTCAAGCTGGGTATGCTTCAGGTGTTCTCAGAGGGAATGGGAAAAGAAATACTCCCCACTGCACTGCACACTGATTTTAAAAGCTCCCTTGTGATTTATTAGGAAAACATTTCTTTAGACCACCCGCAATCACTTCACTGCCTTAGAACGTATAGATGCAGAGTGTGCACACAATCGCAAGCTCGCATGCTGAAGTAGCAGGAGAGCAATTTGGGGCGGATTTTAAGTGGCCATTGGAGATTCACAGTAAATCACTAGATTTTCTCTTCTCTGAGCTCTAAATGTCCTGTCATCGTAGTGCTTTGGTAGGTGCTTTACAGAGCTGCTTGTGCCAATATCTACATGTTTTTGCTGTCTACTCCCACTTGGGGTACGGCAATATATCATATAACCTTTAATGTGAGCTACTCTTGTTTTCGTTTGTGCTCCCCCGTCGATCCTTTAGCTTTTGCTGTGCTGTGGAGAAGACAGATGTCTTAATGTTCATTAATTTCTTTGCAGTGGTGAGAAACTGAAAAGTCAAAATTGTTCACTGTTTCTGCTTTTCATTCATGCCACAATAATCTTTCTGTTGTTGTTTCTTTTATCTTCTTTGTCTTTATTGTTACTCCTGCTATGATTGTTCCCTTTCCAAGTTTTAGACCAACTGCCATTTCAGCCAGTGGGTAGCATCATCACTGCTGGGTAATACTCCAAGCACGTGTCTGTTAAGATGCTACCAGAACCAATTCTTACAATAACTTTTTTCTAAATTTCAGCATTCAGAATTGTTTTTTTAATTACCGTTTTTTGTACTGTAGGTGACATTAGCAGTGTACATACCAAGTCTGCAATTCCTCCAGAGCTGTTGGGGGCAGCATATGTTTACTGGTGTTCTTGTCTGACTTTACATCCTGAAGAAGAAGGAAATTTGCAAATCAGGGATAAGCTGGATTGGCTTGTGTTACTGCAAAATTGGGCTGACTGAATACCAAGTAAATACAGGCCCAGTATAATAGATACCCCCCCCCCCCCCCCCCCCCCAAAAAAAAAAAAAACAAACAAAAAACAAAACAAAACAAAAAACTTTTAATTTGTAAAGACAGCTTATGTAAGAGACAGTGGTGTGTCTCCTGCAAAAATAACAATAACAGTAACTAGGTTTAACACAAAAGGGTTATTATATCTGGATATCTTCATACTTCATGTTTATGTATGGTTTTCAGTTCCAATAAAATAATTCATTTAACAAATGTCAGTGCGCTAAATATATTATGTGAATTTCTGAATGTGTTTTATAATCAGTGTGCTGAAGTACCAATTATGATGACTAATAACACTTTGAAAATTACCTTTGATTAATGCAGATCTGACATGAGTCATGACTGAATCATCATTTTCACCGCTATATGAGCTACCTGGTTATTCTTTGCTTCTCTTAAAGGACTTTGCTAGTGGGCAGATAAACCCAGTCGGGTCGACCTGGGTTTATCTGAAAGATTCCCTCAGATTTTCTTCACTCCAGCAAAAAAAAAATAATTTTTTTTAAAAAGTTCCAAAGTTTTCATGTTTTTTCGTATATTTCTATAAATTGGTTTTGCTACCTCAGTAGAGAATTTCTTTCTGCATCGTTTGGGAAATTTTCTTATACAGCTGCAACATATCTCCACGTGATGCTCCTTTTTTTCACTCACTGAAGCTTGCATCTGTCTGCTTAGTGCAACTGAGTCACATGAAGATAGCAAAACACAGCCGAGGACGGGGAAGGGGAAAGGGTGCTTGCATAAGGGAAGTTTGCACAGACATGTGTACTGTGTGATGAAATGGGAACAACGTACTGAACATAGCTGAGAGAAACAAACGAAAGCATTGATCCTATCGTGCTAGCATCAATCTGACACCAGTTCAATGTTGGTATTGAGACTATCAGAAAAACTACACATGGACTCTCAGAATAGCTCTGCCTGGATGTCATTCGTATCCCAAAATACAAGTTACCATTTCGTTGGAGGCAGAGGGCATTGCCATTGTGAAATCATGCATGATTCCTAAGTTAAAAGGTTTTTAATGGATAATGTTTTATCAACCAATGGAAGCCTATCCAGGAACCATGTAATGTTAACATTTTATGGCTTTCCATCACCATCTCATTGATTTTGAATGGTTAAACATTTAAAACTTTTTACTGAAGGAGTTTATCAAAGTCAAAGTAAACTTTATTGTCATCTCTGCTATATGCAGTACAGTATATATAGAGACGAAACGACAAGGCTCCGGTTCCATTCAGTGCAAAAAACAACAATAAATATAATTGTAAGAAATAAATATACTCTTTAAGACTAAGGTAAAGGGAGTCAATATGCACTTAAACTAAAAAGGATCAATCACAGTCTAGCTTTACAATTTACAACTGAGATTTAAAGTGACCTTGAAGTGGTTTAAAGAACATGGGATAATATGATTCTTTATATTTCATTCTGGTAAAAGAATTGGTTATTGAGTAATGTGTAATTCTACTTGTACGAGTATCAGCTGGTATTTCTGGTATCATTCCCAGTCTTTGTAGTCTCTACATTGCTAACACTTTATTACAGGCATTGTAAATTAAATAAATAGTAAGGCTTTTTTAAAACTGTTGACACATAATCAAATTATAATTAATAATGTTTACTGATTTGCTTATGACATAAACATGGATTGACTCATGCTTACTATTTATAATTAATTATCATTTGATTGTTTACAAATGAAAGAAGTCTTATATAAACTTCTATTTTATTAACTGTCAATGCACAATTTATGAACAATAGTTGTTATAACCTGCTACTGATTTCCCATAATCCTTTCCACATAGATGGAGAGCTAATGGATATTGTAAAGAATGTGTCTAACTGATTATGCATAATGTGTGTTGTGTTTAGTACGACTACTACAAACATATTACATCTCCACACAAGGAAATCATTGATTCTTTCTTCCTCCTGCTTTTTTTTTTTTTGCATCTCGCTGAATCAAGGTCACATTTGAACTTTAGCACGTTTAAGAGGCCGATCCCGCAATCACGCTTCCTGATTGGGGTGTTTATTCTCAATCAAGATCTCAGGAAGGCCAACATCTTTAACAGCCCATCATCACACCTCACAGCAATCACAGCATTTGTCATTTCTTGTCTATTACTACAAACACCCTTAATTGGCTGCTGTATCTCCCTGGACCACGCTGCCGCTACCGCTGCTGCTGACGAAGTCACTCAGGATTAATAGCCCTTTTTCATAATGCAGACTCTGAAATTAGCTCTGTAAATGAATTCTCAAGATTATGGCTTGGCTGCAGTTTTTGTTTTATTTGATTTTAAATTGTGTTTTTTTAAAAGGTCTTGCTCCAGTTCATTATGGGTTTTATGTTCCCCCTGACCTGGCTGACCTTAAGCTTTGGCCGAGCTCTGTTTTAAACTGCTTGCCTGTGTGCTGTCCAACACCAGTGTTTGTCCGAGCAGCTTTGCCTTTTCCTAAAGCCAGGAGCTCGGGCTGCTCATCTTGTCACTACCGTGGATCCAACTGCCAGCTCCTCAGGCCCCCAGTGACATCTGCTCTTTGCATTTGGCTGCCAGATAAATGAGGTGTTTGCTTTTCTTTGGCACATCAGTACCTTTTGGAAGGTCAGTAAGGGTGATTTCACCAGGGAAAGTGAACACTGTTGATATTTAAGGACAAGTAGTTCTGAATGTGTTAGCCCATTAAACACAAATCATATACGCTATAGGTTACTGCCAGCCATTTCCCAAAGGCGACTAGGTATTTACATAAATTTCTTTGCTTTACCTATCCCACAGCAAAGTTAATATTTCTTGACGTTAGTAATCCATCAGGGTGAGCATTAAGTTCATGAAACCTCTTTGTGTCCAACCTCTTTTGTTCCATTTGTTGAAGGTTGCAGGCTGTAGATTTTGTAGCTACTGAAAACTACCAGAAATACAGTAGAATTCTCAATCCTCTCAAATTTATCAGAATGATTAATCCCCTACCCCTCTCACAAGTTTGTAGTCCCTTCCCACAATAAAGTGAAGTTTTCAAGATCAAAAGAGCTTCTATTGGAGACTTCAGTTAAAAGAAAGGAAATGAAAAGCTTCTTCGATATCTGACCATTACTTTAAGTAACATGCAGTATTCACATTTCTCACCAGGCGTCAAGACCAGGCATCAGCGGCAGTTTGTTCATTCTGTCCCATTTAGGAAATGCTTTTACTGGTGAAAAAATTATACCCACAAACAGGAGCAGTCTAGTATTACCATTTTTGTGAACGTGTCAACGTTACACTCAAAACGCAGCTGATGAACAGCCTTGCAGAGCTGCTAGTATTTTAGAAAAGTATGTGCTTTTTGTTGTTTTTATATGACTGGGAAATGCATGATAGCAAGCTCTGACAGTCATACAAGCAAAGCCATGGCAAAGTACAGGGTGTACTGGTTTAGGAAGAAGTTTAGAAAGAAGTTTAATGTGAAAGCACATGAGTGTTTAGTTTTAAAAGAAAAAGTCTTAAAAGAAAAAAAATCAGGATAGGATTCGAGATAGTTACCTTGATGTCTGATGAATGTCTTACAGACAAAAACATTTATTATATAATGTACAATATTATTACAGTTATTACGGATTGTTATAGATAATGTGAATCTGTAATTCACGTAAAAAAAAAACCCTCAAGCAGAGAACTTGAGCAACCCCAGACAAAGGTAGCATGTCTAAGTCTCCTTATGTACACAAAACATATCAAATTTAAAGCTGCAAATTTCTCATCTCTCCCTTTGACATGCCAGTGCTGCTACCATCCATTGTTGGCTGCCGTTTCAGCTCCTCTACCACCTCAACATCCACTCAGGCTCCATGTGAATAATTACTCATCATTCCCCAATTTTATATGTAACATATTTGCAGCGACACGCTTGGCACCTAGATGCCAAACTCTAATTATGTTCCTCTGCTGTAATCATTTCAACTGTAAGATGTCTGTCTAAACTATGCTTTTTTGCTTTCTTTTGCTCATGTACTGCAGTTAGCTGGCATGCAGCATCGGTCTCTGGCTTCAGAAGTCAGATTCAAAGCTCCCAGACAATTGAAAAGGAAAAGAAATGTGATATGCAAAACCACAAACATGTTTAGAGGATATCTTTTCTGTTAATGGGTCAGACTGGTCGAAGCCCAGTGTATCCAGCTCACGAATCTGTCTCAAGGAATACACTAAATCTCTTTATTACGCCAGTGCCTTCTGCCTGCACATCTTTCTCAGTAGGCAAATGTTTTGTATTCTTTTACTTCTCTCTACCACACCGATCCTCCGCTCATCCATTTATAGACAGCTCTGTATTTGCCCTCCCTCTTCTGATTCTTTCAAGTAAATCCTCCCATGATCATTTACTTAACATAGCTCCTACTCAGACCCCCCATCACTTCACCCAGCCTCTGCATGGAAATGTGCTTTGAATTAGCGCCAAGTGTTTGTTTTTCCTCTTTCAGTAAACATTGTTTGATGAGATAAATGAGCTTTGCCATGCCTTCTTCTTTAGAGCAAAGGTACGCCACAGGAACAAGAGTGCGTCACACACACTCCGTGAAGCTTTAAATTCCCTCATACAGATCACCGTCACCTTTGATTAGCTTTGAATTTGCTCTTGTGTCTCATTTAGGACTTCTCTTTCCTCAGTGCTTTTTGTGGCCACTGTGTAACATGTAAATCTTCCTTCCTTGATCTCAAACCTCGGTTTGCAGCCAGCTTCCACTATGACTCATTTTGCTGGAGTGCCTACTTTTATGTTCACTGTCATTAATTATACAGTACCTACGTAAGTACCGTGCATAATTATCTCACAGCCTCGACATGGAAATGTCTTGTTGCTGTTCCTGTTCCATATGGGAGTTATTTGTCAAGATGCAAAACAAAATGTTATAAAGAAAGACACTTGTGTTATTTACCTCTTATACTCAGTAAATGAATGAAATTACACAAGAAAATGATGTAGTAAAAATAGTTCCTTAACTTCAAATGGCACTTTTCCCAAAATCTAAATATTTTTCATTCTTTTAGATCTTATTTCTCTATAAATATTATTGTCGCAACATATATTGCGTCTTTCCACTAGTTTTCACAATCTTTTACCACTGTCTATAATTCAGACAAGTAGTATTTTCATTGCCCGACAGCATGGCACATCCCACCTCTTTGACTTTTTCTTTTGTCAGGTTATAGAGATTCATCTTGTAGCTGTCAGAATGAATGAGGTGAAACATATGTTTGAGGTAGAAAATGTCCAGTCCGTATCTGGACAATCTTTTCCATATAAATATTATATTTAAAGGATGAAAAAAATATTGCTCTAAAAGTTTTACTTAGGGAGTAAGAGAAACATCAAAAGAAATAACTGCCAAAAGACTCCTGAGTCCAGGGCATCACTACAAATTCACTTAACATGCTTAGTATAGTTGAAGGACTAGTGTGGTGTTTTGGAAAATACACCTGAGGTGGCTGCTTGCAGGTTAGATGAGAATACTGATTAGGATACAGTCAATTAGACTGGAAGAAGGTTGCACCTCATATTTTGTTTCCAGGTACAGGTAAACACATTCTGGCAACCCACTGGTTAGTCCGCGACAAAAACACTGATGACACATGTGGGATGGTTGGAGAGTCCAGGCTCAGTTATGTAGGTAATCTTCTGATGTATTTGCCACCACTTCATATCTTAAATAATGCTCACTGGTAGCTTCTTCAATGACGTGTCTCAAAGTTGTACTAAGTTACTTAACTGAATGTTATTTCACCTCTAATTGCTTCTAAATTTCATTTAGGTCTTCAAGTTCTGTCCAAACAAATGAAGCATGAGGACTTTGAAATGCTAAATAATCATTTTTTAGCTCTTACAACCACAGCGGCTTAAACTTGGGTGGCCAAGAGAACCCGGACTGCAAAGGGACTGCATGTGGAAACTGGAAAGCTTCAGGTGTCTCCACATATCTAGTGTAGCCATATGTTTAATCTGTTTATAATGATTAAACTAAATATGATTCAACCCGAGGATACTGATGATTGACATGAGCAGGTGGTAAATACATTAGAGGATTACCCAGGCAACTGTAGCACTGGAATGCCCACTAGCTATAAGTGGTCAGCAACAAAATAATGGGCATAGAGAAAATCCCACATATACTTAATTTTTTTAACTCTTCGGATTGAGCCGGAATACGTTTTTAGTTCTGTCTCCTGACAAATACAGGTTAGTAGGAAACACCCTCAAAAAGCAGCATGAAATTACATGTATCCAACAATAATGACTCATGTGATGCAATTTGTGCATAATTTACATTTCTACTGTGCTTATTTCACGGTTACAACATCCACCTGCTTCTCAGAGTTACTCTTTTTGAGAGAAATTCATCCACCTATGAAACAGGATTTCTGTTCTGACACTACTCTGATGGGATTAGTGCTGTTCAAATGTGCAAAATACTCAATTTATCAAGAAGCCAACAACTGGGAATCATGTGAAATTAGAAATGAAATGCTGTCTCTCATATAAACCTGTACCAAATAAAGACTTGGATCTCTTTCTGCAAATAGGGTGCATAAAGACCTAGCCACTATTTGAGCATTTACAGTATTTATGGGGCACGTGTAGTATAAGATACATAAACCTCGTGATTGAAATTCTGAAGTTGTTATAGTCTTCCTTTTCATTTGTTGCACAAGCCTATTGGCATCACACTTTCTTCTCTTCCTTCCACCTGTGCCTCTCAACATTGCAACACTTTGGCTTTCTCTCAGTCAGCTGTTATGATATGTTGTGACACTTTCCCCTCAAGTAATTGTGTGTGAAGGAGATGTCGCTGAACTTGAACTGCTATCACGGCCATATTACTCCCACCAAAAGCAGAAGAATGCAGTAGCTTTGTTTCTTTGTAACTTTACCTCCCCTTTGACTTAATCTTTTCACCACTTTTCATTCACCAGGCGGTGGGTCAAAACCATCAACGGAGAAGTAAAAAAAGAAAAAGAAAAAAGGGAACAAAAAGGAGGAAAATGGGAAAATGTAGAAATGGTTATTTGCAACGAGATTTTGAGGAACTGCTGAGTTCACCCCACAATCAAATATAAATGTTTTCCCTCTGAGTGGTAGTGCCAGATTTACATTTAGATTGTTTTAGCGTGAGATGTACAGCATTGGAGATATCGTCTTTTTAAATGTTGGTGCTCCCTCTGATATGTAGTAGAGCTAACTGGCAGCAATGTCAGTGCACCAAAAGTCAAGTTTTGTGTTCCTCAAAAAAAGAAAAAAAAATCCACAAATGTTGTTACGTTAGCTTCATGAACTATTAGTGTGAAAAGAAGCTCATGCTAACACAAGCGTGGCAATGCTAAACTTCTGCACAAAGACAGAAGACAATGTTGCTGAGCTTTTAATTTTTGGGTACTTTGAGCAACACAAAGCAAGGGGACTTAGTTTCATTATAATCAAGGCAAGACAGACACCTCTATAGCTGAGAATCCAGAAACTGGGCAATACACATCAATACAGGCGAATGGAAAATACATACTTTTAATTTTCAGTTATTGAAAAAAAAATCATGTTAGAGAATAATTATAGAATAATTGAAGATGTGGAGCAGCTATTAAAATCAAATGTGTCCCTAAGCTGCCAGTGCTGTATCCTGAGGAAGACAGGTAATGGGCGGCGGTCGGGGGGATGAGAGGCATCCGCTGCTTGAACAGTTGGCTGCGCTGACAGGACAGCATCCATCAGGGCTTCATGGATGACGGCAAGTTACCAGGTACGAGCCCAGAGAGAGTGAAAGAGCTGGCCGCATTGACAAACACACATTCACAAATCTTATCCCAATATTTACCCATCATTGCTTGTGAAATATGAAATGTGGGTTGTTTATCCTGAAGGTAATAACCAACCATGTCCGTAATTTGCCTCAGTTGGTGTAGAGGGAACTATTATTTGATGCATGACTCCACCTCGGAATTGCAGATCATGCCTATGAAGTCCCACTACAGTGGTAATGCAGGAGGACAGCTGAGAGCCTGTGGCTGTGTGTGGTCGTGATGAGATGTGTAATTATCCAAAGCAGCCTGACAAAGTGCTGCAGGTGCATGAGAGATGAAAGGAAATGAGCCAGGAGAGAGGTCAGGCAAAGAGGAGAGGAGTAGTTATTGTAGCCTGCAAAATTCAAGGTTGATCCAGTTTGGTGAAGTCATGCAATGATATATTGTTTTTTAGTCTTTATGTCAGTGAATTCAATACTCTCTTGCTACGTGCTCGAGTCAAAGCATTTCTCATTCAGTCTGGAAATACAGTGCTTTGATAACCACTGCTGAGGATGAATATCAAGGCTACAGTATGAATCAGGTACTTTTGTTTGCACTGCCAAGAGTCCAGGTGGAAGAGGTGGAGGTTAACATCACCGATCAGGGTAATTAATTGCTCCAATTTAGTCATTAAGTGTTGAGCTGGAACCGATAGCTGACACCTGCAGGGTCTCTGAGAGAGTCACAAAGAGAAATGATAGGGGGAACTGGAACAGTGGGATGGAGGGACAGGAGAAAGCTAGTGACTGTATCGTTTTAAAAATAAAGGGAAGTATATAAGCTAAAAATGAATGCAAATTACCTATTCTCGTAAATTGAGTGATATTACTACAAGAAAACTGTATTGATTTGTTATGTAGCTCATTTTGGCTGCAGTTTAAAATTCAGTGGCAGTTCATAGGTGGTTACTGTATATGTGTGTGTGTGTGTGTGTGTGTGTGTGTGGGTGGGTCTGTGGCCACTGAGGTAAATTCTGACAGGCCCCTGGAGTGACACCTTCACTGGTTCTGCTTCTGCCAAGACACTCATCAGTGATCCCACGGAGAGGGAGGAACAGAGCAGAAAATTGGAAGGCAAGAGAGAAAGAAAAAAGTTAGAGGAGAGGCAGAAATGTGTACAAAAGAAAATCTAGGCAAAGAGAACAAATAGCAAAAAGTTTTAAAAAAAAAAAAAAAGATGGTGCATAGCTGTTAATCTGCAGAAAGACTTTTAGAATAGCACAAAAAATACATATGATTTTAGGCTTCTGAAAAAGCGCAATTATAAAATGAGACTTTCCTGATTGGAATCTTGATTTAAATTCAGCTCAAGTAAAAAAAATACTTAAACTCTGTAAAATCTGCTTCCCAAATAGTTATAAAAATTTCCAGTATAGAAACTGGCCATGTTACATAAAGCCACAATAGAGGCCACATAACGTTCCCTGTAATTTTACCTAGGTCATTGTGGTTAAACGGTACAAAAACAAAAGGTTGCAAAGACTGAAATTCTCACATGAAATCCACTGAACTCTAATTAAGTTTTGTTTTGTTGCAAGCACATCTAAACGGAAACGTTTCAATAAGATGAGCTTAAGCCACAAATTGTGGCTTAAGCTCATTTTTACAATGGAGACCAAAGTGGTATGGATGTTCTCATTAGATTGTAAGAAACAAAAGCAATAATTTCTCACAAATTCAGACTATTTTTTGAGTTGTTGCGTAAAGCATTTGGGTAAAGAAATACAGATAGAGAAAGAGCAATGGGAATTAAGCACCCAGTGAGTGGGGTGTCATCCAGAAAAGGCTTTCCATCCCTGTCTGTTCTGTACAAGTAGGTTTTCGTGCAACAGATGGTCCAAGCAAAGCTAGCCAGCCACTTTTTACCTCAACTTTTAAATAATTTCTCACTCTTACAGTCTTTTCCTCTACTTCCCAAGTTGTCTTGACCTTTTCTTCATCGCTTTCTTATTCCTCCCTCGCTTTCAAAATGCTTCTAGAGCTCCTTCACCTGCTTTCATTGTCTTCAGCAGTGCCTGCTCTGTAAATCCAGTGTTTCTTCTTGGGTTCCAGTGCTGAGTAATTACAGCACAGGCTGGAGGAGGTTACGTTTGCCACACCAGCACTCTTTTTCTCTGATATTCAAATGAGCTTTTGCATCCTCATTTGTCATCTGTTCGATGTTGCGTGCACGCGCGTGTGCTTACATGTTTGTGTACGTTGCGTCTCATCTCTTATTTAGTGTATCCCACGGGAACGTCGGTGAGGTGAGAAATTAGAAACGGGGCTGATTAATTCCTGGAAAAAAGGAATTAAAGGGTTCTTCCCTGCCATCCTCTTTGTGGAGGAGCTGGGATTTACCTGCAGTGTGATTGAAGGTGGCTGCTCTGCGCTGCCACTGTCATTAATAATCACCAGCCTTCAGAAAGATTCATGCTGCCATGTGCTAGTTGGTTCAAAACACTTAGCCATTACACATGACACCGAGGGCTTGATAAATGACAGGCTAATAGCTCTCCATTCCAGCACCAAAGCTGTGGGACAACAATAAGAACCATTAAGCTTTTATCAAAAAGATTACAAGAACAGGTTACAATTCAACAGAAGTGGCAGCTTGTCAGAAAACTGAACAAAAATGAGTGACTGTAATGGAAAATTAGTACAGCTTGGTTTATTCTCTATTTGTTTGGCTGGTATTGTAATAAATTTTAAAAAGAATCAGAGGCTGTGCATTTCTCGTTTGGCCTGTGTGCTTGGAATGAATATTACTGGGGAGAACACAGGCGCTGTTGACTCATAAGCAAGAAGCATCTTTCTGATGGAATGGCTTTGCTTCTGTGAGGCTCTCATTTAGTCAGCTCACAGAGTAAAACCTTTAAAGCCCCCCTACTCCACTTCTTCTTCTCATGTACAGGGAAAAATATAATAAATGTGATCAAATTTACAGGTTGCTAACAGTGTTCTCTCCTGTAAAGCAGGTTAATTTGTCTCCAATAAAGAAGCAGTCGGAACAAAATCGCTTTATTACTTTAGATTCAGGCTGGAGTGCCTTAGTTTTTTTTTTTTTTTTTCTTGACTTTTTTCTGAAGGTGTATTCAGCGGAGATGAATAAGCACTTCATGGCTGGCTCTAATTTTCCCTGGTCAAGTGTTAGGCTGCAGGTACTAATCAGTTTCATTACACTAACTCAGGTGATAAGGCCTCTTGGGAATTGAAAAGGCTGTTTGGGAGCAAGCTTGGACTAGCCGAACCTTCATGTGTTGCATGCAAAATGAAAAAGCAACGCAAATGACAGCATGTTACACTTTTAAAAAATTACATATTAGTAACGGCCTCAAAAACTGAAACACCATAGTGTGGCATGGAGCATAAGTATTCCATGCTTAAATTTTGCAGGTTGCACGGGAAGCTTTTGGGATCCAAAGTCTGTCAATTACTGACAAAAACGTGATAGAACTGAACTGATCAAAGGCTGTCCTGATGTAGTCTGGCCTCTTTGTTCCTTTCTCAAGGGATGGGGGAAGGGGTTGTATTGATGCTCTGCTGCGACTTCACATTCAAAAGGCTTCTCTCCAGACCAGAAAGCAAACAGAAATTCAATGCATATGCTGAAGACCAACGCACATGCACAGTCACAGACATACAGTATTCGTACAGATTGACTCACCCGAGCATGAGAATGGCTAGCGACAATCTGTCACATCAGAGCTACGCGCCTGTACAGGTGCACGGTATGCCCCAAACTGCGTTAGAATGATATCATATGTTTTCCTGTCGCCCTCCCAGAGAGACCTGCCTGACCAGAAAGATGATCGCCACGCCTGAGATTAATTCTGGTTTTTGCTGCTAATTATTTTATGCCTTCGTTTGAACTGTCTGATGAAATCCAATTATCAGGCAGTTTGTGTAGCTTACAAGATTGGGGCGGCGACGAGGGGAGGGGAGAAATTGGAGGGCTGGGAGAGAAACAGGGACAGGGGAAACACTGTCTGCTTGTGAGATATGAAGAACCTCACAGAGCAATCCTTTATATACGATGCTTTTAAACGCTTGTTTACTTTGAAATGGTGACTGTGTTTCTTTTTGCTTTTCAAATCACCAAATAAAGGCAAAAGGCTTCAAGCAATAGTTTGTCTGGCTGGAGCTGGTTAGCTTGGATTAGCTTAGCCTCTGTAATTGGGGTGAAACACTAGCATGGGCTCTGTTTAACAACATCAAATATCTATCTACTAACACCTCTAAAGGTCACTAATTAAGACACTGTCTATTTTTACACAAAGACTGAGGAATAGCACCAGCAGCCCCACAGATTAAGTAACAAGCTAACAAAATTAAGGCTTTGGAGATCTTTGTAGTATAAATCTAGAACTATTTCTTGAGAAAAACGGGTACACAAGAGAAAAGATGGAGTCAAATGGACAGGAAGTCTCCAGATATCTTCATTGTTGACGAAGAACTTAAATGATGACAGGGTGTAATTTAAGGAGTATCGACTTTGCAGCAGGGAGTGACATGTTGCTCATGATAAAAATCGACTTGTCTGTATGTAGGATAAGTGAGCCTAACAACAAATAGCCTAAAACTAACAATCAAGTGAACCTTAAATTGAACTACACACCTCTGAGAAATGTCAATTTGTGTTGCCTACCTGGTTCTGCTTTATGCAGCTCATGGGTTAAATCTGTGTTCTGCTGCATGTTCAGTGTCCCGCTCTTTCACATCCACTCACATGTTCTGAAATTGGTTGTCATGCCTGGACGTGGAGGGCTGCTGGTAGCCCCAGCATGTAGCCACTTTATTCCAAGACAGCCAGGAGCAGGGCTAGAGCAGACACCAGATAAATAGGTAAATAAACCTCTGCCTTAGGCAGGTCTCATCAATTTTGATTCTCCCAAATGAGTGTGTCTGAGAATCGATATACCTAGGGGATCCTGGTCCATCTCCATCTCAAACCGAGAACTCGTGCTTGGACTTAGACCGCACTGTGGCACTTTGCAATAAAGCCTGAAATAAGCCAGACTGCACCATCGCCTCTTGCTTTCTATCGCTCTTTTCCATCCTCAGTCGTTCTACTTTTTTACAGAGTTGCCCAAACTTTCCATTCTTCTCTTCATCTCCCATGGCTTCACTCCCACCAGTGCCTCACACCTTCCTCAACCTGCTTGTTTACACGTTAACAGCAATTATACTCCTTTGCCACGCTTAAAGAAAGACTGGAGACATCTGTACATTTTTACAACTCATTAACACTTCTGCATGTGACTTTTTAATGCATTTAAGAGCAGTGAAGCTACTCCCACTATTATGTGCCTGCTTCATTTCACCTTGCATTTTACACCCCACCCCCCACACAGAATTTCCTTTCTTAGTGCTTTGAGTATTTGATTTTTTTCCCCCCCTTTCTATTCTCACACTTCGATTCTTCCGCCTCACACAGTTATCACAGCTCAGTGTCTTTCTCCTTCATGCGGTTTCTTTTCTTACACTCTCTGTCTACCCTGTCAAAATCAGGTTCCCTTCATGGCCCGAGTATGCTCCAATTCCAATTTCTGCTCAATTTATTCACTGTACTTTTCATCTTGTCTTGGTCTCTCAGTTTTTTTTTTTTTCCCAGTTTCTTTCCATGTTATTTCCTATATATCCGCTATCTGGTACAATTTGTCAGAGCTGATTCATTGTCAGAATCTTATCAGCAATCTCATTGTCACTCTTCTATATTTCAGTTGCCTATAAGACTTCGGACTTGTTAATCAGCCCTGTTTCTTTCAGTCGCACTTCAATTTTAGACTGAGATTAACACAACTTCACGTTTCTAGTCCTGAACATTTTCAGTCACATCTCACTGCTCTTATTAACTATACTCATTTATTATTTGTCTAAAAAATTAAGAATTTTCTTCTAGGGGCTATAGCTTTTAGATCAGAGTTGTAGAATGTGGATGTATTTTTAGTGCAGATTTTACTGCAAACTCTTAAAACTAATGATGAACAAAACCCACTTTATTGCATTTTATTTTAAGAAGCACCACAAAAAGATTAAATTGGATCATCGGTATGCTGTTTCATTCAGCAATCACAGACATTACTCATTAATCATTCACAAATGGTGGGTGTATTCTTAAACACACAATCTTTTTTATGTTTTTTTGCAGCTCGTTAGCTTCACGTCCTTGTTTTTGCCTGAATGTAGTGTTTTAATAGTTTCAGTTTGTCGTCAGTCCTGCCATGATATTTTCTGTTTTCCATTTCTCATGTGGCATACTCTCTCAATGCCCGACTTCCTCTAGTGATGCCATAACATCAAAGGTATGGCTTAAATTCAAATTTTCTGTCACAAACACTCAGTGTCCAACTCAGGAAGAAGAATATTTATATTTTAATATTTTACAAAGCCCTTGTATATCTGCTACACTGTCAGACCAAATAATGTTATCTTCTGGATTAGCAAAGAATGATGCTAACTCTCACGCTCTAAAAGTAGAGCTGCACTCTTCAACTGGGTGGGGACCAGAATTGGCCAATTTTCAGTGTTCTTAATCATGACTGGCAAGTCTGCATCATACGTATTATTCATGTGCAAACCAAGCAAATAGTTGCATATGCAATCACAGCTAAGTAGTAAAAGGTCATTAGTGTAGAAGCTTTTCACTGTGGTCAAAGACACAAACGTAGCCATGAAAACATTCTTAACAAGAAACCTAATCAGACACTTAAATCACATTTTAAAAGGCTTAAAGAGGAGAAATGGCCAAAGCTATAGATATCCACCTCAGAGCCCACTGTACGCCAGTGTCAAGGTGACGATGTGTGGCAGGCAGGATGTGGACCCAAACGCAAGACTCAAGACGAAGGAATAAACTCAAAACGGCAACTTTATTGCTGGAAAAACTTCACGTCAAGTACAAAACTAAACTAGGAACTGGAATCAAGAAACTCAAACACTAGGAAATAAACCAGGAACTGAGAACTAGGAATTAACTAAGAACACGGAGGGGGGAAAATACAACATAGTGAGAGTACAACATGACAACGGACAGAGGAAAACACAGGGCTAAAATATACCAGTGAGTAACGAGGGAATGGAAAACAGGAGGAAAGCACAGCTGGGGCTAATCTGACATAACGAGACAAAGGAAACAAAGCAGAATACGCTAACATAGGACACAGACTGTCAAAGTAAAACAGGAAGCACAAGGCATTCACAAAGACGCAGACTAGAAAGAGACATGGAAACATGACAGACTCTGGAACAGAAGGAACACAAAGCGAAGAGATGAAAGTAACAAGACATGGGACACAGGGAAGAGATTAATTAATAAATAAGCTGGAGAAAAAAAACAAATGTCAGATACTTACATTATTGTTACTTACACTGTTTTGTTATATAAATCTGTCTAAAAGTGGGTGCACAGCAGCTCGTTTTCAGTTAATTACGTGTACCTTCTTTCTAATAGCAGAGCAATTTTCAATTATTTAAATGAGAGATGATCTTTAACTTACTACAAAATATTATTGTGAATTTAAAAAAACATTTATATTTGCTCGTGTAGGATCTTAAAAAAAAGAAAAAGCTCTTAAAAAGTCTGACTAGCTTATCCTAAAAAAATCTAATTATAATAACTGCTATTGCTGTTATCCCATAGATTCAGTTCTTTCAGTGATGTCTCTCTCTCTCTCTCTTATAACGTCTATGGTTTGACCGTCAGTCAGCCAGAAACTGTGACACCAAAGGTCACAGTCCAGTCCAGTTCCCGCTCAGGGGGCTGCAGTGTTAGCTGAGCCATACACACAAACATCCAACCCTTGTGAACATGATACAAACACACCATCTGTCCATCTGCATCCTGGTGACTTCACGGTTAAGTTTGTGTATGTGTGTTTCAGATGGATGTCTGTGTCTGGCAGTTGCAGCAATCGTGATGAGATGTAGACTGATTTAATTGCACATCAAAGCAGCAATTTACCCCTGCCACAGGGCTTGTGTGTGCGTGTGTGTGTGTGTGTGTGTGTGTGTGTGTGTGTGTGTGTGTGTGTGTGTGTGTTTGTGTGAGTGAGAGAGAGAGAGAGAGACCACCTATGCATAGTCTTCTCAGTGTGTTAATTGTGATATGGTTTAATGAAAAATATAAAAGTGGATTATATGGATCTCGCGTACACACACACACACATACACCGATTTTGTGTCATACTGGGGTGTTTCTATATAAATATTTCTCTTATTTTGGTCAACCCTCCCAGAATGGCTTCTCAGGTTCCTTTTGAAAATACAAGGGACAATTAGATAAGTCCCTAAACGGCAGGCAGCTCTCATCCCTCTGTTAATTAGTCTGCTCTCTCTGTGTGGCTGACTTGCATGATGAGGGAGGTGGAGGAATGAAGGAAGGAGAAGGAGCATGTGTATCACCAAGGGAGGAAGGATGGAGTATTCAAACTCATCCATCATAGACAACTGAAACAACTGTGATGGCAGTACTGGGTTTAGTTCATTAAAATCCTAAACTTTAATAAATGTGTATCACAGGAATAATTATCAGAGTATTGATATGAATATTGATCAGATGAGAAAATCACATCTAAAATGATCTAATTTATTCTCAGTGCAGCTAATTTTGCTCCACAACTCTTCATATGCATTGCATACTTTTGCAGATTTGATAGCATTACATCATGTCACAATACTAAAAATAGAGGAGAATACACCAGCCACCCTTTTCTGTAACCCATCGTGCCTGTGGTGTGGTGGTTGAAAAGCAAAACTCGAGTCAACTCATGCTACTGTACATACTGTATGATTGTGCTGATCTGTAGACTGCTGCTCTATTTATTCTAATGGGAGAATCTGGTGCACAGTTGATAGTGCTGGTTTACTGACCAGCTCCTTGGCCTTTGCCTCAGCATGATTTAGTGCCGCTGCTCCGCTGACATTGATTAACTGAGGAGTCTTTACAACCTGCAGTCAACATCCTGGATTTACTGTATCCCATTCGTCCCTGGATCCTGAAAACGGACCAAAAAAGGGACAAATTGAGAGAGGAAACACAAAGACGTACGAGCTGGAGTCAGATGACAGAGAAGAAACAATGTAGAAAAGAGAGAATAAGAGAGTGAAAGAAGTAAAGAGAGGAAAAGTCTTGGCAGCTTTCCCAGAGAAGTATGTCCTTCTCCAAGACCTGCTGTAATAAACTGATAACATCCTTTCAGCACCGCCATGTACAGTGGTATATAAAATATGTTTGAGCCTGTGTTTAGTAGCTATATTGAGAGGAGGATGGTTTATATAGATAAATAGATAGATAGATAGTCTAAACGAGCCCTGACGGCAGATGCAACTTTGCCTCTCGTGTTCAAGGTGTTGAAACCATTTCTTTCCTACACCCTGCCTCAAGCTACATTTACTATTCCAGGCGAAGGCAAGTAGGCGGCCAAGGGGACCTTGATGTCACCAGAACAAGTTTAACATTTGCCACCATATAAAGTGGCTTTGCAGGCAGGCCAATGAGAAGCCTCAGACATTTGAAAATTGCCTGGCCACCCTTCCCGCACATAAAAAGCTTTCTGTCACCTCATTTTTCAGGAGAATCTCTCACTCTGTTCCTCCCTCTCTCTGTTCGTTACCTTTCTCTTTCTATCGTTCACTCTTGCCCTTTTTTATTCACGTGTAAGATGAGCTCGCCTTTTCTGGCCACAGAGAGCAAGGTAATATGTTTTAGAGAAAGTAATGGGAGATATTCCACTTCCAGCTGACTCTTTAACAGGAGCTCGGGTTGTGGTGGCTTGTGTGTGGGTGCGCTGTATGAATGAGGGAGACCAGGGTGGCTTTCAGCTGTAAGTAATGGCTTTCTGTATGGTTCTGGGCAGCCCTGAAGCCTATTCCCACTCGGCACCATCAGGGTGCTCAGCAGTGTCAGCCCTGCTTTCTATAGCATAGAAGCTCTTTTTCTTTTTTTTAACCTGTCCTTTGCCACTCAGACCATCGTGTTTATTGAAAATTTGAGGAATCGCAGCAGAAAAGCATCTAAATGCAAACATTCAGACAGACAAATGGACTTGATAAAAACACCTTTCTGGGTTTGGGTAAGTGTGCGCATGCAGTTTTGTGCAGTAAAACACAGTAATTGACAGCACTTTTCAGCTCTGAGGCACACAATGGTGGAGGAAACGCAGTCTCATCCTTGCTTTTTATTCCCTCTTCCTTCATGGCTTTTATCCCTCTGTCCTTCTTGTCCCAACTCCTGATTAACTGCACCTTTTCATGTGAGTACGAGGAGCTCCTCATTCATGTCCTACAGAGCCTATTAAAAAATAATCTGCATTCGTGTGGGACCTTTAAATATAACAATTACAGAGTTCTTTGTAAAATAAAATGCCTCACTTGCAATATCAAAAGAAAAGCGAACAATAAGAAAAACAAAAGCATGAAACTCTTTGTTTAAAAAAAAAAAAAAAGGCACAAATTATCTACAAAAAGCATTCAAGTGTGTCCTGAGTTGAGATGTATGCGCAGGTGTATGCACTAATGAGTTTATATCAAGTGCATGTCTGCATCCGAGTGCGTGCGAGCAAGCATCTGTTCATGTCATCCACACTTCATTCACACTCTTAGCACACAGGTATATCCACATTCCCATAGGTATTTTAAACATTACTTATTCAGTGTTCATAATATTCCAGGCTTCATTTTAATGCAGATCAGTTCTCCTCCCTCATAAACAGTGCCTTCTTCAGACTTTCAGGTTCTAAGGAAAATTTTATTGCCTGTATTTGCACTGTTGGCATGCATACGTGCGTGCGTGTGTGTGTGTGTGTGTGTGTGAGAGAGAGAGATGGAATAAACCTGTCTCTGAGTTAACCTGTGTGTCTAAGCCCATATGGTGGTTTCTTAATCTCATGGCAACTTTTGCGTTTTGGGAGTCTTGCCATATTCCCTCACCCTGGTCTATGAGCTTCTGTTCCCTTCCAAGCATATACAGAGAGTGCAGGCATAGCAAAGCATCAGGGGAAATTTATGGCTGCTTAAGATTCAAGTTCCCCTCTCATCCACTCAGGCTTGGCATTTGAGTTGGGCTGAAATAAGCCTTGGCTTTCTCAGTACCGTTTTTGTTTCTCTGTGCCTTTTCACACTTTGTTTACCTCACTTCCTTTCGTTTTTATTTCAGCTACCTGCCCATTTTTCTTCCTCTCTCAATTTGGATGGTAATTGAGGAGTTATCAGTGAGTCATCTCAATTGTCAGCTGTACAACTTATTCTCTTCCAGCACACAGTATGTTCCTTTTTTCTTTCATTCTTTTTTTTTTTTGTCTGAACAGCCGTACGGTCCTGCTGTTTTGCCTCATACAGGTTTTATAAGCTGGAATATAGCCACCCACTCAGCCATTGTTTTTATTTAGGTGTTTCATGCTGTAGCTCGCCAGCAACAAAAGAAACCCACCCAAGGATAACACATGCTTCAAGACAGGTGCAAACACAGAACAGTCCCCTTTTGTGCAGAAAATGTGAAGTGCTAAAGCCATTTATGTATGACACAGCGTGACAGGTTGCTTGCTAAAACCTTGGTAATATCCTCCTGGAAGGAAAACAGCCCTTTGTCACTCGAAGGGTAGCCTCATTTTTCACTCTAAGGGACTTATACACAGACACTGATGGGACTAACTCCCCCTGTGAAACCAGCATTAATGTGTGCGTGAATGTGTGTGCATGTGTGCTGCGGGGACAACAGAAGTGCGTGGCGATGGAGTGACAGGCAGCCCGAGTGATTAATGTGCCTCCTTAATAATGCAGCATGGTGAGGAAAGAGTGTTGCGACAATTTGAGAAAAGCAAATAAATGAAGCAAGATCAAACTTGTGTGTGAGAAAAACACACACAAAAAAAGACTTCTTTGAGCCACGGGTAAAGATGGTGGCAGACGTAGACTGGCAGCTAATTTTATCCAAATATAGATAGACAGAAAAAGGTAGAAGGTGAGATTAAGATGGAACGACAGATGGATTGAGCAAGTCATCATCCATGAAAGGCTGAGGTTGGACCAAGGTCTTTGGAACTGAAAGGAAAATGCGACATCTTGGCTCTGTATCTTTCAGGATGTCTCTGTATTTTTGTCCGTCTGTCTGTCTCTAGCTGTCTGTCTTATCTACAGTATCTGTGACAGGCATGGTGGGGAACAGGGCACATCTCTGACATGCTGAGATCTGGCTGAATCTTTCCTGCTGATATTACCACACAGCAGGAGAGATCATACTGACTTTCAGTTGCGATTAGTCAGCTTCGGTTGGAAGACTTTCTAATAGCATTAATAAATCAAGGAATCTCTGTATGTTTTTCTGCCTTTATTTTCTTTGCATATCTCATTAGCTATTCACCCGATCCACTTCGCACTTATATTATGGGGGACCTAGATAAGTGAAGCGTCAGCTTTGAGGCTGTATAGATGAGGGGCTGGGTGGTAAAGGTAGTATTTGTAGGTTCTTATGCTAGATTTATTACTTCCTGTCTGTGATCTCATATAACATATTCAAGTCACATAGTTCAAAAAATAAACCTTCATTGACTTGTTGTCATTTATTCTCCTTTTTTGCTGGGAAAAAAATAATATTAAAAGTAGCTGAACTCTTTTAGTCTTTCAGTTTCTCAGCATCTCTTAACATGTACTCAGCACAAAATGATGTGACACAGCAATTGTAATCTTATTTTTCAGTTGGTGTCAACAAAGTGGATATCTTCCTTTATGAATGTTTCGACAATATGTTGGCACATCCTTACAATTTACTGCACAATGGAGCTTAATGTCAGCTGCACAGGATAGTTAACTGATTCTCATTTCTAGTCAGTTAGCAGTGACTTAAATAGAGACTTAAATAAAAGAAGTAGAATAGTAAAGAAGTAGAAGTAGAATAAAAGTAGACTTAAATAAAAATATTGCTACCAGATCTTATATGGTTTGCCTACTCTGATGTCAGTGGTAAGCATACTGAAGAGTCCATCCACAGCTGATACTTAAAAAGCACGTGCTACTGGTAGGATCAGAAAATTGGTACAAGATAAAAGACCTAAGCTGATCAAAAATCTACATCAACATGTATGGTATGATTCTTGTGAGGCAGAGCCAGTTAAATGGTATATTATGTTGCAGTATTATAGTTCATCATAAATGAAGAGTGGAGCAGAACGTCTTTAATATTTAACTATCAGACCAGCTAATATTCAGGCTCCATACATAGTGAACTCTGCTGCACCTATTTAGTAATTAAACAGCTCTGATTCTGACTGGAATTTGCCCGAGTTTAATATATAAATGTGGAGCCAAGAAGGGAGCCAAATTCACATGGATCAGAATATTTTTCTTGCATCCTCCAAACTCCTGATGGAGAATTTACGCTGCTGAATTTAGACTCGATGTGGGAGTTTAATGTCAGGTCTGACTCAAGTGAGCTGATGTTTTCAAAGGACAGTCTCAGCATGTTGTCTGGAACATACTTTGTAGAAAGCACTTAGAATACAGATGTAGAAAACCGCTCTCACTTATACAACATTGTCCTAGAATCCTTGTAACAGCCAGAGTCCTATTGTGGATATACAAGAGATAACCTTGCATCACAAAAGAGGAGAGAGGAGGAGAAAGGAGGGCACAGAGGTCGATAGAAAGGTGTGATGTACCAATGAAAAGCATTACCGTTGTCCTGGAAGAGTTTAATACACAATTTGCAGAAAAGGGCATACTAAGATAAAATGTTGTACTTTTTATTTACTATAGCTTTGTGGAGGCCTTAAATTTAAAATGCAAAGGGAATGAAAAGCAAACACCATGAAAAAAGTGAAGGAACGATGGATAGTAGACTAAATGTAGAGATGATGGTTGGGTAAAATAAAAGGAAGCGATGAAATTGGTTGGTCACAGTAAACAAAACTGTGACCGGAGAGTGCACATGAGTAACTGCTAATGATTAACAGCTTTGATAAACTGAGGAGGGAAAGACACAAGAAAGAGTCAAACCTAGCAACCAGTGAAGGAAAAATAAAGCACAATATCAAACTATGATGAATATGGAGCTGCAAGACAGAAGGAACAGAGGTGGAAAGGAAGATTCATGAATGCACTGGAGGAAGATGTGGCTCAGTATACATGAAGAGGATGCAAGAGATCGGGTGAGATGGAGGCAGATGACCTGCTGTGGCAGAAGCTTAAACTGTGACTGTGTAATTACTTAAGCAATTTTGAAAACAATATGCTTTTATTTTAGAATTAATTAAAAAAGTTCAGAATGTTAGAAAATACAGCACCGAGCCAAAATAGCAATTAAGATAGACTTTTAATACATGCTGTTTGGACTTGCAGAGTCTTCTGTGTATATTCTCATGAAAGTTGAAATTAAATACCTGATACTGATCTAGCGTTTCTAAAAAAAAAAATAAAGAAGAAGAAAAAACAGATCAGTTCAGTTAAATTGAACTTGTATTGTGATGTCATGCCTGTCCTGCACATAATTAAGGCTGCATTACAGGCTTTTAATAATTACTTTCAGAGAGTTTTGTAAAATAGCTGCATTTATTTGCCTTAACCATTTGCTATCAAGCAGGATTTTACAAAGGTTCGGCTTCAAAAATGTTCTTTTTGCAAACTTGCTGTTTTGACGTGTGCTGCCACCGTGGACATTGAGCTGTTGCAGAGCATATGTATTTGGTATGAGGTCAGTGTTTTTGTCCTTGGCTGTAACGTTGAGATTGAGTCAGAGAGACCAGCGCTGCTGTAACTGACACTGGTTATCTATGTCCTGCATCTCTGCGACCAGCCACTAAATCCTCCTCCATCCCTCCCACCCAGCTCCTCTCCTGCCCTCAGGCCCCGCTCGGCCTGCCATGTCTCCAGAGATGCCATACTCATTATTTACACCCGGGACCCAACAGCAGGAGGCCGACTTACCTCATTTGGTCTCCATCCCCTGGCTTTTGTGACTTAAAGACATTATGTTATAGTCACATATACATAAATAAATGTTCAGATAATAGTGTTACTTGAGCCTTGTTTGTATGGTCGTCCATCTCTTGTTTTCTTGTTGGCTGCTGTAAACTCTCGGACAACTACGATGAAAAATACAAAAGGTTGCAAAGATCTTGGCAAGACAGAAAAAATATTCAGTCCTGTGATGTACACTGGCATTGGGTAGTCATTATCAGCATGTTTTAGTTCCTATACTTCTTGAATTTTAAAGTGAAAGCTAAGCCAGCATCGGTGTAAGTCACAAATATCACTAGTTATTTAAAAAAATGTTTTCCAGATAAACTTATACAGACATACCATAGACACCTCCTGTCAACCTACCTCTCAAATACATAGCTTTTTTTGTTGAATGTGGCAGACTCGATCCTGCTTTGATTCAGCAGAGTTTTCAGCAGGCAGTGTGGAACAAGCGAACCCAGAGGTCCATCATGTTAGATTTGGCTCTAGTATCCTTATCTATCTATTTTTATTCTTGAAATCCATCAGCATCTCTTCCTCTTCTTCAGCATTTTTCCCAAAAAGTCTCTTTTGCTTTCCCCCCCTCCATTAAACCTTTGAACAGCTTTCTATATCAAGCAAGCCATTAGGCACATTATATAGTTAATACTTTTTACCAGAATTTTCATCTCATCTATTGCCAGTTGGTTGATGGCTTAGTGCGCAAAGATGGTATGGCATGGTTTTTGAGAGCTTGGATATAAGGTGAAAATTTATGCCATGAAATATTCTGAGAAAGAAGCACATATTGGGATAGATTTAAAGATAAAAGGTAAATCTCAGCCTGTACATTTAATTCTGAGCAATAGCTATTTGTGAAGTGTAAAGATAATCGTCTATTTCTTTATTGTACTTCAAAAGGATTAAGCACAATGGTCACATCAAGTCGAGGTATTTATTACATAGCCTTTAAAAGCCTTTAATCACCATTGTCTGAAAAGGCTTCAGAAGACTTTATCCCACCCACATTACGAAACAGCAAATTAAACTGAAGAATGAACTACTGTATGTGTGTCCTAAGGCCTTCACTGAGCAACGGGGGGGGAAAAAATCCCTTGAAAAGGAATTATTAATGATGACTCATCCAAGCATGTCTTGTGTATTAGAAGAACTTCACAAGGGCAATGTGTTGATTACAGTTTCCTTTGTGTACTCACATTCCCTCCCTCTCTCTTCATCTCTGTCTCCAGGTGCAGCAGGATGCAGGGCTTACTGCCTGTTTGTGGACCGCAGCTCCTGCTGGCCCTCCTTCTGCTTCAAACTGCGGTCTGGGGTGAGTCCTCATTAAACTGTGGGCAGTCCCCATCGTCTGACCTAGAGTGCATGTAATACAGAACTTTCTGATAACCATGCACACATAGCCATTAAACCAGTGTCTCGGAAATCTTCCCAGAAGCTAAAGTTTCTACAAATTTTCTCTTACGTGTATGATTCTACAGTGTGCATTAGATTAATTATAAACAATTAAATCACAAGATTTAAGGTTCTCTGATACACAGACCACTCTTGCCTCACTTTTCTGACCCAGAAGTTATATCCGAGTTTTATATCTTTTGTTTCTTAGCAGTAGCTGATAATGGCTAGCTGTGCCAACTAAGGATAATATAATATGGATAATAGCTATAGTCATTTAGATGTGGCCAATTTGTGAAATATTGCGTGTTGTGAGCAGTAACCCTCCGCAGCTATCTTCAAGGAGATTAAAAAAACCACATCTCTTTACATTTCTCATTAGCTCTTCTCGGTCGTGCTGACATTTTCTTTGTCAGTGTGTCCATTTCCCTCTAATTCTGTAGCCGCGCTCACGATGTGAATGCTTGGCAGACCTTCACCACCAGCCCACTTACTTTCATTTCATCTGCTCGTAATTACCCCAATGGCTCATTCAAGAGGAGCTTGAAAGGATGAGAAGTACAACAGAAATCACATCTGAGATCTCCGAAGCTCGCTTTCACCCTCTCAGCCATTTTAGAGAGACTGAAATGATTTTGATTGAGATTTGATAAGTCTCTGAGATATTTATTTCTAATATAAATTTGCAGAGCTCATTAAACTTTTCTTTGATTGGGCTCAAAAGCTGGACTTTACGATCCTAATCCTCTCATTATGTGTCAGCGAGTTAGCCAAACTTTTGAATGTTTGTTTTACCGACTCACTAAACCTTTGATTTGGATGAGAAAAGGACATCGTGACAGAGAAACATGTAATTGGGTGTATGAAAAGAAATCATCCATACAGTTAAGATGGAACTCTAAGTCTTGTCAGCCTGTACGCCTAATCTGGTTAACTGCTGTCTTATCTGTCTGTTTAGTAGTGTTATCTGTCCATTACAAGGACACAGTATGCAATACAAGGATCTACAACCCACGGTACTTCTTTGCCCTCTCCAAACTCTCCTTGTACACTCCTGCTGTGTATCTGTGTGTATCTGCATGTGCTGGTGTGTATGTAGGACAGACTGCACGCCCCCTCACTGCTCTCAGTGGCCTCCCCAACCGTCTGCTCAGTGTATTGCATTGTTTCTGCCTTCTGTGCAAGAAAAAAAAATCTACTGTCCTGGCAGCAGGGCCTTTCTGTGACTCAGGGCTCTGATTCCACAGCAGAGAGATGATGAAAATGCAGCCAACTCTTCTGTCTTTCTTTGTGTGTATTTGTTTGTGTGAAAGCCTCAGGTTACATCTGCCAGGTAGTTGCAGCCAACTTACAGAGAACTGTAGCCCGCACACACACAGAGCATCTCCAAGGAGTCTGATAACACACTCGTGACAATTCAGAGTGTGTATGTCATGCGAGAAGACACTCCCTGCTTCTGTTTTGGAGGAGTTTTTGAGGCCATCAACATCGCCTGTTCTCGCTTTCTTTTTTTCCTCCTTGCATTTTGTGCTTTTTTTCCACTTGAGTGGCTCTGGAAATAGTCAATGGTAGGGGACTACTGGGAGGGGTGGCACTAAAGCTCACCCTGTGACACTTTGCTTGACAGCCCTGAAATGGAAAGATGGTGGGGAAGGAACAGATTAGGTGTGAGCTTTTTGCACATGTGTCTGTCTGTGTGTTGGCGATAGTGTGAGCTTGCCTTGCACTCCTGTACAAACGCTGATATACTTGTATATATGCATGTTTATGAATTTTAAAATGTCGGCAGTGTGCCAAGCAAGATAAAGGTATCATTATGCCTCAGAAGGTCCAAAATTAGTCATGGCAGCAGCCTCAGGGAAGTTAGCGTGAAGCCTGACATGGCCTGGTAAAAGTCAGCTCAGGCACAGAGAGCTACAGTGAGAGGGTTAATAACTGTCACCTAGGAAGGCGGAGGAGACAAAGCATGTAGTCAGATTTAGAAAGGATTTAAGGCATGATTTAAGATTACAGTAGGTATGGGGGAATATACCTGATCACAAAATACCCAGGGAGTTGGTAACGAGGGTCATTTACTTTAATCACCCGCTTAAATTGATTTGTTTGATTTGATTGTTGCTTGCTGGCATCGTGACTTGTGCAATAAGTTGAGCTGTTGCTTTCATGGTAAGGCAAGGCATGGGAGAGAGTGTCTGGCACTGTCAAGTCCTGCATTGCACGAGCGCTAGAGGATGGCACTGGTTCAGATGGTAAGAACAATTTGTGGAGTGACACAGTTTGCTGTGTATGATAGTCTTTTTCAACGCTGGACATTAAACAGCCAAAATGCCTCCACATTCCCATATTCCGTCTTTTCTACAGTGCCCTCTTTTGAGACATGTGAGCCTTGAGCTGCGTCAATTGGGGTGCCATGTTTGGTAACGTTGTTTTTGTCTTTTATCTCGCTCACACTCCTAATGTACTGGTGTACATTAACATTAGTAGAAGTGGTACTCTTGCAGGCTGTGCCTCAAACCTACCCTCACGTGGCTTTAACTGTATTCAGACCACATGCCTGGTTCAGGATGGGACTGTTAAATTAGAGCTTTTCAAAACCAAACCCTAGTGAGCAGTCTGAAAATAGCAGCAGCACTATAAGCAGTCCAGAATTGCATATGAAGGTTGCCTTGAAGAAGCGATTGGTCACATTTAGATCATATATGTTTTTTGCCTTTTATGATTATGCTTCTTGTACAGAAAAAAACGTGCCTGGCTCTAACCAGGTCAATAAGCACTGTGTTAATTTATCAAGGCTTAATTATAACAGACGTGCATTAGATAAATTCCCACCCTGCAAATTTCACAGCACAAAATAAATCCATCTTTAATCCAAACTCTGGCTGTTTGAACACTATTATAGTTTTCGAACACAAGTCACAGTTATTCTTTCTCACTTGATCTGATTGTTGCAAACTCTGCTTTCCGCTGCAGTGTGATCATTCAGAAGGCTGACTTGCTCAACAAAGCACCGACTGTCTGCGTTTATCAAACTGAGCATAACCTTAACTTTATTGTATAGCCACATTGTATATTCCTGTTACATAGCACAGCTTCAGTTCAGTCTAAATATCAGAAATGTTTTCCTGATTTGTCTCATCTGTTCTGTCTTGTTTTCGCTAAGACTGTGGATTCGCTCTATCTTCCGTCTGTAAATCTTTTTTCCTTCGCACAACTGGTAACATTAGCACACATCTCTGGCAGAGACATAAAGCAGCTAAAATGCAAAATGCTGCTCATTAGTGCGACATGTCAAGTGGCAGAAACAGTTTGTGAAAAAGAAATCCTTTTGCAGAGGATACATTTTACAAATCAGGAACATAACAAAATACATGTCTGCATATGGCTGCTGTTAATTAAGTAAGCCAGGAATTTGCAATTAGTGCATGTGTACATTCTCCTGTCTGTCACATTAGGTTTTGTTTCCAAAGGCTACTTTTCATTAATTTTAGTCTAGCTTTGAAATAGGATTAGGATTTATATGAAGAAAAGCCAAACTGAGAAAAATGAGGAGCAGGCGTTAAGAGAGAAAGAAGTCGGTTAAGCAGAAAAGCATAGGTGGTATATAATAAGAGCACAAAATACCCAATGGATGGAGAAGAAAGATGAGAGCACAATAGGAAAGAAAACATCAAGAAGCTGAGGAGGACTCCTGGAAACAAGTGGGAGTTGAAGGGATGTTTTGGTGGAAGATATCATGAGAGAGAATGTCAGCAAGAAGACATTAATTCCAAACCCTGCATGATGTCCGCCTGGCAGATCTGGTGTGCTTAGAGAGGTGACATGAATGTGCAGGGACACAGACACACACACATACACACATACACAGAAAACTTAGTGTGTCTTTGAATGTCTTTGGTTTAGAAGATCCAACTGTTTGTGTAACTTTGTATATTTACAGTGTGCGTCTCTGCAGATGAGACTGTGTACTTCCTGTAGGGGTAGTGCAGCTGCACTGCAGTGAAACACACACCACTGATCAAACACGATGGAAAAATGAGGAAACCAGCCCTTCGTTTAATTTACATTATACAGTACATAGCATCAGATCTGCTCTTTGAGGAGGCCACCCACAACGCACACAGTTAAAGTGTGCATGCATGTGTGAGCGCGCGTGTGAGTGTGCTTTTAATCAGAAGCTTCTTCCCGCCTTTTTTTGCACTTGTGGCGCCTCTGTTGCCATGGTTATGGTTTCTTGGCTTGGACAGGGCGGCATCAGCCTCAGCGTCGTTTACTGTGCTCTTCGTAAGCGATAACGTGGCAGTGCTAAAGGATCAGCCATCGCCGTTTTCATGTTATTCATCTTGTTCTCTCCATTTGTCTTTGTGCATCATCCAAGGTCTTTTTCAAAGGATGCATTTCTTCACAACCAACAAAGAAAACCCCAAAACAATAAAGACAGCAGACGAAATGCTCTCAGGAAAACAAAACTAACCCCCACTTACCACCATTGCCCTTGACGTGTTTTATTCACACAGAAGGCAAAACTTATACAGCTTCCACTTGCTCTAAAAAGTTCGACTTTACCCTCTTTCTTTAGTTTTCCCCTGTTTACCAAAGAAACTTACCACAGTAAAATGCATATAAATATTTCTCCTTGTGTGTTAATTTGAATAATTTCTTGTGAAAAATTTTTAAATGCAACTATAACCTCATACTAAGCAGCTACATAGTCAGTTTTGAGGTCCACTTTGAGGTCTAATGATTTTCAACTTTAAACAAGAGTACCTGTTTTTTTTTATTTGGTTGTCGTTGTTAGATTTTTTTTTTTTAACTTGCAAAGTATATGGTTAATAAATAATATTTAATCTGATTATTATTAATTAAACAACTGAGCAGTATTTGAGTATGCAGAGCGGTAATGTGCATCTAAAATAAACAGCATCATTAAAACACCTGTCATGTGCATTAAGTGCATTTTATCGGATGTCTTTGAACACAGAACTTTCATTTCTGGCAGATTATTTAACCCAGTTCTGTGTTTTTTAGTGAGGTATCAGAGCACCAAGTGCACAGGAGGCCAGTTAAACATACAAAACTGTTACAGTCTACAAATAATCAGAACTAATCTAACTGTATCATAAATAAATACTTGAGTAAAAGTGCAACAGAAAATTTCTTAGGAACTCAACAGTTGCAAATCTGTTTATTTTTACACAATTATGTTTCTGATAATCATATATGAATTATTAGTAAGGCATTTACCTATTGCAGTTGAATAAATATAAACCGCTTCCTGTGAACTGTGTCTGTATGTAGCACCTCCCAGGTGAAAGCAAAATCTCAAAAGAGTCCAAGCCGAGCCTGCTGCTGTGCAGTTGTATGTGTTGTACCGACTGTCATTTCTTAACACAGTAATCAACAAATAGCGGCGTGACTCTGTCAGACAGCTCGTCTGTCATGATTTATGACCTGCACACACTTGTCCACACACACACACACACTTACACAAACATATAATCAGCTGGCATGCAGGCAGCAGAAGTGGAGTGGCGACGACTGCAGAGGGATATACTCGATCAGTCCCGGGAGCTCTTGACTGGCAGGTTGGCAGCTGTGATGTTGGCAAATTGAAGACAATGCTGCCTTTATCTTTGGAAAACCCATTGCAAGCCCCATGGAAAGAAAGAAAAGGAGGAAGAATAAGAAAGAGAGGGCGAGAACAAGGAATGATGTTCTCAATTGTGTTCCTATTACAGTGAAAATGCCATTACCGCCCACCTTGTGTCTGTGTGCAGCTCCGTGCCAGCTACATAAAGGCTCTCCGACTGTTTAATAATTCGAGAGCACCTCTAATGGAAAGACAGATGGGTCAGTGGTGATGATCACGCAGATGCCTCTGTGAACCAACAGAGAAAATGGGAAAATCTAAGCTCTACCTGCAGGCTGCTGGAAGTGGATCTTCTGGGAAGAGTTGCACGATGTGTCCTGTTACACCTTACCCTTCTCGTACCCATGCAGGCAAAGACACAAGATGAGGTCAATAAAAGATCACCCGGTGACATTTAGAAGAGTCCTCCATAGCACCTTGGGTTTTGCTATCCAATGTTGCCAGTGGACAAGTTTTACTGAGCACACGCTCCCTTTTTGAGCACCTTTCTGTTTTGTATTGACATTCAGGATTTCCTCTTGTCTTTTTTCACCTCACATCCAGCCAAGCCTTGTTTAGAAAAAAGAATGACAATGAGAAATATGAAACAAGGATAGATAACAAAACAAAAGAGCCTTGTGTGGGTTATGCCTGTGACAACATTTCCATCTAAATGCAGATTTCAGATAGAGGTGGCACTGGCGCCCTTGCTTGTTTACATTCATTACCATGGAGGAAGAGAGCAATGTTGTTGTTTGTCTTGTTTTTTTTTTTTTTCTTTCAAAATTCCCCCAGTCCCCTTCGAGATGTAATTTAGGCTTTTCAACAAGTGAATAGGCAATTTATTTTATTTAATTTCTCTGAGCAAATTGCAGCACTGGCCATGTAACAAAGATAAGCATTTGTCCAAATAAAGTGGACAGAAAGAGTGAAGAGTGGGCGGGAGAATGTGAATGAGATTTTGATTGTGAAGCTTGGTTGGCTACATTTAAAGCTTTGTATCGCTTTTGGCAACATTGGGGTTGTTACCCAAATGACGCTTACGCAGGTGGAACTTGGCAAGAAAATGGCAGGCCAATTAAAAGAATAAATTTGCCTATTTTTGTTCTGTGCACGCTTTAGGCAAGGAAGTTTGTAGGTTGATTGTCTTCTGGGAGCGCGTTTCACTCTATTTGTGTGTGTCCGGGCATGTGTGTTGGGAGGAGGGGCACGTGCATGAGTGTGTGACAATCAAAGACGAGTGCCACATCCTCAAGGGGGATAAAGCAAAGAGCGTGACAGCAGGTAGTGGAATCTGATAGCCTCTCTTCTGAAAGATGTGTTTTTTAAGTGCGCTTCGGTTTGTGTTTGTGTTTGTGTGTATGAGCATGAATGTCTCACTTTGTCAATCTTTACACATCTCCTGCTGAATCATAACAGTGCACGTCTACTTTTTCCATCATCTTCTCTTGACTCCCTTTCCACATCACATCACTTCAATTTTCCTGTTACACATACCCCCTGTTTCTTTTTTCCTTTTCTTTCTGTTCGTTTGGATATTGGGTTTGTTTCTCTCCCATTCCTTACCTCCTTCCAAACTCATCATCCTGGACTCTGTCATGATTGAGTCAGTTGTGTATCTTTTACATTACTTCTGCAAGTTCTTCTATCAATGCAAAATGATATTGTTGCTGCCATCAAGTAAAACAGAAGTCAGAAGTAAATTATTTCCTGCACGTCTACTCCTATCATACCAGAGAGCTCAAGTATTTTCTGTGCTGTTATTGACAAAATGAATATGAATAATTTATTAGAAATTATAAGCATCCCAATACACCTGGTAACCTTGATGCTTTGATAAACTTAAACCTTCCACTGAGTCAACATTCAGCCGATGTGAGCTGCTCATTATATAAAAACATTGCTTAGTAATCAGGACTAGTGAAAGTGCCTGAAGTCATTTCATTGTTATTTGCAAAAAGGGACTTTCTCAGTGTCACAGCTTGCCTTGACTGAAGGTGTCTAAAATGTGTGGCACTCTAAAACACTTTGCAAAAACTTAATCAGATGCATTCCCTGTGCAGCTAAGCAGACCAACAGTGACCACATGAGCTGCCAGGCGGGAGGAAAAGAGGAAGACCACAGAGGAGATTTATGGAAGCAGTGAAGGAAGACATGCAGAGGGGTGGTGTGACAAAGGAGGATGGTAGAGATGGGATGAGCAGAAAGTTAGATGAATAGAAGAGAGAATGACATCACAGTCCAATAAACCCTCAACAAACATGGTTGTGGGAATATGCTTTACTTTCTACAAAATCACCTGACATAAACCCCAATGGGAGCATTAAATACTGAGAAAGTCAAGCATTCATTACATGGCAAGAGGCTATTTGGAACAGCCATGCTGGCAAAACAGTGGTATCCATGGTTTACATGAACTTGTGGTGTCTGTTCAGCTGAGATGTATGGTTTCATATACAGTGGGGCAAAAAAGTATTTAGTCAGCCACCGATTGTGCAAGTTCCCCCACTTAAAATGATGACAGAGGTCAGTAATTTGCACCAGAGGTACACTTCAACTGTGAGAGACAGAATGTGAAAAAAAAAAAAATCCATGAATCCACATGGTAGGATTTGTAAAGAATTTATTTGTAAATCAGGGTGGAAAATAAGTATTTGGTCAATAACAAAAATACAACTCAATACTTTGTAACATAACCTTTGTTGGCAATAACAGAGGTCAAACGTTTACTATAGGTCTTTACCAGGTTTGCACACACAGTAGCTGGTATTTTGGCCCATTCCTCCATGCAGATCTCTCGAGAGCAGTGATGTTTTGGGGCTGTCGCCGAGCAACACGGACTTTCAACTCCCACCACAGGTTTTCTATGGGGTTGAGGTCTGGAGACTGGCTAGGCCACTCCAGGACTTTCAAATGCTTCTTACGGAGCCACTCCTTTGTTGCCCGGGCGGTGTGTTTTGGATCATTGTCATGTTGGAAGACCCAGCCTCGTTTCATCTTCAAAGTTCTCACTGATGGAAGGAGGTTTTGGCTCAAAATCTCACGATACATGGCCCCATTCATTCTGTCCTTAACACGGATCAGTCGTCCTGTCCCCTTGGCAGAAAAACAGCCCCATAGCATGATGTTTCCACCCCCATGCTACACAGTAGGTATGGTGTTCTTGGGATGCAACTCAGTATTCTTCTTCCTCCAAACACAACGAGTTGAGTTTATACCAAAAAGTTCTACTTTGGTTTCATCTGACCACATGACATTCTCCCAATCCTCTGCTGTATCATCCATGTGCTCTCTGGCAAACTTCAGACGGGCCTGGACATCCACTGGCTTCAGCAGCGGAACACGTCTGGCACTGCGGGATTTGATTCCCTGCCGTTGTAGTGTGTTACTGATGGTGACCTTTGTTACTTTGGTCCCAGCTCTCTGCAGGTCATTCACCAGGTCCCCCCGTGTGGTTCTGGGATCTTTGCTCACCGTTCTCATGATCATTTTGACCCCACGGGATGAGATCTTGCGTGGAGCCCCAGATCGAGGGAGATTATCAGTGGTCTTGTATGTCTTCCATTTTCTGATGATTGCTCCCACAGTTGATTTTTTCACACCAAGCTGCTTGCCTATTGTAGATTCACTCTTCCCAGTCTGGTGCAGGTCTACAATACTTTTCTTGGTGTCCTTTGAAAGCTCTTTGGTCTTGGCCATGGCGGAGTTTGGAGTCTGACTGTTTGAGGCTGTGGACAGGTGTCTTTTATACAGATGATGAGTTCAAACAGGTGCCATTCATACAGGTAACGAGTGGGGGACAGAAAAGCTTCTTACAGAAGACGTTACAGGTCTGTGAGAGCCAGAGATTTTCCTTGTTTGAGGTGACCAAATACTTATTTTCCACCCTAATTTACGAATAAATTCTTTACAAATCCTACCATGTGGATTCATGGATTTTGTTTTCACATTCTGTCTCTCACAGTTGAAGTGTACCTCTGGTGCAAATTACTGACCTCTGTCATCATTTTAAGTGGGGGAACTTGCACAATCGGTGGCTGACTAAATACTTTTTTGCCCCACTGTATATATGTTTTATATTTTGATAATAAAATTAATATTGTTATTGATTGAGCCTAACAACGCAGGAACTCCAGCAACACGTAAAGCTAAAGAGGAACAACTTTTGTTGCTATTTACTGATTGAGCCACCAGAAAATAAATATGAGCATTCATCTAACTAAAAAAAACATTTTTTTAATACATAGGCGAGAAAAAACAGTAATCAGAAAAAGGTGTCTTCTCTAAGTAGCCACATGGTAACAACCCACACTGCTTTGCTTATTTATTCCTCACCTCCCCTTCTTGTCTTATCGTTCTGCTTTGAAAGCTTCATGCATTTTGTTTCACAGGTCACCTCACTCGACGGGCTGAACGCCTCTCGAGTGCAAAACGAGAGGCCATTTCAGAGCACAAATACTGTTTGATGTTGCCACGCCAAGCAACACAGATCTGTCGGTGAGGGAGTTAAACAAGTAGCATTTGTCTAAGGCGATGTCACTGGGAGAAGCAGAGAAGTGGGTATTAATGTGTGTTTATGCGTCTGTGGGGAGGTGAAAATGTGATGGGAGGGCTGATGTTAAGCTATCAGGGAAGAGGCACTCATCCTCTTAGCTTGAGCAACTGCAACAGGATAAGGGCTACAGGAATGAGCAATGACAGCTAATCATGCACATTTTTTATGTGTGTTCAAAGGCACATTAACTATCCAGTAAGGGATGAAATGTGGCAGCAAGGTTTGTGTGTTATGTGTATGTGTCTGTGTGTGCAGAGCAGAGAGTGTGCACTTGATGTTCCATGAATAGTAAATAAGAGATAAGATTTTTTTTTTCCACTTGCAAGTACACACACACATTCACATCATATTCCCCTGTTGGGAGCATTGCATTCAGTGGCTGTCAAAGATAAGGCAACTAATTCAAAGTTGAGTCAGAATGGTGGAATAAGTGAATTTTTACAGAAGGGCTAAGGAGGATCAAGTCCTGAAAACAATAATAATAATAAAAAAAAATAGTATATCTTTATACATATGTGGAATAAAAATACAAAAATGAGAAAAAGTGAGTTGAAAAGCTCATCTGAAAGCTGGCAGGTGGTTGTACTGCAGGGGACGAAGAGGGAAAAGAGAATGGCAGGAGATGGGGAGAAAAATGACAAGGATGGGAGAAGGACGGAGGGGTTGAGCAGCTCACGCAGCGATGCGTCTGTGATCACTGGAAAAGCACTGTTCCAGAAATATGCCATTTAATTACAGGCAGGACAGGCTGACCTTATAGCGTGTAGTACTTTAACGTGGATTCAGACAAATAGGAATGGAGCATGACAGCGGAAACCGACACTAATAAAAGAAATCGGGTAGGCTCATTTTCCCCACCTCACTGTCTGTTTCACAATCCTTGGCTGTGCTAAATTCTTTATTTGTTTTTTCTCTCTACTTGTCTTTTGTCACTCATTCTTAGCAGCAGCTGTACCTGTTTGATATAGATCTTCAACTTCTCTGCAGGTCAAATTGTGTTTCTAATTATTTGCTGACTGACTGACACTACAGGCCAGTTTTAAAACATGTTTTATTAATAAAGTAACTTACTGTGGACCCTGGTCTGTTCCCAGTTGCTGATTTAAGAGTTTTTGAAGTCTCAGTTTCTTATTTATTTTTAGGTACTCTCCGTTTCTTTGCTTTAAGCTTTCTTTTATTCTTAGTATATTGTTGTTTAGTGCTGAGGTTTTATTTTCAATTATTCCTGACCATTATAATGCTTGTTATCTTTTAGCAATAGATACTGTTTACATTCATGAATTTATTAATGCCTGTGTGTCTTTCCTCATTTTAAATGAAACTGGTGTTTCTATAGTGCTTTGCTATTCCAATCATTTTAGTAGTACAAGCCTTATTAATGCATTCACATTCATACAACCACTTTTATCTATGGCTAAGACTTTTAGCCTAACATTCAGACGCTCACACTTTGATGGATGCATCAAGGGCAACTCTGTCTCACCCAGGAACACTTTAACATGTTTTATTTTTATAGTTACTTGTCTCTTCTGTCTTGATTGTCCTCACAAGTGACTCAAGTGACTCACACTTGTGTCTCAGCTGTTTCCACTTCCCTGATTACCCCATCTGTATAAATAGTCCCATCTTCTCCTCAGCCTTTGTCTCACTATCTTATTAGCTCCCTGTGTTAAGTTCTCGTGTGGCCTGAACGATCTTGGATTCTGTATGGGACTTTTGTTTACCAAAGACAGACAGCAGCATTAAAGATTTAAATGCAACTCGTGTGAGATAGTTTTACAGTCTAGGGTTAGAGGGCAGAGCAGGGTGATAGTGAACAGAGTTCAGTCTTCTAACATCCTGGTGATTGAAGCTGTTTATCAGTCTAGCAGAGCGAGCCCGGGTGCTCTAGAAATCTTCTTCCCGAAGGCAAGAAGCTGAAAAGGAAGTGCGAAGGGTGGAAGAGATGGGTGTTGAAAATGTCCATGAGGAAGGGCAGGAGGGCACAAATAATCTTGTTGGCTGCACTCACTATGGCTTGCTGGGTCTTCCGGTCAGCCGGTCTTCTGGCAGGAGGTTGTGCAGCCTCGGTTCCACACAGCAGCCAGCGAGGACACTTTCAATGGTGCCCTTGTAGAATGAATACATGATAACAATTGCTAATGACAAAAAACAATTACAAGAGCAGAAAGCTAATCGGGGTATTCCATATGTATTTTTCCAGCAACTAACAAAACTTTAGTCAGCCTAATTGTTTCCTGTTCTTCTTGGGGAATCCAGAGACACTGCTGGGCCAGATAGATATCACCCCTGAAATTCCAGGTCTACCCTGAGGTCTTCAAGGGAAGTTTCCCTGGAGGAATCCTGATTAGAGACCTGCACCACATCGCATGGCTTCTCTTTGACACAAGGGAGCAGCAGCTCTATATTTCTAAAGCTATTCCCTGCCAGCTTACAGAGGAAATTAATTCATCTAAATGTATCTGCAGTCTAATTCTTTTGGTCACTACCCAAAGCTCATGACCATAAGTAATAAATCAAAGGGTTCTCTTTCTTGCTCAGCTCTTTCTTCACCATAAGTCTGCTACACAACCCTCATCACTTGCAGCCCTACACTAACCCACCTGTCCATCTCACAGTCATGACTTCAGATTTGGACGGAACAATTCTCTTCAATTAAACAAACAAAAAATACAATGAACCTTTCATGTAAGAATTTCTTGCCCAAAAGATTGAACCCTCCTGGAGTCACGGAGCTCAGCCAGGCACAGCTGCAAGAAATATCATTAAGCCACCCATCAGCTGCTGCGTACGCACAACTGTACATTGAAAATGAATGTGTTTCTTGGCTGTTTCTTGTCTTTGGGGCAAATTAGATAAGACAGCAACATTTTTTATCAGGATTCTTAGAAATAAGAGAAAGGAAGTAGTGACTGATAAGCGAACTATAAAAAAGTGAGATGAGGGGAAAGCTTTTACAGGTAAACCTCATTCATACACTGTGCACAAGAGAAACAAAGAAGTGGATAAAGCTCAGAAGTGATAAACTGCATCACTGTGTTGTTTTGTTTCCCTCTACAATGTAAATGAGCTACCTATATCTTTTCTGTGAAGGTGGCAAAGGATTAGAGCATAAAGATAATGTATGATGTGTATTAAAGAAACTCTACCATTGAAAAAAGAGTTTTACACTGGTTGAAAACAAATATCAATAACAGAACTTTGCAGGATTTTGCTCAACACACTACCTTTTCTTAAAGTCATCCATTTTGATAATATCCTGTCCCTGCATTTAGGATAAAATATTTTTATTTTTACGGTGGGGATGGTGGTGACTTAAACTGCAAAAAGAGGTGTGTAATATTGATCCTATAATTCATATCCACATTTGATGTATGGTTCATGAAAGCACCTTTGAAATCTTTTATATATATGCCTCCCAGTGTTAGATATCAAGCTAATGGTCTGTTGGATCAATGACGGATAATCAATAATCATATAGACACAATGAGCTTGTGTTTTTTCCCTTCTACTCTACTACAAGAAAGATCTGATGGGGTAAAGGAACTCAGAGGGAAAGCACATGCTTGACTCTCAAAGAAGCAACTAAGAGAAACCTGCTTAATGAGACAAAACATTTTGTTACTTCATTTACAAATGAAAAGCACTGATTTATTTCTCCTCTCCTCTCCTCTTCTCAGGTTTAACCAGTGCAGATACAGTGGTGAATATGCGGAAGGTTACCCATCAGACCATAAGTGAGGAGCTTTCTAAAACAGTTCTGCTCCCTTGCCTCTTCACCCTCCGCCCCAGTGCTGGTTCATTCCATGAGCCGCCCAGAATCAAGTGGACTAAGGTTTGGGGCCAAAGAGGCTCTGATGGCCTGCAAAAGGAACAGTCGGTCCTGGTGGCCAAAGACAATGTGGTGAAGGTACAGTAAACATATTTACCGTTAGTAAATGCTTGACTTACCTGTAATTTAGCTATTTCTCTCAAACATTTTTTTTCACTATTTTTCTCACTCTCTGCTCCTCAGGTGAAGAAGGCCTTCCAGGGTCGTGTCACACTGCCTGGTTATAATAAGAACCGCTACAATGCCAGTCTCGCTCTGACTGGGCTGCGCTCTAGCGACTCTGGTCTATATCGGTGTGAGGTAGTGGTGGGCATTAATGATGAGCAGGACACAGTTCCTCTGGAGGTCACAGGTGAATAAAATGTAAACTTTTCTTTCGCTGTGATAGTTATTTTAAATTTAAGGTAAAGTTTTCAACATTTCACCTACATTTAAATTACTTCTGGTAAAATATAGTGAGTAGTCACACTAGCATCACCCGCTCCTCACCCTACCTCTAAGGCAGAAAACTCCAGAAGTGGAAGATTTAGAGCTCGATAACCTCATCCACAAACTAGTAGGAAGAAAACTAGGCGCCAAGCATTTGGTGGCCAGATCTGTAACCATGGTGCTCGGTCAATTACAGTGGAAAGAAATAGCATGAACCCCTGTCTAGCAAAGTCCATGTATCTACCCCATCCTGTGGATGCACCACCTGCAGGGATAGGCATTGATGTTGCGTTCAGTGTGAGCTGGGAGGTAGGCAAAAGTAGGCTCCAGGGTCTTTTTTTGTAAGCAGTTGCAAAATAAATATATCTGCAGTGCTGAATTACAATAAAACAACATAATATTTGTGACTGGATGACTGATTCTGTTTTAAAATTGCTCCAGTTTCATTTCAAAATGATCCCAGTCACGGTCCAGATGATTTTAAAATTATTTAAAAGCTTACACTTCATTATTTAGTAGTGTGTACAATATCTGTGCAACTGATTCAGGATGTAGTATCTGTTATATAAAGAAAACAACTTGGAATACAACGCAGTAGCAATTTTAAAATTACTGCTAGTTCATCTGGTTAGATGTAGCATCATTAGGAGTGCAGACAGAATTACCAGTAATAAAAAAATCAAGAACTAAACTAATAAAAAGATTCAAAAACTCAAACAGCATATTTGGGGTAATCTTCATTAATTGTTTGTGTTATTGTTGTAGTGTTCAGTTATACCACTGCCTCCTCTCATCCTAATCAGAGTTTGTACATGTGACAAACTTAGGACGTGACCAGGTTTTGTTTTAATTTGATGGCTATAAGACGAATTATTAACACTATTTTCAATGTTTTGTAAGAAAAAGAAAAAAGGTAGAAAGCAGGAAGTATCTTCATAAAAACTGATTATTTCTATTCAGTGCGTGTTGATGTACGCGATTACATTATGTATGCGTTATGTGTGTTTAACCAACACAAAGAACTGTCTCAGCAAATAACTGCCGCACTGGTTGTGTATAGCTCCATTGTAGCTCTCAAGGTCTGCCACTATGAATAATAATGACCCTGTTTCCGTGTCAGGCTAGTACAATCATTACAGCAAGGGTTGTTTACTGTTTATGTAGAATGTATGATGATGGGGAAAAGGTGAAGGAACTCAAACACATTAAACATCATTGACCTGGGCCATTCAGGTGCTGTTCATGCACTGAAAGCCTAATGAAGCCAATAAGGTAGAAACCCAGCAGTGCACAGTGTTGTCAAATAGCATTGCACCGAGAGCTCTGTGTGGCTCTAGGTGGCTTAACTAAATAGGCAAACCATTTGTTCTGTCCAGGAAACCGATATTTGTGGAATACCACGCTACTTGGAGGTAGCTCGCTCTAGTGGAACTATTATTACTGTGTCTGGGTGTTTTATCTGCAAAGCTATCATAGGTTTTTGTCGGGTCACTCACTATTTTTAATAATAACCTACTATCATAATGACTGCGGGGAACTGATTGATGCATTAGGCACTGTACACCACGCCACCACTTACTACGAAGCCATGCTACCGCTAACGTAGCCAACAGAAGCTGTAAAAGTTCAGAGGACTTTTGGCTCCATTTTCACTCTTCATAGTAATAGAGACAGACTGCACTCAGTTTCTGCACATGGTTCAAATGTGAACACGTGCAAGCTTGTTAATGTCTGTGGGAAATTTGTGTGTGCCTGTTTGTAAAGACCACTATGCCTAATGCCTAATTTCAGTACTTCAACAAGGATGCCATCTGGTTTTGTCAAGTATGAGGAACACCTAATAGGTGCTCATAGAATATTACATTTCATAAGTGAGACCCCTGCCACTATGCTTGGGAGACCCTGTGTCCTCCCATTCTTGGCCAATTGATTAATACACCATGAAAACCACTCCTTCAGAGAGAAGCCAATTACGTAGCTGGCGAGGAGTAGCCTTCTCCAGGGCTTAGTCTTAATTGGAAGTCACGGTACATGGCAGACCACAGCCGTCCTCTCGCTAATTCTACCAACTGCTCAACATGTTAATTAGCAGGTATTGATACTGCTCAGCTGTATTAATATCATATTAATCCACACAACTCTTCTTATAGAGTAATTTGTGTGTTCCCTGATGTCCTCTTCTGCCGTTTGGTTTTTTTTATTTCTCCCTTGTTCCCTCTGCCTTTCTTCCTCCTTGTTTTGTCTCCATCGTCTTCCTTTCTCCTGGCACATATTGACTGACCAATTGGCTGTGTCTCACCAATTACAACGCAGTGCTATTGATTGTGTTTGTCAGACTTTCTCTGTGGTGACATATGGCAGCTCACTGCTGTAGGAGCAGTGCATAGTGTATCTGCACTGACTATTGTTAATGTAACCTCTGAATGGAAGGAAACTACTTGAATGGCCAGATCATGTCAGCTATAAGACGACCATCTAGAAAAGCTGATATCAACTCTGCAAGTTTCTGAAAGTTTACTGGAGAGATTGAAGTTGTTTTCTTTTTTCCAAAAGTTTGTTTTTGTTTTGTTTTTTTCTTATTTTGTGGATGATGATTGTATTGCATCGAACAGCAGTGTCTAACACACTAGTCTAAAATGTCACTGCTTTGAAATGTTTCCTCATATAGCGCTTGTGTAACTTACAGGTCAGCACTGCGACTGTTTAATTTTACTTTATGTTCTGTTGTTTCCTTTGTCACCTTTTCTGCGTTGTCACAAATTACGAATGAAAGTGTGGTTTAGAAATCATACTCTGAACTTAAAATACATCAGTTGCAGAAAGATGATACAACCAAGAGGTGGGAGTAAACTATCTTTAGACTTGTAATGCATTGCTCAGTTTGTTAACTTCATTGTGACACATTCATTATTTACATGTTGTGCCTTTAATCCAATTGCTTGCAGTTCAGACATATGTGTTTAAGTGATATGTAAATATCACTTGGCCCAATGTAGTAGAGTTACTGTTGCTCCTTTCAGAATGGCACAAAATGTTCAAATGCTGTCAGACTAGCTGTTTCTGTAGTTGCTGTGTTTATATTGTCAGACTTGAAAGTGGTTCTCTGATCCATGGCCAGAAAGCAAGTAAGTGATTGTATTTTCAAAAAAATTAGCACTTTGAAACAGCTCTTACCGCTCTGTAATTTAAACAAATCAGGTTGATCATTTATTCAAAATTGCCTCATTGTATTTGTTGGGTTAAATAAAGAAAAATAATTATACATTTTTAAACACTAAAGCACATTGCGCCATATAATAATTCAAGTGTCAAGAGACACCAGCTCCTGATTAGTGTAGCAACGAGGGCATCATATGGTGGCTTTCTGTTTTTCCCTTAGGAGACTGTGTGGGGATGTACAAAGATGCATCGTGGTAAAAATAGATGAGATGAGGTATTGTGCATTCCCTGTGGAAAGGCACTGGGTTTCCCATGCTGAGAGGAAACCCATTTATCTCTCTGGTGCATGTGTTAGCCAGCAAGCTACAGTAGCATCTATGTTTGGACAAAACCCCGCAGCCTCAAAAGAGAAGGGATGGAGGCTGAGAAATTAGGAGAAGAGAAAAGAAACAAAACATTTCTTCTGCCCGCAACAGCAGATGCACTGCTGGTGCTGTGGGAACTCTCTCTGTCTACAAATGGCCCTGCTTACTCTCTGCGCTAAAGCCTGGAGTGTTAATGCTCAAATTGTCACAAGGGCCTTACGTCTCACATAGGAATATCTGTCACTCTCCCAGACAATGCCAGCGAAGATAAAGGCGATGTATTAGTTGCCAAACAGCCACTAGCTTTCATGTTGCTGGATGCACATCAGGGGCACCGTGTTGTGTGAAAGGCAACCAGAGGTGTGAACTGAAGGATAAACACTTGAACTTGGATAGACCTTCTGATGCAGTTCTATTCCAGGTTCGATAGAATATACTGTGCACTGATCAGCTGCAGATTTGCAAGTGAAAAAAAATTGGGGGGGGGTTGTCATGTCTTTCTACTTCAAAATTTTTAACCAAGCTTTTCATATTCTCCGCCTATTTTTCTTTTCACTTTGGTTTAATACACGCATGGTTTTCCTTTTCTTTTGTCTGTCTTCTTTGTCATTCCATCACGGGTTCAGAGGCAGGCGGCGTGCAGCAGGGTGACACTGTGTTTGTACTGTTAAATCAGTCAAATAAACATCACCACTGTTTGTCAATCTCTGTATCCAAGGGCAACATCTCTTTTCTCAAATAAGCCAACCGACTATCCGATGCAAATGAGACTCACGTACAGAGGTTCCTGAATCTGAATCCTGTAGTTTCATATCACACAGATGGAACAATGTCAACACCTGATGAGGATGTCAAGGGGGCTTTGTGCACATATGCCTGTGAGCATGTACATGCTCATGTTTCGATGGTGCAAGGTTATAGTTCATAAATACTTTGGTGAATTGAAGGTTGCATGTTATGTATTCGTGTTTTTTGAGCTTCCTCTTTATTTCTTATCACAATTTCTTTGCTCCAGGTGTGGTATTCCACTACCGGGCCCCTCATGACCGCTATGCCCTGACCTTTGCTGATGCCAAGAGGGTGTGCATGGAGAACTCAGCGGCCATCGCAACACCTGGTCAGCTGCAGGCTACCTTTGCTGATGGCTATGACAACTGTGACGCTGGCTGGCTTTCTGACCAGACTGTACGGTGAGGCTTTTAAAGCTGGGTACAAGAGCTATTTGGGTTTTGTTGGAATAAAATTCAAGAATACATTATTCAATATGACTAGTTAATATAGTGACACTGGCTGAATTACTACATTCTAGAAACTGTATATAAACAATGTAAATAGCTTCCAGGTCTTAAAAAAATATATCCAGTTTTGAAGTGCATTAAATCTGCTTTCTTTCTCCTCTGTCATTACTTTCTTATGATGTGATGGCCCAAATCACTGGTTTCAAGTTATCTATTCACAATGTCTGTTTTTTAAAATTCTGGCACAACGTAGAATGGCCTGGCTAACCGCCCACCTCACCGCTGCTAAATTTAGATGTTTTTTGCTTCTATCATTAATTACCCTTTTATTTACCCCAAATCACTCAAATCCACTCCCCACTCATGGAGTCTGCTTTAAATAACACAAGATGTTCATAGCCAGTTCACAAACCCAAGTGAGTCCTCAGTCTTTTTGTGGAATCTGTGCAACAAACCCCCATTAAATAAAGGGTATTATCAGCAAATCCAGAAGAAAAATTGTGAAAAAAAAAGACATATTTTCCCTCTGGCTAGAAATGGCAACAAATAAGCTGTGTGACTCTGAAGTCTTGTTCTGTATGTCTGTAAATTTTCTCCCCAACAAACACAACAATGTCGACTAAACGTCGTCACCTGCAGGTGCCTTTGGTTTCATTCTACAATACTGGACTTATTTTTCTACAAGGTTTGAACTTTGAGGGTGTTTAAACAAGAGAGAAAAGTGTGAAATGTTCATGCCTGTCTGAGAAAAGTGTATAAAGTGTGTAGTGAGGGCTTTTACAGCCTTAAAACATCTATAATAATTGGCTAATTTGCAGATTTCACCTATGACTGGAAGAGGTCTTCAAAACATCCATTACTTTGGTGATTTTGTATGGTGGAAATTGACCTTGTAACATGCTTTGAACGCTTTGCTTGATCCTTTTTGAATCCTTATTTATGTGGTTTAAAGATATATGCACAAAATCACTTTCAGCAAGCCCAACCCCATTGGTTGGGATTGCTATGCTCGAGGTGTAGTCATGAGGTTCGGTGAAAAATATCAGTCAGTGTGCCAAATTTCGAGTTTTAGAGAATCTGTGAGGAAACTGTCTTCAGTTACAGGCAACACATTATTTATCCTATAGACACTGACTGACTCATAGATTGCAGCTGAACTTGACTTTTAAATAAGTTATCTATCTAGTTCTCATACTAACACGGTTTGCTGAAGAGAGTTATCGTATAAAACCTCTTTCAAGCAGTAGATAAGACTAATATTTCTGATTGCTTTCCTCACTATCAAACATTATAACAAAAGACAATCTCTAAATAATACGTCTACAAAAACACAAGTTAATGAACTATCTATAAGTATAAAGTATCGAAGTTTGAAAGTCATTGTGATATTTTGGGGGTTTTCATAGACTTGATACTGTGCAACATAATTGGACCTAATAGCTTGTTTGTACACTGGAAAGGCAGTTTAACTACATCAGCCCCCTCTGAGCTGTCTGTCAGCCATGTACTTCAGCTTGCCACTTTCTGTTAAATCCCTTTTTACATTACCAGTCAGAGCCTGCCTCTCCACATTGTTTTCCATATCAGCATTTTAATTTCAAATTGCCGTCGCTCCACTTGGCAAGCACACTGACTGTTGTCTGCCTGACAGTTTTTCACAGACTTCCTGCGGCACGACTTCCTTGCCTTTTTCTTTCTCGCCTTCCATCCCGCACTCCTGTTGTTTTCACTCGGGAGCTACCTAATTGGTCCAGATCCAGGAGGCTCTGACTGCACATCAGCCAGGAGGAAAGTGTCCAATTAATACTTGGTGAAAAAATATAGACATCAACCGCCATTTCATCAGACACCAAGCAAAAAGAAAGTAGCTGCGGCCTGAGACACTAAAAGATTTTGTTCTCTTCTTATATCACAAGCATGTCTGTCTTCTTCATGTATATTTGATTGCGCATCTTTTCCAAGTGCTTCATAAAGTCCCTGTATGCCCAGCATAATCTTTTAATCAGCCTCTTTGTTTGCGCTGTGGTGCTGCAGGAAACAATGTTCTTGTGGAATAATTGCTCAGTTGGAGCCTAAATATAGATTGTTGATGTTGTTTTTTTTCTTTTTAGCCCCACAGGCATGCCAAGCCACCATACAAATTCCTGATTCTTTTAACCTCTTCTTGACTTTCTATCTCTCTTTCTTTCTCTTTCTAAAAGCGCGAGCATTGACAGTCTTATACTGCTAGAGCACTAAATGCATTTTCAAATGATTTAAAATGAAACGATTTGGTTGTGAAACTCACACCGAGGGCAGAACAATTAAAACAAACAAGATAGTGTATCCATTGAAGTGCTTGCCAATTATTTTCCTGCGGTTGTTGTCGCATATTGTGAATGTTACTATATTTCTTGCATCCAACCAGATTCAAGGGAGGACATCTCTGTGTTTATTTTTCATTAGTATTTGGGTAATATATTTTGGTCAACTCTGAGAGGAAGATATGTTTAAACTTATTGTATTTCAGGGCAGGCAATGATAAAAATGTACCTTTTATCTTATTTTGTATGCGTGTGAACACAGACTCATCCCAGGGGAGCCAAGTCTCTGGCTGCTTTTTTCATGGCCAGGCTATATTAATCTCACTCTCTTTTCTTCTCTCACTCTCTCTGTCATTGTCCCTATCTCTTGGGTTCCTCTGCAGGTATCCCATCCAGTCACCACGGCCAGGTTGCTATGGTGATTGTGAGGACTCACCTGGAGTTCGTAACTACGGCAATAGGTCCCCTGATGAGCTGTTTGATGTCTACTGTTTTGCTAAGCGTCTTCAAGGTAGGAGTCAGGAGCTTCTACCATAAATTTGAGTTTAGTCAAGCATGGGTCCACTAAGCCGAGGGTTCGCAGTGCCAGAAGGCTGTGACCAGGCCTTAATACTCTGTTAGCACAGTATAGAGAAGAGCAGTGGGAGAGGAAAGGGAGGAGAGTTTGTTCAACTGAGGGAGATGCAGAGGCCTGAAGGCAGAAGCTAAGTGGGTCAGTAGTGTTATCATAAAAGTTTGCTCTGATTTGCAGCGCCACAAGAAGAGGTGGCACCTGGCACATCTTATGTGTCCAAAATCTTATTTACCCCATCCCCAATTGCTGCATGTTGTAAACTCAATAGCTTACACAATAAAACCGGGAAATCTATAGATTTGGTGTCATGCTTATTCCATTTTTATCATTTTAATCTTTATTGTGAGATTTTTACAAGGATGTAATAAAGATGTCATGGACTGTGTGTCAAAGATCGGCTGTGTGGGAGTCGAAGGTGGACTGCAATAGAAAAAGCAAAACAACCTTAATCTTGTCTTGCAAAATGTAAACAACGCCTAAAAACAGGGCCATAAAATACAAATAAAAGACAACAAGGAACAAAGGAACGCAAAGCAATGAGGGACGACGTGGCAAACAACAAGGCGACTCAGACGACATATACTCGCATGATAACAAGGTGGAGAGGTAACGGGTGAGAACACAGCTGAGGATAACTTAACATAATGACTCAAAAGGAATAAAAAAATAAAAATGGGAACAAAACAGAGACTAAACAAGCCATGAAAATACAAGGGAGGCAGGAACACACAGGAACTCAGTGACTTAAATACCCAACTTGAAGTAAAAGTAAAAACAGAAAATATAAATATAAAGAAACCGACCAGGAAATGCTATTACAAGAAAAATGTCAAAACAAATGATTCTCAAAGCCAAAAGAATAATATTTTACAGAAAACTCAGAACCCTGACAGCACACTTATAACTGCAAAAAGGTAGGGGAAAGCTCTCTTTACACATTAGAGACCTAATATAGATTTACTTTGCAAGTTAGGGGGCATATCCTGATTTCATAAAGTGTTGCTCCACCTTTAAGTTGTTCTCCATGGATGAGTAACTGCAAGTTGGCTGACTTTTTGCCTATAGCCTAAATCTGTTAGCATCACATCATATAAAATATATAGCAATTGAATGCATGTTTGAAGCATTTTTACAGAGTATTCTGTTCAATGCCAGTTAGCTGGAAGCATTGCAAGACGGATGGAGACGGAGTTGGTTTTCATACATCAAAATCAGTGGTTGTTGGCTAGAAATTGGAGGCCTGCTTTGGTTTTCTCTCACAAATGTCCATAAATCTTGAATGATAGATCTGACAACCATGTCAGTGTTTACTGCATCACCTCAAAGCCTGACGATTATAGCAAGAGTAGCTGGTAGGCTGCACCTTATAAAGCTGCTACTGTGCAAAATGAAAGTCCTCCAAATCTACAAGAACTTCAAACCATTTTTAAGGATTAGAGAAGAAAGATGGCCACGTGATCAAGCTATTTAAACGTTATTTAAAGAAAACATTTGTACTTGCATCTTGAAATCAAATATTGCAGTGATGAAACATTTTCTGTCATTGTCTGACTTTTTCTTTTTGACTGAATGATGACAGAAAAATCAGACGGCCGTCCATCATTTTTGACAGATTAGAAGAACGGCCTGTATTTGTATAGCAAATAATTCTTATGCAATAGTGACAAGAATAGTGCTCACAGCATTGGCGACTTCTCTTTTTCTAAACATAACATCAAACATTATACAGAAATATCCTCCCTCAATGTCTTGTGCTGCATCTGTGACCACTGCAGGTCATAGATGGATTCTGTTGCACCCTGATACAGAAGAACCACATGTGGTCTCATGTAAAAACAGTATTGCTGACCTCTGATCGCCTCCCTGGGGGCAGCGTTTCTAGACTCGTCCATCCCACCCATCCATTCTCTTCAGCTATAATAGAGCAAGAGGCGGGGTGCACCCTGGACAGGTCGCCAATCTTCAGTATATGAGGTTACGATGAGGGTTATTATATGATTACTGACAGTGGCCCCATCAGTTATCTTACTTTATCAAGCGAGCATCCTGTTTTCGTCACATTTGGTTGTTTAATAACAATGGCTGGAGTATTTTAGTGTCACTTTGAGTAAAAACTTACGTGCTTCTTGTGGTGTTGACATGAGGAGTGATCCCAAGGTCAGTGAAACTGTCTGTCCTTTCCTGATAAATGCATGTTCTCTTCTCTGTATTAAACAGTGACTGAGTTGTTTCTTTATTATCTTTTTATTGAATATATTTCTTTATCAGGATAAATTAAAATTAAAATGACTAGTAATAATAGATTATGATGGACATTTTATGACCCTGTCTGTCACAATGACAGATGATGCAACCTCAGCTTGAACGACATCAAGTCAGCCAGTGACCTTTATGATGCTTTTTCCTCTTAAAGAGTCATTGATGTGCTTTGAGATTTGCCTTCTTTCTTCTCAAACGTCTCAGTTACATTTTTAGCCCTCTATTATTTAATCTCAACATTGGATACACAGTATTTGTTGCCATCTTGATGAGGACTGAGCAGCGGCTAAACACCAGGGGGAATTATGGATATAAATCAATTAAACTAGTTGATAAGTTTTATTGTTTTTAGGTCAAATTAACAAACATATCTAACATTTTGCTCCTCCCGTTTGATTTAATTGGTGACTGAAGCCTCTCCACTCCTTACTTATCTTAGATAGATGACAGCTGTGCAAGTGTGCTCAGGCATCACAAGTTCACTACCGCTCATACTACATGACAAGCTCTATGAGTGCAATTTACCGTACGTCCAGTGTATCCTTTGTGTAACGCAGTATATTTAAGCTGTCAGAGCTCTGATTGCTCTCTTGTTGCCACACTGCTATGAAAGCCCTTCTTTCAAGTGTTAGTGCTGTTTTTAGAGAATATTAGATCACCTCCAAAAATCCAACTGTAGATTGTAAGTATGTGGTCCTCAAGGGGGAAAGTGATTATCATCTCTCTCTCCTCCCTGCTGTGCTGAGCGTGGTGTTTCCTCTAGGGGAATGATGGGCTCAGTGCTGAAATGGCAAATATTAACACTGCATATATTCGTCATTCACACCATAATCACGTCTATGCCTGACTGAAATTAAGTGTTTGTCATACTTTAACCTCGTGCAAATTCCAAAGCCCAATTATAATAACCGGCATCCGTTTTTCTAATAATTTTAACACCGCATTCTGACCTGCAACAGGGGTTACTTTATCTAGGTCTCTCAGTATGAGGTGTGCAACTGTCATTAAGCATCATAGTAGTAAGAAAGCCATTCCACTATTTAAAGACAATATTAACACCTAGTATGGGACTGATGTGCTGAGAAGAGAAAATTGTACGACCATCTCTAGACTTTATATCCTGCAGTTAAGAATGTTGTTCAGTGGAATTAACAACCTGATTGAAGTAATCAGCAAATAATTGTCTGCAGTCAAAGCAAAATTCCTGGGTGATACATAGCTGGTGTTTCATTCATTAATAAGAAAACAACAAAAACTAAAAGATGAATTAATAAACTCAGCAACAGACCTTTCTCTACATGTACAAAAGCTCAGCTGGGCTTGATTTGCACAAAAAAACGACAGTATATAGGTCTTTCGCTGATTTGTCAATCTTTTCTAATTTAATCTGCAATCTATAAAAATTAGCACATTTTTCAGCACCTTTTAAATGCCTATTTAAGCATCTTCTATAATAGTTCTGACAAATAACACCTCATATATCCCCTTTCTGGCTCTTTCCCATTTTATTTTGCTTGGATCTTGATCTTTTTAACTGTTCAGAAAAACTGAAGTGACATTCTTCTTTCTTGACATAAATCTCCTAGATCCTCGTATCAAATGTGTTCTTCTGTTTTCTGCTCCTCATTCTTACTGTCCAACCCTCCAGCTTATATATTTTTCATCACCACACCCTGAGCTGCCAGCGATCATATAAATGCATTTGTGCTATGTTCTTCTTGAGCACTCTCTGTCTTGCCTGTTTTTGAATTTCTTCTTTATCAGCATCAACAGCACCATTCTTCAGCCTCTTTTTTCTTCTTTTCTTTTATTTGCTGTCTGTGTACTTAGATCTTCTTTTTTTAAAATGTCTTTGATTTCAAACAATTTCCTTTAGTCAATACTTTGAATTACTGATTTCCTTTTATTATTGCAGGCAACAATAAACGCCTTCTGCTTCCTCACTTCTAGTCTACACCTCTTACTTTTTTTTACAGTTCACAAAGGAGAAAGAGAAAATGTCTAGAACTGATTGCCGTTATAGCACCTTAAAAGAAAATACTAATACGATTCAACCAAGAAGAGACAGACACAAACCCAAATTCATTTAACATCAGTTTGCAATACCAAATGATCCAAGAATCAACCAGCACTCAAAATCCTGCAACTGCCAACCAACAAAACAAAAATTTTTCTCGAGGCTGAAGTGCTTTTGCTCCGTAATACAACTCAACGCTTCTTTTTACACCTTCCAGGTGAGGTTTTTCACTCCACAGTGCCAGAGAAGCTGAGCCTTGCCACCGCCTCCACTCACTGCCATTCCCTGGGAGCCCAGCTGGCTACTGTTGGGCAGCTCTTCCTCGCCTGGCAGGCTGGTCTTGACCAGTGTGATCCCGGCTGGCTCGCTGATGGCAGCGTTCGCTATCCCATCAACGTCCCGCGGAAGAACTGCGGCGGAGACGAGCCTGGGGTACGGACTGTCTACAACAACCCGAACCGGACTGGGTTTCCTGACACCGCAGCTCTCTTTGATGCCTACTGCTACCGAGGTACTAAGCCCTCTGCGATAATGAAGGTGATGCAGTTACATTGTGGTAATTGCCATGGTAACGAGCGTTGTATCTAGGGAATTGTTTCCCCTTCTGATTTTTAATTAACATGAGATGTTGGTGTCACACATGAAGGAGTTGTGAAGAGACTGTGCGACATTTGTTTCCCCTCAATGGATATCAGGGCTTGTATGTTGTGGGTTTCTGCGCTTGCAAGACAGAATGGAAATGTGGATCAAATAAGAGTGAGAGCATGACTAAAGCAAGTCTAGCTGGGGTCTGCAGTGACTGTGTCTGGCCTTGTCCTCTTATCTGCTGACACACGAATAAGTTGGGCTCATCTTCAAACCGAATGAACTATTTTGTTCACTGTTTGTAGCCAACTTCTTCCACCAACACACACAGAATAAGAACTGATATTATGAGAAGACTACAAATTAATATTTAGGTAGGAAAAAAAGAAAGAATGACAATTTCATCTTTCACATTGTCAGCCCATGAAAATGTAACTGAAGTGAAACATCTGCATAACCCAGTAATTTTAAAGTAAACAAGAACAGCGTGAGAGCGGAGCAGCAGTGAATCTGTCAAAACAAACAGCTGACAGATGAACCTCTTCATAACACCAACAATGCTGAACGCAGATTTACAAGAATAATGTCCTTCAGATAGCTAAAAGTAGATAAAAATGGTAATGGATTTTGTTTATTAACATAGATATGGTTCGTGTGAATAATATTGTGGATACAGTCACATTTGTATATCTGATTTCAAATGGTTGTAATTTTTTGTAGAAAAACAGATCTACTTGTGATATCTATAACACATGTGTGTCCTACTCTGGATTTAATCTTCTTAAAAATAAGGAATGTGAGGTTTTGGGCTGTGTTGTAACATAGAAGACAAAACAAGTCAATTGATGTTTGATTGTGTGTTTCAGCCTACCAGCCAGCAGGGGTGCAGGCTGCGGAGCCACAGCCTTTGTATCAGACACCTCACCTGGCAGCAGAGGCCATGTCCTTATTAACCGAAGCCCAGGATAGTGCCTCTATTCCTAAGACTTCCACCTGGACTGGCCTTGTTGACTTAGATGAAGTACGAGTCCCGTCCATTGCTGGAATCAACAACTCATCTGAGATCTCCAAAGAGCATGTGATCATCCACTTAAGGCCTGAGGAGGGTTGGGATGAAACTCAGGATGGACCTGGAACGCCAGAACCCAGCCAGAATGAGTCACACAGCTTAAATAACAGCAAGACTCTGGGCGTTTCTGACCTTGAAACCTTCGAGAAGCATGGAGGCTCTGCCCATGAGGAAGAAGATGGAAGCTACTTTGGATCTGAGACCCCAACATTATCCTCAATTTCTACTTCCACGCCCCAAGTTCAAACCAGTAATAGTATTCTGACTGACTTTGTTAACACTCTTATGAGGCCTTTTAGATACTGGACTCAGAGTGAGGAAGGTGATGATACAGAGAAAACACCCATGGTGCCAGACGAAAAGACAACAAATAACCAAACACAGGGGGAAGCGCCCAGCAGGAACCCAAGTTTTCCAAAACCCAGTGGGAAAAAGGGCAGCATAGATAACGCCATTATGGAGCACAGAAGTGGCACTTTTTCTTTCAGGAGTCCGGTGACTGAGCTGCAGAACTCAGAAGAAGGTCTTTCCAGTGAGGAGAAAGAGGTGATGCCATTGATTCAGTTAGTACCTGCAGTCCAAAGCACAGAGGCAAGTGGTACGAGCAGCCCTCCAGGAGAGATAACAACGAGCCCCATCGCTGACCACACTCAATCTGCTGTTAAAGGTATGCGTTCAGCTTTTAATTTGTATGTATATTTCTATCTACAATTCAACTTTACCCTTTAAAACAAATAACTACACGTGAAATTGAAACAGAAATGAGCCTAAATTGAAGCTGTTTTGTTTCAAATGGAGGCGGGGTGCATTTGAATATCTCTGGTAAATATAGAATCTGTTTGTGTCATGCCTTTTAAATAGTCTCTGCCTCTCCATTCCACTCTATCTTCTTTCCCCTCGAGTATGCCATAATATATTCCTCCGCAGGGCAATTTGAAGTATCGCTGTAAATTTAATTAAACAGTAATTGCAAACAAACAAAGGGGGCACAGCACATACAGTAATGCAGGGTGTTGGAGTGTTCTGCCTTCATTCTCATATTTATTGAAAAAGCGCTTTGTTTACATTGCAGGCTGTAAGAGTAACAGCTATGCTTACTTTTTTAAACCTATTTGAATGTGATGAAATGGTTTTTTTTTTTTTGCCTTTTGTATTTTTGTTTAAAAGAGGACAACTTACAGCCTGTTTTTTTTTAGGAAATGGAGCTATATTAGACTATATTAGTGGGAATACCTGTGGCTAATATTATAATATAGAATAATATAGAAACATTTCAAAATCCATCTTTCATAGTGATTAACAAGGATACAAAAAAAATCCAAACATACAAGTCCTAAAATCCTGAGATTTAAAGGAAGACATGAGAATCTGGAGTGCAAAGTCTGTTATATAATACTGTGCTAAAGTCTTGAGCCCCTCATTTCTTTTTGCTTTGATTCCAAGGAGCCAGATTTTCTTGTGATTGTTTTAAAGTGGCATTGGGCTATAGTTCTCTCAGCTGTCTGAAGGTCTTTCAAAGTTTGTCTTTGATCATTGGCCGCTCTTTCACACATTTTCCATCCAGTCCCTGTATGTGGCCATTTTGAAGATAGAGTGCCTCTTTGCTTGTTAAGCCACCTAAGACTGACCTTCGAATCCTTCAAGCATAAAAAGGGGCACCTAACTCAAGGGACGAGCCAGCGTTGTGACAGACAGCTTAGCAAAGAAAAATTTTAAACTGTTTCTTTAGCTAGCCTTATAATAGCAGCCTGTTGTAAAAGCACGTCATTTGTTGCTATTTCTTCTGTTGAATCTACAGAAATGCCAAAAATAACACAGTTTGATCGGCATAAAATAGTGTTTGTGGTACAATAAAGTAATTTTCAAAGAGTTATTAGCCAAAAACAGGCATTTTTTAGCATAGTTTGCTGTGTGTCCTTAAAGGTTTTGAGGAAACAGGACAAACAGAGGACAAAAGAAGAAATGGCAGGTCTAAAAAAAAAAAAACTATCTGCAGCAGAAGAGCAGTATCCAGCAAAGACCTGACAGAGGACTTGAGAGAAGCAGCTGGCCCTTCAGTTGATTCATCATCCATTCACTGAAGTCTTGTCGGAAATGGTCTCTGTGGAAGTGTAGCTGTCAAGGAGCCATTCTTGGATAGACAACAGCAAGAAAAGCCTGACAACTGCCAAATTACACAAGAGCTGGGCTGAAAATCAATGGCAACAGGTCTGATGGAGTGATGGCTCTAAATGTGAAATTTCTGGTTGAAACCGTGATCAACAAGTGTGGAGCAATTCAGAAGAGAGGCACAACAGTTAGTGTCTACAGCCATCTGTAAGACATGGTGGAGGCTCTGTCATGGTTTGGGGCCACATTTTAGCGAGTGGTGTTGAAAATCTTGTCAAAATTGATGGAATTATGAATGCAGAGAAGTACCATCAGATTTTGATCCACCATACAATACCATCTTTAAAGTATTTGAATAGTAAATAAGTTAATTGATTAGGTCAGTGCATACAAGCATACCTGGATGGAAAAACACAATGGAACACTATCAGTCATGGATTGGCCTCCCCAGAGCAACACTCCCGAAGCAACGCTGCCTCATCTTGACGAAGAAAAGAACAAAAAGGTAGCCAACATCCAAAGAAGAGCTTTGAATGTCCTTCAGGAAGAATGGAGAACTATTCCTGAAGAATAGTAAAAGGAATTACAAGAAAGCTGTCTAAGAGAGTTCAGGCTGTGTTAAAAAATAAATATGGTGTTACCAAATACTGACTTTAAAGCTCATCAAAATTGTACACATCAACTGTTTTGCCTTATATAGTGTATTCTACTATAATACTGAATTAGAGCACATCAGAAAGAGGTAAACAAGCAAGGCTAAAAAGAAAGTGTACTACAACCTTGGGTTGATGGAAGCAGGAAGCTTTTCTTTAATGGCTGCCACAAATAACACATCCATGGCCCCAGCTAAATAGGAAAGATCCAAAGTAAGACAAACATTCACACCAGCAGCCAAAAGAATGATTCAATAAAGGTGCAAGGCTTTTCTCACCTAGCGATTGCTGGCTTTATTAATATAAATACTCACTGCTGTGCTACCTGAAATCCCATAGCAACCCAATCCCAAGGTATTAATGAAAATCCATCCTTTAGTCCGCATGCATTATTCACAACCTTATCCAATTAACATGGAGCCTGGGCTGCAATGCCGTTCACTCTAACCACCATCCATGTCTCTGCCAATTAGGCCCCAGCTCTTTGAAGGTAGGCAGTAATGATCACTACAATGTGGGTGAGCAACACACGAGGAGCGTGAGTATAGGAGGGAAGAAGCAAACAAAGGGAAAGATGGAGGAAGGAGTGTGAGGTGTAGTTTTTTTTCTTTAATGTTGCTGTGATGGAAAACTGCCCAGCTCATGTCTAGTAGAACCAATGAACTAAATTAGCTGTTGTTGTGCATCAAGGGCTCAACACTTGATAGCGATTAACATTGCTGTTTTGTCTCTTTGATTGAGGGGGGAGGAAAACATTTGTTAAGATGGGAATTTATATAATGATCACATTTATTTCAGATGCTTAAAAATTCTTTGCATCAGGAGCATTCAGTTAAATTATTTGCCAAGAAAATATGAGTATTTTGAACATTTTAATAAACTGAAACAGCATGTTAACAAATTATATTCAGGTCAAGAATCACAGCTGAGGAAATATTTGCCAGCTTCATACCAGTCTCAGAAGACAGTGAGGTCTTCACACTGACACTCAGTGTGGCTGCTCCTGACATGATTCACCTGGCCATGCAATAACTTTGCCTCAGTCTTTTTTTTATTAGATGCCATATCTGTAGATGGAGTGAGCTGGCATTAGTACCATCTTCTGTCTCGCGCGCCTTCTCTTTCTATCATTGTCAGTCTCCTCGCTCGCAATTTAATATCATGTCTGCCTGACCTGCAGGGATTCTTTCAGCCCGTTTACTCCACTAAAGTGGAGTCAACACAGCAGAACCACTCAGTGGAAGCACACAATTACTGTCTGAATGAGGTTCATTATAAGTTTATTTTGCAGCATTTTTGCTCTGAGTTCTGGCCATTTCCACCAAGCCCTCCACCAGCAGATTTACAGCAGCTGAGCTGAACTCTAACCATGCTCTAAATAGCGCCATGAAATCACCCAAACCTATGCCTAATTGTCTCATTTTATTTATTACATGGTTCATTACATAGATGATCAAACCAGATTAATGTGTTTAATTATTCTCACTTCCATCAGTGTGTGTAGTAAAAGTATGTAATTAGCTATTTGGATTATTAATAGGACAATTACACCAGGCTACATGGCTCTTATGGAAATGAACCTCAGGCTCGTAAACCTCACTTAGGCATACGGCAACAGCGAACCTTCTGAATAATTTACATACACTTTAATATTTTATGCATAGACATATTTGTGCATGTTGTCCATCTTGAGGTAATTTGTTGTGCTGTATTGCTATACTTTTCTGACACGTTAACCGAACTGAGGGTAGCCAAACTGGGCTGAATGATTATAAAGGTGGGATCACTAACTAGACCTCTCAGTAATGTGACTGCACCACTCTCCTAAAAAAAATCCCCACGAACATCATCCATGAGTTACACATGCAGACAGAATGAATTATTGATGGTGTAGACAGAGTCTGGTTTAAAGCTGTAAGCTGATAACATACAGTGGAACATTTCATCTAAATAAACAGATCGAGATGGAGCTTGTTGTGGAGCCAGTCATTTGCTTATCGTGCTGCAAGTGCATCTGCATTTTTCCACATGGCTTCTCTCACTACAGGCAACTGTATACCAGCAGGAACTTGTTTTAGGTAAAAGAATCCACAGGGAGTGGAGAAACAGGGACAGAGAAGTGTGAAATTACATTTGAATACATCCTCCCATCCTTTTGGTGTGAGTTTATTCGTGGGCATGTGTGCATATACTCCAGAAGAGGAGGTTCCCATTTTTGTCTACAAACTCCAGCAACTTTAATACCCACACTGATCAGCTCCAGTGGTGCAGAAAAATATCCAAAACATCCAGCTTACAGTAAATGGCAGTTAACTGCTTCTTTTAGTTTGCCAAAATTATCATTTGACTACAGCTTCAAGGAACACACAGAAGAAAAAAATTGAACCTACATCTCAGGTACATTGCGTCCGTAGTAAACGTGTAAAAGCACAGTTAAGATTTTAAAGACATTTTAATACACTTTAAGTCGTTGCAGCAGTGCATAAAAATGTAGAAAATATAGTTTTATGGAAATAATAGAAAAAGATGGCATGGCTAAACTACAATTGTTCTCTGCAGGTGATTGTGTTACAAACCAAGACTAAGAAGAGTAAATTCTACTCGAGAATGCAGCTTTGAGGGAAAATGGGCTCCATAGGCAATAAACACATCTGAGAGAACTCTAGATTGTTTACTTTGTTTGATCTTGGTTGATATAATTCATTCTGAAATAATGTGTTTAAATTATTAACAGCTTTAGTTTATTACATGATAAATATGATGAACAAGCTCAAGCTCAATTGGAAAGCGCAGTGTTGGATATTTCTGTGCCACGGTCAAGCGCGAGGAACATTTTGCTGTTCTTTTTTTTTTTGCATCCTGATAGATAAGTGTGAATGAAATCAGTTTGAAACCATAGCCACTCAGCCTGATTGGTCAAGTAACCAAGAATTATTCTTTGTTTATTTAACTTCTTATAAAAAAAAACAAAAAAAAAACAGGGATATTACTGATGGAGATTATGGAATTGTTGCTTGTGTAATCAGGAATCAAATGGTGAAGAAAGGCATAAAAGGAATGACTTCATGGCATTTCAATCTGCATTGTTCCATGGTGAACTCCCTCTTCATTATTTACATGCATTTTCACACACTTGATTATTTTTACACATTTGGACCTGATTATTTGAGTGTTTCTCTCACCAAGACTTAGCTAGGACTGGCTGGCTGTGCAAGCCCTTTCTGACTTCTGTTTCCCTACTGGCAGGCTGACAGCCACTGTATCTAAAATCCTCCATTGGATAGATTCCAACTCCACTGTCTTGTGTTGCATCTAATGATGCTATTCTTTGCTTTTAAAGTTCACTGTTGGTCTCTAACCAAACGCTGTGCAGTGCAGAGCAAGGACCACTGTTCTTAACTGCTCTCTAAGGGCGCGAGGTTGCTCATGGCTCTGTGGTTTATTTGCCGTAAAGTAGGGCAACTTTTATTTGCAGAGTTGAATCGTTTATGTCGTGTTATTTATTCGTTCTTGATCAGTGGGTGGGTGAGTGGGTGAGTGGTTGCACAAACCAGTGAACCTACCTCATTCTTCAATATCCACCCTTTCCATTACCGCAAATTGAATCCAATTCCAGTTCGGTTTGAAAAAAGCAGAATTCTATTATCTCATAACTGCGTACAATGTGTGTGCAGGAATAAAGGAAATATGCAAATACTATGAATGAAATCAGATACAGTTAACACACACCATTTCCAGCTCAGAGCACTGGCCACAGCAAATCTGTGTTCTTGCTGTTATCATTCATTTTTTAACTATGTTCCCTGAACAGTCTCCATGGGGTTGATGTAGTCTGTGCTTGAGTTTTAAATTGCTAATTCTAGATAACATCCCCTGATGTTTTGCCTAATTAGTCTGTTCTGTCTCTGTATTTTCTATAGAAATCCCTGAATCGGATCCCACTGAGAGCTCACCATCTAGTGAACATGTCAACTTCTCTAGTCTTCAGGGTCTCAGGCAACACCCTACCTTTGTTCCTGCTCCCAGCTCCCAGTTTCAGTGGGCCATCAAATCAATGCGCATTCCCAAACTAGGCCTTCCTAAAAATGTGGGCTATGTGGGTAAAAAACCCACCTGGGAGCCAATGGAAGCTAAAGCAGGACCCATTGAGATGATGACCCTGCCCACCTTCCTTCGACAGGACTACACAGATAATTATTCAGGTGAAGGCAAAGAGCAGGATACAGAGAATGTCAATACTCCAACTGCCAGAAGCGCATCAGGAGAGGAGAAAGTGATAGAGGGTAGTGGAGAAGGGAGCAATGTGGCGGATGGATTTGGAATGAAAGACAACAATTTGGACAGCAGTGGCATCAAAGTGATTACTGAGTCGAAATCTTCACTCAGCCACAGTGATTTTGCCACTGTGACTGAGCGCACAACTCTGTCCCACTGGCAGCTGGTGGAACAGCCCACCACCCCACCTCAGGTCTCCCAGGAAACAGAGTCAGCAGAGGAGGCTAAGGGCGAGATCTTCTACATTCACAGGCCTACTGACAAGCTCTCATCTACCTCCTCACACAGCGGGGAAGTTAGTTCAAACTCCGGATTCACCCCAGTTTATAGAAAAGACAGTAAAGATACAAGCACTGATGAGGTGATGATTACCGCACATGAGGCTTTGATAGAGATGCTGACAACTTCTGAAATGACGACGGCAGAGCTTCTGGGCAGAGATGCACAGACAGTGGATCCTGCTACCACAGCAGCCACTATAGAAAATAGATCTTATACAGAGGAGCCATCTATTTCCATTTCGTGGGCTCAGGAAGTCAAGGAGAAAGCTACAAGTTTCCCCAACATGCAGGGCCTCTCATCGACTCCTGCACCCGAAGGAGCATCCACAACCACTTCTGGAGTCATTCACTTGACTACTGCCGTATCAGACATCAAGGTTGCTGCTACAGAAATGGAATCCAGATCTGCCGTTTCTGAGTCTTTTGTTGTGGGAAGCCATTGGACGCCATTCAAGGGCTTAAAGTCAGAGGAACATAAAACCCCGCCAACAACAGAAGATACTGGTACAAAGAATCCTTTTGGCATTCTTGTACCCAGCTGGGAATTTGGGCTCATCCCATCAGGTAGGTTAGCTTCATGTTGTTCCCAGTGAATTAACTGTCATTATTGTCTTCATCATTGTGACTGTCTAATCAGCAGAGATTTATTTAATTATGTATGCAGATTAGTTGGAGACAAAAGCATCAGTACCCTCCACCTTAAAACTAACTCAGATATAAAACATATGCTCCCAACTTGGTCTGTCTGTCACTTGTTGTTTCATTCTACATCCTGTTTCTGTCTCCTGCTTTGACATATATCATGCATTCTTAATCCAGCCTCGTTTGCCCTTTGTGCCTTCACATTTACTTTCATTCCTTGTCCCACCCTCCCACACTGGTATGGAGACAACTTTAGACAGAGAAGTAGTGCAGTGAAGTGAGACCAGCTAGGTCTTAGTGAAGTAATTAGCGGGTCACAGTGAGTGCAATTAGGTGAGCTGGGAAGAGGCAGAGATCCTAGTCCCCAACAAATCAATGTAGACACAAACTACAAGATGGAACTCGTAATAGACTGTGGTCTCTTCTTCTGTCTCATTTTCTTTTGTGTTCATGTTTATTTGACTCGATCTTCCATTTTTGGCTCAACTATGTTTTCTTATACACTCACAATAATTGCAATGTCTGTGCTCTTTGTCTCACGACAATCACATCGATTTCTTTTGATACTTAATGCACCTGCTACTTGTGGCAGAAAACCTCAAAGTAAATGAACACGGAAAATGCTGCATGCTGTATAAGTCTACTCAGGTCTCTGAAATTTGTCTGGTTTTAACAACCAAAATGTGTTTGCTCAATGTTTAATGAATCTATGTGGAAGGATTGCAATATTTATTGCTCCTTAACTAATGCCTTATATTCATCCTCAGATCTGTGCTTCTAGGTTTTGAAAATGCATTTTTAACATCATGATTTGGATTATGAGTCATCCTGCTCAGTAAAGTGCATTTCTAAAAGTTTTATGTCATCACATGGAGTTGGTGCTGTTGGGAATCACATTGCACGTGGCCCACATACTGTACAGTTTTTTATATAGATAGATAGATAGATAGATAGATTTACACTAACAGTCAAAAGTTTGGACGCACCTTCTTATTTAATGGTTATTCTTTATTTTCATGACTATTTACACTGTAGAGTCTCACTGAAGGCATCAAAACTATGAATGAACACATATGGAAAAAAGTGTGAAATAACTCAAGACATGTTTTATATTTTAGATTCTTCAAAGTAACCACCCTTTGCTTTGATTAGTGCTTTGCACACTCTTGGCATTCTCTCAATGAGCTTCATGAGGTTGTCATCTGCAATGGTTTTCCAACAGTCTTGAAGGAGTTCCCACAGATGCTGAGCAGTTGTTGGCTCTTTTGCCTTCCCTCTCATCTCATCTCATCTCATCTCATCCCAAACCATCTCGATTGGGTTTAGGTCTGCTGATTGTGGACCATCAGGCCATCAGGCACAGCACTCCATGACTCTCCTACTTGGACAAATAGCCCTTACACAACCTGGAGTTGTGTTTGGGGTCATTGTCCTGTTGGAAAATAAACGATGGTCCAACTAAACACAAACCGGATGGGATGGGATGTCGCTGCAGGATGCTGTGGTTGCCATGTTTGAATAAATCTCCAACAGTGTCACCAGACACACAAAGACACAGCGGGTGGAACCAAAGATCTCAAATCTGAACTCATCAGACCAAAGCACAGATTTCCACTGCTCTAATGTCCACTCCTTGTGTTTCTTGGCCCCCAAAAAATTTCTTATGCTTGTTGCTTTTCCTTAGTCGTGGTTTCTTAGCAGCTATTCGACCATAAAGGCCTGATTCGCGCAGTCTCCTCTGAACAGTTGATGAAGAGATATGTCTTCTACTGGAACTCGTAGCATTTATCTGGGCTTTAATCTGAGATGCTGTTAACTTGTAATTTCTGAAGCTGGTGACTCGGATGAATTTATCCTCAGCACCAGAGGTGACTCTTGGTCTTCCTTTCCTGGGGCAGTCCTCATGTGAACCAGTTTCATCATAGCACTTGATGGTTTTTGTGACTGCACTTGGGCACACATTCAAAGTTTTAGAAATTTTCTCGACTGACCGACTTTCAGTTCTTAAAGCAATGATGGACTGTTGTTTCTCTTTACTTAGCTGATTGGTTCTTACCACAATATGAATTCTAACAGTTGTCAAATAGGGCTCTCAACTGTGTACCAAACTGACTTCTGCACAACACAACTGATGGTCCCCACACCATTAAGAGTTCAAGAAATTCCACAAATGAACCCTGACAGGGCCCACCTGTGTAGTGGAAACTATTTCAGGTGATTACATCATGAAGCTCACTGAGAAAAGGCCAAGGGTTTGCAACGCTGTCAATAAAACAAAGGGTGGCTACTTTGAGGAATCTAAAATATACGCCAATTCCATATCTTGTTTTAAAATATTTGATGTTTTCAGTATGAAGACATTGAGAAGGTGTGTCCAAACTTTTGACTGGTATATGCATTTAAAAATTATTATATATATTAAAATAAAAAGTCTGAATATATCGAATGAAGTCATCCCCACAGGAGAAATCAGATTTGGTCGAGTGATGTTTTCTAGTTTACAGGGAGCTGTAAAGCAGGAGATGAGCTTTCATCCGTTTAATAACAACAGGAGTAGGAGATAGATTTTGATTTCAGTCGAATGCACCACAGCAAACCAATAACGTAGGCTCAACTCTGTCTTGTTTGCTTGAGGTGCATGCATTCAATATATTTCACATTTTATGAATGCTTTCCATGGAGCATGACCATGAACCATTATGCAATCATTTAATTTAGTGAACGTGTAAATCCTGCCAAATTATTTTATTCAGAGAAGGAAAAAACTGTTTATATAAGTGCAGCTCAAGGGCATTAAAAAAAAAAATGTAAACACTATATTCTCTGTGTTCAACTGTTTATTACATCAGAAAAAGAAAAGAAAACAGTCAGTAGTAGAGGACATTTTGTCTTTATCATGGTGATATTTGAATGGACTGAGTGGCCCTGCTCTTGTTGAGTGATTAGAAGCATGAGACCACTTCCTCTGTGTGACCTTTTATAGTTGTCAGTTTTTAGTACAGAGGAAATTACAGCAATGGTTGTCTGCCCATTACTTCAGAGAGATAGAGACAGAGAGAAGGGAAAGGGCAGGAGGATGGACAGCCCTGGGAAGTAAGAATAGGGGGCGGGAGGGTTGAGGCAGTGCTTGAGAGAGGTGAGCGTGTCCTCCACAATGCTGTGGGTAGGAGAACATAAAGCTCTTTAATCAATGATCAGAGACTACACTAACCATAGTCCTGTGGGCATCCAGCGAGCACCTTGTTCCTCCCCATGTTTTCTTTTTCCTCTCCTCCTTTTTCTTTTTTAAATTTATTTTTTTACATGTCTGTGCTTCCTTCCGATCTTCATTCATCGCTGTCTGATCAGGCTCAGCCCCTCTGTGTCCTGTTTGGCTATATATCTCTGTGATAAGACAATGGTATATAACGAAACACCCAGCTTTTCCAATCCCTTGTCGCTTTGCCCTCCAGCTAAACCCACACAGATGGGTGGACACACACACTCAAACACAAACACATACATAAGGGGGGAAAAGATATGTGAAGAAGAAGCACCAGCATGCAGAGCTCACTCTGAAGTAAACCTCTCTAATCCATCCCACATGTCACACCATCATATACAAACACACACACCGGATATGTGCTAATCCCTCTCTGTGAACACTGTGAAAAGTAGAGACATTTATTTTCTTTTTAAAATTTATTTTATCTTAATTTCCATATTGTATAATCCTAAAGACGGCATTTGTTGAAGTTTGCAACTACGAAAAGTTACAAAAATTGATTTCCAATCCAACGTGTCTCAACAAGCATGGAAATTTACCAAATGCTTCGGAGCACTGGCATCCGGCCCTTTAGGGTGATGAAGCGAGGCAGGTGCATACAGTAATATTGGCTGTCTATCCAACCTTTAAATTACCAATGCTGGTCTGATACTCTGGCAAACAGGGAGCAGGATGCCTCTGAGTTATAGCCATTTTGACTGAAGCCTTGTCCCAGGCTCTAGATGGATCAGACCTCTGGCAACATCAATAACACGGCAGCCAGCCCTCTACCAAATTAGAGTGTTAAATTTGGAGGAGAAAAGCCAGTAGGTTGAAGTGTGTGCATGTGTGCGTGCGTGTGTATGTGTTTATGGGAGGAGACGGAGATAAATGGAGACAGGGACAGACTGGGGTGGCATATTATGAGTGTGGGTCTGTGGATAGATGTTCAGTTTGTCTGCTGGCTGTTGGAGTCCTTGGATAGGCTGTCTGGAGCAGCAAGAGGGCACATTCTCAATGCTGCATATAGAAGTGTATTGATTTTCCTGCCTCTCGTTCCCTGTGTCTTCCATCTTTTTTTTTTTCTTGACTATCCTTCTTTCCCTCTGCCCTACCAGCTTTTCTCATCTCCCTCCTTACCCATCTCCCTGACTTTATGTCTTTTATTACTCTGCTGGTCATTGTTATGACTCTCCCTGGCATAATGTTTTGATAGCCTCTTGAACTCCAACATGATACAACACAAGGCAGTCAATTGCTGTCTAACTGTATCTGTCCCCTGTAGGATCCTCTGCCTCAGCAAAATCACTTGCGTTTAAAAAAGAAGTCACCTCACTTTAAATCCATTCATTGCCTAATCAGTCATCCTCCCCTCTACTTTCCATCTCCAAGTTTCTCTTCTTTCTTTTCATGGTGTAATTCCACCATTTTTCCATATCAAACACTCCTGCCGAATCGAATCCAGCGCCACTGGCTGCTGCTTATTAAATGAATGGGCTTTGTTAAAGAGGAGCCTTAAGGGACTTTTGGTTCTATCGTGGTGTGGGATGAAATGGTGTTACATACCGCTCTGTGCTGACTGAGCATAGGCCCTTTGTATCCCGTTAACCAGGGAAATAACAGCACTACCAAAGTGTTGAAAATGAGCTCAGATCAACTATGCTGAGCCTTTTGTGTACATCATTAACTGTTAATGATATTAATGCAGACCAGTCTTAAATCCACTGAATTTCCATCAAATCCTACTGTCAGTTTCTCTGTAAACAGATGTATAACTTTGAGGATATCTCAGTGATTAGTCTCAGGTGAAGTCTACTAAAGAGAGGATGTCATTCTTTGAGGAAATAATCATGCCGGGACCCAAATACAGAAACCACGGAGGCAAAATGGAAATTTACAAAAAATTCACTCCTTTATTTTCAGCACACAAGTATGACTGAACAAAATTTCATTCAATACAAGTCTATTTTTCAAAAACAAACACTAAAAGTCCTAATCAAAACAACCAAATGTAGTAGATTATCTTGAGATCACAAATGAATTATATGCAGAAACAGAAGGGCTTTGTGACAGCAACCTGACGAATATGGAGGGAGAAAATGCATACTAAATAAATACACCAGGGAGAAGGGTAAGAAGGTGCAGGTGAATTCAATTAAGACAATAATGAGGATGGGAGACGGAAAAAAAGAAGACAGTAAGATGCAGAAATTAGCATGAAGAACTAACCTACAAAATGATTACTGATTACTACAGCTATAAAAAAAAAGTCAGTAATTTGCCCCTCAGGGATAGGAGAGCAGAGACAAAAAGAAACAAACAAATCCATTGTTTTACTGACAAACTAGTCTTTTCTTCATTCTTGCATTCTTGCTACAGTTACTTGTTATATTGTCAGTTTGTATTCCCTCAATGGTCAGACACAGTGTTACCACCCTAAGATTAGCCTTTAGGTCCGTATCCTCAGGTAAACAAGATGGTCTCAATTTCCAGTCAACTGAAAGATCTCTTACAAGTGTGAATCGATAACCCCTGTTTTACCCCCAAATCACGGTTTACAAGAGAATGTTGGACAGCAGGACAATCAGTACAGCTGGTATCAAAACCTTCTTTCATTTGTTCTTACAGAACAGAGCAAAACTACATCAATACTATCACGCTGTTAGTCATGGCATTAACTCCAGCAAACTATAGACTGGATGGACATGATGGATGTAGCCCTTTTTTAAACTCTATATTGCTCAGCCAGCTATACGTGCAACTTAGGTGCAGTTTGTTTGTTTTTTTTTATTATGGTTGGATCTGCCCCTTAATGCATCTCCTCATACTGTGTTTCATTCTTAATCATAGTAAGAATGAAACATTCCATTATGCAAGAACATAATTCATTAATTTGAACTTGGAAGAGTTTTCATTTTTGTTGTTTTGTTCCTTTGAAAATTGATAATATGAAATATACCATAAAGTACACGATGAATAACATAAACCGAGTACATAAGAAGAAGAGTAAAGATTAAAGAGAGCAATAAAACAAAAGCAGCCTTGATGAAGTACAGAGAGCTCAGTCAAACATGATTAACCTTTCCCAAGTCAAGCTGAGCTTTACTTGCTGAGCAACGTCCAAGAAGTGATACAAACGCTGTGCCTGGCAAGGTCATCATCTAACATCAACAGCAGTGATATAAAAAACAAATTCTTGCTCCTTTGCAAAGCACTGTTGGTTTTCAATGAATAAACTCAAACCCATCCTGAGTAAATTTCACCAGGGAATTTTTATTTTCATGCTTTTCATGCAATTTTTTTTATTTTACATCAGCCAAAACGCTCCAGCGGAAAAAAAAAATCTGTTATCAGTGTTCACTGTCTTCTGGGAATGGAGAGCATTCTTTAAACATGTAAAAGTCAATGACATGCCACTTAAGTTGGTAAAGCTAATACTCTGTGAAGATTTTGGTTTAATATTCTGCAGCAAGCTTGGAAAAGCATAGAAAAGTCTTGAACAGGCGTTTTTATGGCATCATAAAAATGCTTTATTATGTTTGCTGCCACAACAAAACCTGGTGATTATTCAGCCTAGGAGCCCCATCACAGGCAGCTGTATTTTATTTTTTAGATTGTGTGACCCAGAGCTCCCATTATGGCAGATGAATGACTGCATCTCTTGACTGTTCCTGGTAGCAAATCCGCAACAGAATTGATAAACAAGTTTTGTTGTTGTTTTTATGAATATTTTCTCATCTCAAAGCCCTCTAAAGATCAGTTGGGAGGCAAACAAAAGTGTGGCGTTAACTCTAGTAATGCAGTAACAATCGATACTAAACTTCAGTTTTTTGTGTCCCTGGGCACAACATATGTCTTCTAATCATGCATTTGTCTTTTTATTACTCAGCTTTATACTTGCATATGCACAAAGCCCCTTTGTGTGACCATTTGTGGTCTTTTCTCCCATTCAGCTCTCAGTAACTTTGCATTTTTGTATTGCAAGTTTACGATAATTGATCCTAGTCCCATACCAGCCAAAATATGGCAAACATTTGCTCCTGTTGCCTTTATGAATGAGTCACATTCAAACCAGCTGACTCAATGAGGAGTAAAACAACTAAAAGTAAAATCTCACAGCAGATACAGCCATCAGCTGCTTGGTGGAGCATTCATGCAACCTCATCTCTGCCTGTTTTATGGTACTCATTTTCATTTTGAAGCTGCTCAAAAGAAGATGAATGAAGACCCCTCCTGGGTTGTATGTCACCCTATTTAGAAAAAAAAAAAAACAAGAACAAAAACCAAAGAGCATTTCACTCAGGGATTTTTTTTTTCTTACCCAATGAAAAACTGAGTGTTTGTTGTCAGGCACAGACTTTGGGATCCTGCTGGTTTGTAGAGTTTCAGTGAAGCAAAGAACAACATCACCTCTGTGTGCCACCAATTGTGATGTGATAGGGGCGATGGATGGAGACAGACAGCTGGACGTGGTGCTGTCAGACTGAATAAAATCCTTTATGTGGAGTCATTGTGTGACTGTGCAGAGTAGAAAACACTCACCTGGTTGCATGATATAGGTTACAGTGGAGCATTCAAGTGCCATCAGATTAGATGTCAGGAATCAGCTTCCTTCTGCTGAAAGAGACAGGTAACAGTTCTATCCTCTCCGAGGTCAGAGAAATGAGACAAAATATCAGCTACTTTTATTACAACCAAATGCGGAGCATGTAGGCATTAATTTTATGGTAACAGGTCACTAGGCAGAGCATAAAAACAATGGCTGCCAAACATGATTTGAATACCAGCATCCTTGCGTGTTCCTCTCACGCTTTCGCACTCCATTTGCAGTCAGACACACGCGTGCACACCTGTCAGGATCTCAGCAAGTCACACATGCATGCACTTGCCGTCAAAAATGGAGCTGCCTGCCATCAAGGTTAACAGCGAAATGTATGATTTCGAACTGAGGTATTTTCTAGCTACAGACGAGTGGCAGCAGAGGGGATGAGTGCACTCAGCTGGGGGTTTTGAGTTGCCAAATTGCCTGACTGACTTTGCTCCTTCTCTGTGGTGCTAAAGGCAGAGCAGAGCAGTGGCAGCGGTGTTTGGCTCCCAGCATCAGTCACAACGCATCATGTAGCAGCCAGCCCACAGCGGGTGCAAGGGCTGAGCGGTCTCTTCATGTAGGGCATGTCAGACACACCCACGGATCTGTCCCAGCGAGAAGGATTCAGAGACGAGGAAAAATTACAAGTCACAAGAGGGGGAAGGTCTCTAAATGGGTAGAGGATATGAAGGTGTAAATTATACAATTTTCTGAGTTTCTGCTGGCAAGCAGCACTCTGGGGTCATCTAAAGTAGTTCTTCTTTGTTGAGTTTTAAATATTTCTACAGGCAAACCCTCCTGCCCACAGCTTGCTTGTAGTAATAGTGCTGCAATGCTGTCAGAACAACTTCCTCGTGGTAACCACAGTGGGATAGAGACATACACACAGGGGAAGATGAGATTCCCTAACCACATACGTGTGTGTGTGTGTGTGTGTGTGTGTGTGTGTGTGTGTGTGTTCCCTTCTATTACCAATTTTCTGACCTAAATCCATTTAGATAGTTGCATTGTGGAGACCTGACTAGATTTCAGGGACAAAAAACAAGTCCCTAAAGTTTAACTCATTCAATATAAGGTTAGGCAAGAAGTAGTTATCCTTAGGGTTTAGAACCCTGAAACGAATAAAAGTGTAATGTCCTCTAAAGGAATAGAAATAGAACTCTGTGTATTTGTGCTCGTGTCGCCTTTGCTTTTCATTTAAAGCAAAAAAAAAATGTCGTGTGTCCAAAGTCAGTGAGGGTGTTTCCAAGCATGCTTGGCATATTTGTAGATTTTTGCAGAAAAGATTTGGAAAAAGTAGAATAGAAACTGAAGTATTTTGGAGATTATTCATTGCCTTCTCAGCCAGTCTCAGCATTAGCCTCATCTCTTTTAAGCATATGTGTCAATCGCAGTGAGGAAATGGCTCATCATTTTCAAGTGTGGAAATAAGCTTCACCAAGCAAGAAAGTATTTTTGTTTTTGATCCAGTTTAACTAGACACAAATGTACACCATCGCACTGTGTTTCCAAGGGAGGTTGTTCCTTTTAAAATTTCATTTAAAATTCTAGTGTGTCTCAGTGATGTGCACCTAGTGCTTAGTTCCATGATTTCTAACAATCCCAGTTAGAAATACAGTGTCTTTTAGGTGTGAAATGTTTCTGATCTATACACCCACCAAGAGTTATATCCAACACAGTCCAACACAGGTACAAAAATTAAATATGAATGACTTCAAAGAAACCCTCTCAGAGCAGCACCAGCTTCTCATTGAGAACAGTCTGTGCTTGGGTGAGGTTGGACAGGTAGGTCACCATTAACAGGTCATTGATGTTGGAATTGAGCATGTTCTCAAAGTCCTCAGGTGAGATAGTGGGTACTTCGTTTACCAGATCCATCAGGAAACGGCCCACGCTGTTGTCTGCTGTCACCTTGCCAGACAGCACATCCTCAATGTATGCCAGCACTGTGGTCAACATGTACAAACACCATTAGATGACATATAACAGAAATATAAATGATAATTTGTTTTACAGCTTATTTGAAACAATGTTTAACAAATCATCAAAAGCATTTTTTCTTGCTAAGACCTCCTTATTATTCTGAAAATGCCGAAACTCACAAAATTCAACCATTTTCCAACCTCTTGCTTCTGATTTGCATGGAACTCCTTTGTAAATCTTTTGCACCACATGTGCTACAAGGGCATAAAAATATCAGAGGAGGACTGTGGATTTCAAGGTCAAAGCATACCATCATGTTCCTTGCACTTCATGTGGCACATTTTGCAGTGCAGCTTACTGAATACTGAAAATATGAAACAGCTCACTGCACTCGTTGCACACTTAATTTGACAGCATATTTTTCATTCACCGTGCATCTTCATGGAATTGTTCAATCACTTCATGTGTAACGCTGCAAATTCTTTAAGTCAAAATATAAATAATTCATAATCATTGGCAGTGTTTAAGCCCCTTTTTAGTTCTGTGGCTATATAAAATGTTATTAGACAGTTAAAAATGGGAGGATGTGGTTGATTCAATATTCTATTTCACAAAGCTCTGAAAATGAAAGCAAAGACAAATTGAAGAGAAGGGGGAAGAAACCCAAAGTGGATCGAATGTGTTTGTGATGATAAACCAGGATGGATTATTTTGCTGCCACTCTGACAGTCCAGATAATGCAATTTATTTAGCACGATCGGAGACGCTACAAGTGCTGCTCTTGTAACAATGGACCCTCAATTTGTTCGTCAGTCTCGCTTTACAGGGCTGTGGAATTGGGTTGTGTTGAATCCCTGGTATGTTACTCCTCCCCGGTCCTATCCAGGCTGATTCAGTGTGACGCTCGGCCCACAAGGTGCTCACTAAGAGTGCATCGGCTGCTTTCTGCTGTCTCGGGCTGCTGGTGCTGTAGCTAATCGCAAGTGTCATGCTTTTTCATATTTTGTGTTGTTGTGTGTGCGCGCTTGTGTGTGTGTGTATGTGTTTGCTTGGAGAAAAAAAAATTTAATATAGTTAAAAAGAGATGAAGTTGAAAGTGGAAAGTTTTATTTAAATTTGCAATGGACCAAAAGCCAGATTGGGCTAAACTAGATTTGTAAACTTTCATCAACTTCAGCTTTTTGTATATATATATTTTTTTCTTGTATTGTGAAAGTGCAAGTTTGTTTGAATTAATTGTTTTTTCTGTAACGCATCTGAGCCTGTTTGCTTCTCTTTTTGTTTTGGGTTTGTTTTTGTGTTATATTTTGAAAATAAAATTGCAATGGACTCTCGGGCTGTCTTGCTATCTACACAAAGAAAAATTGATAAATAACTCTAAATATGCTTTATATCTTAGATTCCTGAGAGTAGCCCTTTGCTGGTTTATTGACAGTGCTGCAAACCCTTGGCCTTTTCTCAGTGAGCTTCATGATGTAATCACCTGAAATAGTTTCCACTACACAGGTGGGCCCTGTCAGGGTTCATTTGTGGAATTTCTTGAACTCTTAATGGTGTGGGGACCATCGGTTGTGTTGTGCAGAAGTCAGTTTGGTACACAGTTGAGAGCCCTATTTGACAACTGTTAGAATTCATATTGTGGTAAGAACCAATCAGCTAAGTAAAGAGAAACAACAGTCCATCATTGCTTTAAGAACTGAAGGTCAGTCAGTCGAGAAAATTACTAAAACTTTGAATGTGTGCCCAAGTGCAGTCACAAAAACCATCAAGTGCTACGATGAAACTGGTTCACATGAGGACTGCCCCAGGAAAGGAAAACCAAGAGTCACCTCTGCTGCTGAGGATAAATTCATCCGTGTCACCAGCCTCAGAAATTGCAAGTTAACAGCACTCAGATTAGAGCCCAGATAAATGCCACACAGAGTTCCAGTAGAAGACACATCTCTTCATCAAATGTTCAGAGGAGACTGCACGAATCAGGCCTTTATGGTCGAATAGCTGCTAAGAAACTATGACTAAGGAAAAGCAACAAGCATAAGAAATTTTTTAGGGCCAAGAAACACAAGGAGTGGACATTAGAGCAGTGGAAATCTGTGCTTTGGTCTGATGAGTTCAGATTTGAGATCTTTGGTTCCACCCGCTGTGTCTTTGTGTGATGCAGAAAAGGATGGTCTCTACATGCATGGTTCCCATTGCGAAGCGTGGAGGAGGAGGAGACGTGATGGTGTGGGGGTGCTTTGCTGGTGACACTGATGGGGATCTATTCAAAACTGAAGGCCACAGCATCCTGCAGTGACATCCCATCCGGATTGTATTTAGTTGGACCATCATTAATTTTTCAACAAGACAATGATCCCAAACACACCTCCAGGTTGCGTAAAGGCTGTTTGACCAAGTAAATGAGCCATGGAGTGCTGTCCCTGGTGGCCTGTCCTCCACAGTCAGCAGACCTAAACTCAGTCGAGATGGTTTAGGATGAGATGGACCACAGGGGGAAGGCAAAAGAGCCCTCAGTGCTCAGCATCTGTGGGAACTCGTCCTCACGAAGCACATCGAGAGAATGCCAAGAGTGTGCAAAGCAGTAATCAAAGCAAAGCGTGGCTTTAAAAACCATTAAATGAGAAGGTGTGTCCAACCTTTTGACTCGTGTATATATATGGTCTTGTTTTTCATTTTAATTTTTTATGTGGTAATACATCTTATTTGGGCTTTTTTCCTTTATGCGTCTCCACAGCTCTGTCTGTTTTGTGTCACATACACCAGCAGGGTTAACTTACCCCATTGAAATATGACTGAAATTGATCCCCGTACGATTTAAATAAATAATACTTTGGAACAGTTTAATATATTGGCAAGGTAGTAGGAGTCATTTGAGTAATCCAGTGTTGATTGCAACTTTAAGCATTCTTATTAATAATTAATGGAGGACTGTTAATGGTTACTTGTGGAATGGCTGAGCAGTGTGTTTGACATCTAGAACTACAGTTTAGATCCAGTGTTGCTTTCACCCCTCTGGACACACTCTCTCTCTCACAGACACACACAGGTGTGTAACGGCAACTAGACAAAGGACATCATATGTGGTCAGATGGACAGAAAAAGCTTCTCCCTCCCCTGCAGAGCTCATAAATCCTATTTTGTCAGACTCAGTGCAGTAATCACATCACTACACCTGCTCCATGAACAACCTTGCCTCTAAGATGTGAACACATTCCCAAAGGGTGCAGGCTTCTGTCTGCAGCTTTTGAAGCGCATCAGGTGTTCTGATCATCCAATCAGCTCCTGCGAGATCAGTAGTCAGGATACTGATCGATAGAATTACAAATGACTTCACACTGTTTGTAGTTTTTTGGCCTTTACAGTCACCTACCCTAATCAGTTTTATCACTACATTGACAATGTGACTTTGCACAAAGAACTTTCCGGTGTTTTATAGATTAACACTGACAATTGAAACCTTTGACTTTTGAGAGACAAAAAACAGATTTAGATGTACATTTACAAGCCGTTCAATAATGACATTAAATCATAGAGAACACACTTCTGAGGCAGCTGCTCCTAGACTTTTTTTTTTTTTTGCAGAATTTGCCTGATTGCTATCCCTTGGTCTTCCAGTTAAATGCAGACTGTGTAATTTCCACCCCTAGGGGTTTCTCAATAAAACTGATAATAAAAAAGGTAATTTGACAGCGTTGTGAAGGAGGATGAGGTTATAGAAGTTGTTGTCTTACTACCATTGCCGCAAAAGTCTAGTGTGGGTAAAACTTTTTAATATAAAACCTCATGGTATCTTTCAGGGAAACGGGGGTAAGACGATAACGTCCGTCAGTGAATATTATTTTAACTCGAAACACGATATCTTGATGTTGGTAAGATGATATTTCAAATAAGCCAACCCTGTCCCAAAACGCTTTCTCCAGATGAACAGATTCAACCTTTTGGGATTTACTTACCTGGATGATTGAGCATGCATCAAGACAATCTAACTCTATCAATTCATTCTAATGAAATATGTAACTTTAGCTAAGATAACGTTATTTTCTTACCTTCCCACTTCCCATTGGCTACCTTCCCATTGGCTGTTGGATAGATGTACAGATCTTTTTTTTAATTGGATTTTGTTATTTATAAATATCAACATTATTGTTTGAAAAATAACACAAAAGAACAGATTATTTATAAACAAAAACAATTTATTACGTGTTGGCCAATTTATTTATTCAGCACATGTATTTTTTTGTGCTTATTTTACATTTTCTTGTTTTTCCTTAATTGGTTTATTTATTTGTTGAATAAATCAACTTAATTGTTTGTAACCAGGCTAAAACTTTATTAAAATGTGTTGAAAGATTAAAAACATTGAGATCCATGTTAAAATGTAAAATAATAATAGTATTTAGTATTTAGAAAAACTTTTTGAAATTCCTTTTAGAAGGAGTACAATGTGTTTACTAAGTTTAAAAGAGCTTTTGCACTATATATGATTATTTTTTATGAGTACCCTGTTTTATTGTGAAGAGCTTTGAAAGAGGAAGTCAATGTTGTTGTGATCGGCAGCAGGACAGAGAAGTTGCGATGGAGTTTATACAAGTGTATGTACGAACTGGACTATCTGCTCGACAGTCTTTGTTGATGTGCACATTTTGCAAACTGTCTGTGAGAAGCTGGGGACATATCTGGTCGAAATCCACCATGCAGCTGCTCACTTTTGTTTTAGCTTAAGAGCCCACAAAATCTTGGAGATGTCCGCTGATCACTGCATTCCTTCACACACAACTTTTTGTGTACAGGAAACATGCCCTCCACTCTTTGGACACATGGGACTACAGAGCCTTCAGAAGCAGTATAAAAACAATCTCTATAATGAGTCGAAGTTTGCCATTGAAAAAACGTCCACAACAACCACATTTTGGCCCGTACCTGGAGGTCATATGGATAACAACACTAGACGTTGCCTGGTGTTACAAAACAAACCATTCAGTAGCTGAAAATTGCACGTCCATAGTTGCATATGCAACTATCCATAATTAACATTTAGCTGATTATCCCTTCAAGGTCATTTTTTTTGTGTATGTTCAAGCAGCTTACTAAGCAGCTTCTGTTGTTAGGTTTACCACTGGCAGTCCTGCTATATTGCCTTGCACCATTTATGGTGTATTACACTGAATCTGTTCTGTACACTGAAATGTCTTCTGTTTATCACCTTCGCCTCTCCGTGTGGGATGCACTGGGGCATTTGCCTCCCAGGTAGACACTAAGCCGAAGTTGTTGGTATGATCAAAAAATGATGGTATATGCAGCAGGTCAGGTGTTTTCTGCTGAATATTCCCCATCAAAGGCCACAGGATGTTACACAAGAAGTCAGTTTTGATAATCTCACCGAGGGACAAATTGGAGGCGCACAACATCTGGAAAGTTGAAAAAATAGCGAAGAATGGTCCTGGTCCCAGCCCTTGACTTGACACATCACTCTAAGTTTTGAAAAAAGTAGAATTTTGAAGCAAAAACTGCTGTTTGGTTTCTGAGTCATAGCTGGAGATCCAGCATTTTTTACCACCAATGATCCTCCACTCAAAAGTCAGGCCATTTGAAAACAAAATTGGTATTTGACCTTGGGGTCAGTGGTAAAATCACACAAGTACATAGGATCAGAACAGGTCTACCAGGGAATGTTCTGAAAATAGTTGTATGCAATAGCTTGGTAGCTGGCAAGAGTAAAGTGCAAAATTTACATTGTTCAGTTTGTAGCACAGATGCAACCGACTTTTCGTTAAAACCATGAGATTATATTTTTAAATCCCCACTTGTTTTAATAGAGTAACCAATAGGAAGTGAAAATATTGCAATTATATAGCATTTCACCAAGAAAGAGGAAGCACAAAGATTATTTTTAAAACCTGAAAACCACAGTTGTGATAGCCTCCAGCTCCCTAATGACCCTTAACTGGATAAATACAAGAGGATGGATGGATGGATGGAATGAATTGCATTCAGTTAAACCATATTTAATTTTCTTCTAAAAGGCTACCAGTCTTCACACGTATCTTGTGTACCACTGCTTTAGACTGGTAAAGGGAGAGCAGGAAGCAGCTTTTTCCCAGGGAGTTGAGACTGGCTGTTGTGTACATGATCCCTTAACTTGTAGGCCTGAGAAGTTTAGTGTAATGCTCCAGACTGCAGACCGACAGCTCTTGGGTGCATTAAATTGACGGTTGGGGCACCGACATCAGTAAGAGGCGAGAGCTGCACTACCCACAAGTAAACTTAACCTCTGTCTCACTCTATCTCTTCTTCTGCCCTTTTCCACTTTCTTACCTTCCCTTTCCACCTTTGTGTAGCTCACCTCTGTAAATCAATCACTTTGAAGTAATCTAAGATTGCATTGGGGTCTGCATCTCTGTGCTAGAGAGACGTGTTATCTATATTTCAACACAAAGCGGTTTTATATTTCCCCAGTGTGTATTCAGCTTGCAGTGGCAGTAATTGTGGCTGATCTGCACTGAGTGACTTTCCTGCCCAGGGGACACTGATACATGGCTAATGTTCAGACATGTGAGTCTCTATGTCATTCCTGTCAGAGGCGAGATGGAAATTTGAAGTCATATAGGTCATACGGATTATTGACTGAACCGTAGACTTTGGCAGAGCATACAGTAGAGCCAACTTTTTACAATGGGTGTATTTTTCATCATGGAAAGTCATGCCGCACCTAATTATCTTAAAGAGCACTTCTAGTTTTATACAATCTGGCCTAGTACTCATTGCTGAGCTGTGCAAACACTAGAAGTATTAAGGAGAAGATAAGAATGATTAGAACTTAGGTGTGAGATCCCTAAAAGTTAAATGGGCTTTCATTGCTTTCTCATTTCCTGTGTGTCTGTATACCATAAAAGGTGTGACTATGAAGTTCAGCAAGTCTGCACCTAAAAATTAAAAACATTGTTTTTAATTTTTTGACGTGCACATCGTTTCTGAAACATCCCCAGGAAGTCACGTTTTGCCCTCTTCTTCTTGCGTGTCCGCAGCATTGTTTCAACATTTCTAGTTTTTTGCGTATTTTACTCTATTTTAAATTCTAGTCTCCCCAAGTGTGGGGAATTCTTGGAGTTATACAGCACAGATGTTGCCACTTTCATATACAAAAAATGAACTTGTGATAAAATAGATGTTCACGGTGGCCATTGAACAAGTGACTATATAAATATTTCACACTGCACACACAGATGAGCTGCCACAGTGATGACAACAACTCTAGTGAAGCCCATACTTTGCAGTTTAGCCCTGGCATTCATCTGGCTCTAACATTTCTGTGTGCTTCGGTACCTTTTCGGAATGTATTGTAGCATTAAAGTTTTATGGGCCAGCTCTTTCTTGGGCCTAGGTGATGGCTTATCACGCTCAGAGAGGGGGAACACTTGAACAGGCTGAGGTATGATCTGTGTCTCAGCAAAGCTATTACAAGGTTCACTGAGTCCAAGCACAGCTAAATGGTGGGTGATAAGCAGGTGTATATACAGCAAATGTAAGTGCATATGTGTGCAGTTTTGCCACATGTGGGTGTGCGTGTCACACATTTATTCATGCAGACTTCAGTGTTTCTGTCAGCACAACCTTTTCAGCAGGCTTCCATTCAGATGAATTTGCTAACCACTCAGCCTCAGACTTCATAGGACTTGAGACATTTCCCCAAGTGCAATCCTCTTTTATGGTCCATTCTAAATCCTGTGTGTGTACGAGCACACATCGAGGAGTAGCTTCCCAAATATGCCACAACGCTAAGATAATCTCTCTCTTGAGAGGCTTAGAAAAAAACTAAAGATGACCCAATGGAGCAGTAAAATGTCACCCAGCAGAACATATTTCATAAAACTCTGCAGAGGAATGAAGAGATGTTGCAATATCTGCTCATTGTCAGGGATGAAGACTTTACATTATCTGTTTTGTGAGTATGAATTTGTGTCACACCGCAGACCTTAGCCCTGGAAGTTGAAACCCTGCAAGGCTGAAAATGTCTCTCTTTTGCTATATCTGCCTATTTCCGTGTGTCTATGTCAGGGACAAGTTTCTCTATCTTTCCCCTTGTCTTTTTTCGTACTCTAGCCTCCTATCTTTCTTCTTCGGTCTTCGGCACAGAAGGAGAAAGACACACAGAAAGGATAGAAGGAGCGACCTATTTAAAGACCAGTGTGTAATTAATCATAAGCTAGCAGCATTAAGAGAGGAAGAAATGTATGACAGTTCTCTCTGTGGCTTTCTGTCCCTCTCTAGTTGGCATTTTCTCACACTTGTGCTTCTCTTTAATAAATGTGAATTTCTATCTTCTCCTCCCATCTGTGTCACGGACCAGGGGCTTTATCTCCTCCCTCTCATACTTTTTAAAAACTGTTTTCCAATTATATAATAACCGCAGTTAATATACGTGTACAGACATGCCCACAAGTACACTGTTCCAAAAAATAGTAATGTCAAAGTATCTTACTGTATATTTTACAGTTTTGTACTGTCTTTCTAGAATATCATTAAATTTACATAAGTAGACTGTGATTTTACATGTCAAAGGTAAAATAACATATCATCACTGTAAATATAGTAAAACACAATTTACTTCTTTTTTAAATATATTTTTTTTGTACATATGCATATTTAGATTGTAAAAATACATTCAGAAATGTATCATAATTTCACAAATATTTGTCTGTTATGTGAGAGAATGATCTGTTAAATTCAAATGTAATACTATGGAAAAATATATAAAATGATCAAAAATTAATGAGAATAATCAATAATTTAAGGAGTATTTGAATTATAATTTTGCTGAAAATTTCATGTCATCTAGGTCTGATTCAATCATTCAGAGGTAACAAGTGAAAATATAATTAATAGGAATAAAAACAAACAAAACATATAAAACATTGCATGGCCACGCTGTGCTAATTATATATTTAAAAAAATAAATGTAGAGGTAGGAATTGCAATTAATATAAATCTTAAAGTATTCACAACATTCCTGAACAGAAATAGGCCTCTGCACCTGGGGTGAGGGTGTGGCCATGAAAACAATGTGACATGCCATTGGATGTTGGGACACATAATAACATGACGCTAAGCATCGGCCAATGAATGTGAACTAACAACCACAAGGTCGCGGGTATGGCTGTACTGTAGGAAAAAATCCTAATATAAAAGTATTTTACTGCATTTTACAGTTTTGTTCTGTTCTTCTAGAATATCATTAAAGTTAGGTAAATAGACTGTGATTTCACATTTCAAATGTAAATTAACGTTAAATCACTGTAATGCAATAAAACATAATTTTATTGATATATTGATATATTGATATACCTTTATTAGTCCCACAAGGGGAAATTTCACAAATATCTGTCCGTTATTTGAAAGATTGAACTGTTGAATTCAAATGTAATGCTATGGATTTGATTTGATTTGATATACCTTTATTAGTCCCACAAGGGGAAATTTCATAAAGCTGCTGACCTATTGCACGCAATGGCGGCGCCATCTTACCCTCCGACCATACATACATTACACAAAACATCACATGGGGAAGACAGGTCAGAGAGGTATAACAATGGAAAATGCACCACATGAGGAAAGATAAGGAGAAAAAAATAACTCCCCCCAGACTGAGCTCCAACAGGGTGATCAGTTTGAGAACAGAAAAAAACACCTCTGCACATAGCACATGAAAAAACTTTTAATACACCAAAGAAACACATGACAAGCAAGCAGGGGTGGGTAAAGGGTGAGAGACAGCCGATTTAGACAGTACATCCGGGCCTGCAGCCTGTGCGCTGGTCTCCTTGATCCACCGTCAGCATCGGAGGGGAATAAGCGTCGAAGGCGTTTGGAAAGGGAGGGGGGATGAGTGTGTGGAAAAGTATATAACATGATTCCTATAAGCTTGTGTTACATCACATAAGTATTATTATCATTGCTATTTAGGGCAATTGCGGCTCAAGAGTTGGCAGTTTGCCTTGTGATCAGAAGGTTGCCGGTTCGAGCCCCGGCTCGGACACTCTCGGTATTGTGTCCGTGGTCAAGACTCTTCACCTACTGGTGATGGCCAGAGGGGCCGATGGTGTGATATGGCAACCTCGCCTCTGTCAGTCTGTCCCAGGGCATGCAATCCATTATTATTTAAACCAACTGTTAACTGTATATTTCTGTACATTTACGTATTATGATTCATATTGCCACATTCATTGACCTTGTTTATAGGTAATTTCATTGTTTGATCACGTTAAAATGTTCCTAATTTGATGTCTAAAAGCACTTGGAAAAGGCAGAATCCCATGTGAAATTAGCGCAACAAACTCTATTTTCATTACTGAAAATAACTGTATTTTCATGAGGAAGTTATTTTCTGTTATTTTACGATAGTATTTTGGCGCCCCAGCTGCCAGAATATTACTGTTTTTTTAAGATGTTTTTTTTAACAGTGTACTAGATGCAATGGGCTGGCTTTGTGTCTTCTTAAACATTCAAGCAGAACCTTGATGTGTACTGAAACTTTCCTGTACTCACACAATCCATACCTATGATTTCAGCACCAAGTCTGCAGGCTATTGTTTGTGGACAGATGGTGAAGAACACGGTCTCATTTGTGTGTAATAAGTCGTTACTAATTGTCTGCAGATTGGATCAATGTTCTATTCTGCTACAGCTCAGCTCCTTGTCTGTGTATTACCATAGACTGCACTGCCACCATTTATCACTGCTGGTAGAGGAAAAGTCCTTTTAAACTCATTATTAAGGCAATTTTGCTAGAACTACTTTAATTATAGCAAGAAATCATTTCTTTTGTGGCAAAAATTGAACCAATAGGAATTCATTTATGAGGTTTTTAAGGCATAAATGCATACATTCCCATATACATGAATAAACACAGCTGCCACACACAAGCTTTGCTCTAATTTTTCCTATCAGCTGGCAATGCCATTCACTGATATCTTAAAGAGCTTATGGATTACTTTTGAAGATCTGTCACTCTAATTTTTCACGATTGCAAAGAAGAGCCTTGTGCGACATTAATTCCAACAGCACCACAAGCCAAAGCTATAGTGATACTCTCTGTGGTTTGACTGAATGGGGGTATAGTCATAAGGAGTTTGCCTTTTGGGTTCTGAAGCCTTTTTCACTGATAACCTGGTCCTCAGCTGCCAGTTACTTTGTGTGCATCGCTGCCTTTTCTACTGCACCAGTCAAGACTTGAGACATTTGTGTAACTGATTGAATGCCCGAAAACTGACAGAGATAATCAAATGTTAGACCTATCTTTGGCAGTATGTGGTAAAGTTTGAGTAAGTGTGACTCAAGCAGTTTATTTAAGTGGGAAAGAGACCATTGGTTTATTTCATTGCAACTTAAATGTAAACATTTAAAAGATAACATGTAGAGGTTTGTCGAAGAAGCCATATAGATATTTAAAACTCCAACATATTAGACTGTCTTTTTTTCTTTCAAACATATGAAACATAAACAGATTTCCCTAACATTTGTCTTGCATGTTTATTTTTCCATTAATACTCGGCCAATCTCTGCTGGGATCAGCTAGTCGTTGTTTTTTGAGGCGTTCCAAACTGTGTTACCAACAGGGAAACTGCAGAAAGTCTCTACCTTCAAACTATGGAACATCAGCACTAACAATAGTTTAAGGATGTGTCTTGTCTCTTCTTTACTTTTTTAATTTTTGCTTTATCAGCAATTATAGATGCTGATACTGAAAGGCATTTACTAACAACATATAGCCAATATGGGCCAACCAGTAAATTGTTGGTGCTCTAATATAAAGTTGTATACTTGAAGTCTTGCTTCAGCCAGGTTGATCTCTACCTTAGCATATAAATTTGGTTTTAATACGAGCAGACGATACTTTTTATGGGGAATTAGACAATTATTAGCTCTTTTATATTTGAAGTGCATACCATAAGGGTATCTCGCTGATACTGATACCTTCAAACACTGCACAACAACATTGCGAAGGACATTTGCTTCGCCCCCAATTCCAGTTAATGGTTTTATTTATATTATACAATGTAAAATGTAAAAAAAGTACATTTTACAATGAATTACATTTTTTTAAATTAAATGTGGATTTCTAAGATTTGCAAATCATTGCATTCTGTTTAAATTTTACAAAACATCCTAACTTAATTGGAATTGGGTTAAGTTAATATTAGCTTTGAGGCACTATGACTTCTCTCTATTCAAGAGCGGTCAAGAGAATAAAGTTCAATAGAATCTGTGCCGAGCTGAAATAAAAAAACATTATCGTCACTACTATTCATCGCTGATTATTTATCCCTAATTTTCCATTAAAAATAATTCTATGCATTTCTCCTTTTTTATTTTTTTTTATTTGAAGTATGAAACATTATTGACTTTCAAGTCACTCGCTTTGAAGCTAAATGCATGTGTGTTACATGTGCACTGGTATTTATGGCGGCTAACCACATTACCAATTTACCTTTAGCCATGGTGGATGAATTGATAGACAGATAACAACTCAGAAGGTGTCTGTCCTTCACCTCTTTCCTTCATTTCCGCAATTTTTTCTTTACCCGACATTTTCAAACCCAACCAAGCCTTCAAATTGACCATATCCTAAGTGTGTTTTCACTTTGTCATACACTACTAGTACTTAGAGATTTCCCCATTTCCATCAGCACGTCATTAACCTTTAAGCAATGTATGTTTTCAAATCACGTACACTGTTGCTTTTTCCTCCCCGCTGCTGAATTAAGAAATGAGCCTGTCTCTAATGGTTTTTCTCATTCGGCGAATCACTTTTATGTATTTTCAAAGCCAGCATTTCCATCATTGCCCCTGCCCGCTGTATCAACAGCAGCCCCTCTGCAACAGCAGGAGTTTATCACCATGTTTCACAGAAAATTGAACACGCGGCCACATTATATCTCGTGTGCATGCAATGAGTCAGGGTCAGAGAAACATCCAGATATTCACACACATATGCTTCCAGATGTGCACATGTATAAAGACAGTAACGCACCCACCAATGCAAGTGTTCCCACACTTTTAGACCAAGTGTACTCTGTGTTGTGCACAGCATCTCTATGCTCATACATCATTAAGTGAGCCTGGGTGTTATTATGGAGAAGATGCAGTGTATTAGATGCCCTGACAGATTGTGTCAGGGCCTGCAATCCTATCAGGATTGGATAATAAAAAGACACTTAATCTAGGCAGTTCCCTACAGTCCTTTGCACACAGAATAAAAAATCCTGATGATCATTCTGTGCTCTAACTGTCCTTGTCAAATTTTCTCCTCCCTCTGTCCCATACTAAAATATAAGTTCAATAATTACAAGTTAATCTCAATCTCCACCATTCATCTGCCAAAACATTTCCCATGAAAAGGCACAGAGTTATAGCCCACCAACGTAAAATGCGTTTATTACCTTCTCTGCAACTCACTAATGGGCCATAGAAATAGGTTCCTGCATCAGTATGGGTGACTGGAGTATGATCAGCTAATTTATGAGGACCTTGTCTCATCAGTAAGACCTGAGATGTGGGACAGTCAACTTAGCATGCTGTCCTTCTGGTGTGCCCCATTTTACTATCATTCATGATAAATAGGGGCATGACAGACACAACAACAGCCAATCTGTCACCTTGTTGAAAGTCATAGAGTCTGAGACATACTGTCTGCCTATGCTCTTCTTCTATCCCTGCCAGAGAGGAGCCAAAAATGAGCTCAGTAAGGGTAATGACAGAGGCATAATGCGGGCACATTGCCTGTTATAGTTTGTGAAGACACTTTTATTATACTCTCTATCTATAGAAATATACCTGATAAATTCAGTTAACTTCTCCCTCGTCTTGTTTTCTTTCCTGACAGTGGAGAGTAATCCATGCCAGACCAATCCTTGCCTCCATGGTGGAAGCTGCCTGCAGGAAGGGGATGGTTACAGTTGCTACTGTCCTCAGGGGTTCTCTGGAGAGAGCTGTGAGATCGGTGAGTCACTGCCAGGTCAGGTATGAGTGAGGGAACCTCAGAGGTCAGCAGCTGCAAACTGCTGTGTCCCTGAAGCATAGGGGGAAATAATGACAGGCATATTCTGACTTAACATTTAACATATGCAGTCTACTGTGAGGTGACTTCACGAGGAAATGGCAGATTGCCTCTGTGGGCCTTGTTTCCATATTATGTGTTTGAATAACTGATTACAGTCTCAGCGGCTTCACTGTCAGGTCCAGGAGGCCTGGGTCAAGCTCCCTGACTGAAAATGAACATGGAATCTCCATATGCTGCAAGTCGGTCGTTTGTGCCAGAGGCTGTTCAAGATGAAGTATAGAGTATGTGCCTCAACTGTGTGTGAGTGTGTGTGTGTGTGTTTTCACCTTCTGCCCTGAGAGCAGTGGGCAGCTCATGTTTCCACTCAGCTATGTGATGTGAGAATGTGTCTGTCAGAAAATGGCAGTGCAGTGATTTAGGTGAATGAGGCTGTGTGTGTGACACAAGGACATATAGGCCACAGAGGAGCTCTGAGCTCACTGAGCAGTGGAGCAGCTGATTAAAGTATTGTCGAAGCGGTGCACGCCGCAGTGGATGAGGGAAAATACAGGAAAGAAAAGGAAGATGTGGCAGTAGTAGAAAATATCAAAGTGACTTTACTACTTTGAATGGCACTTTAAAAACTGAGAAACACTCAGTGGAAGACTTTGACTGAGCTTAAACACATCACCTTTGATGCAAAGTTGTTGACAGCATTCAGTCTGACATTGATTCTGGGTCCTGGCCAAATTTCTGTGGGAAGACTACAGTAAATGTTAGCTTGTGCACAAGAGTTACACGATGTTGCAGTATGTGCATATCAAGCCATGTCCTGTTTTTGTGTTGTCCTTGCTGTAACAGCTCCAACAGATGAATTACAAACATCTCCAGTTGTGGTTCCGTCGTCCATGGTCTGATGTCTATGGTCTGATGGTCTTTTTCAGTTTTTCACAGTCATCCATGCAAAGACATTCGGCCACGCTGTGGTTTTAATGATCAACCTTTATGGAAAGGAGTCACAGATCAGGGGTGAATATATTGACCTGGCTCTGATTATTCAATGCCTTTTAATGCTTTGACTCAAAAGTACCTATTATATAACATTTAGGCATGCCTGTGCATGAATGTCATTGAAGATCAATCAACACTCTGTTGGATCAATGAAAATTGATGCCAAATGAATGTATAACAGCCACGAATGCACTTTGTAATGATTTTTAGCCATTGGATTTGGTTAAGGCTGCATAAAGCTTGATGGTTTATAGAAGCAGCTAGAATAAATTGTGATATTTTAGCTAAAATGTTTGGGCAGAAAAGCACTAAAAAGTCACAAAATATTGGTTATTTACTTATTTCTTCATTTCTGTGTCTCTCTTTGGCTTTCTTTTCTTTGAAGTTGTTATTTCCCAATGTAACTAAATTGCTGTGATGGCAATTAGAACAGCTGCATATCTGATGTGTTTTGCTATTACTTACCGCTAAAGGCAAAAAAGGTTAGCTACCTATAACAGAACATGCTTGACTACAATTTAAATATGTGCTATTTTGAAGAGGGAGTAGAAAGTCAGCTTTAATAACAGTGTTTCATTTCACATGTGTAGCCTCAGTGTCCTTAATCAGTCACTGATGGACAGCTTATTGAAGAGCTTCCATCTTTTTTCTTCTGGTTCAAATTGATTTTAGACAGCCAATACAATCCTATTATAGCCATAAAATCCAATAAACCAGTATTCCACCCATTGCCCCTGCTCCATACAAGGTGATTATTTAGGCAAAATGATGCAATGTCATCCTTAGGGACCGTCTCTGGAACTTTTGGGAATTCTTTGGCGAAAAGCATTTTAAAGAACTGGTGTCTTCATGCTTTTTGTTTCCTCTGTGAGTTTGTAGTTAGTATTTATGGAGGTGTGACAGTGTAAAAATTATCTTCCAACTCCACTCTAACTTCTATTCAGGGCTCTAACTTTATCTAAACCCACAGAAGGCTGTCAGTAAGACATATGGGCAGTAATAAATCTAAAGACATTAACAATCTTGTTTGAAGTTGTGGTATCCCACTGATCATGAGAACCAATTTTTAGAATGCTGCAATAGAAAAAGTGGTTGATGAGGCACATCAAAGCCTCTAAGTTTGATGGCCATGTGTTGATACACAGTGATTAATTATATTATCCATATCCCACAGCTGGAATGAGTTGGAGATACAGAATAATTTAATAAACATTTACTGCACAAATAAAATAGTTGAAGGGCTTGTTGAAGTGATTATCTTTAATCATTCTTGTTGTAAAAATGAAGTGTGTGGATTGCAACGTTAAGGTAAGGAGGCAAAGTTGACAGTTAACAGAAAGCTTTTAAATGCTATCCAAACAAATGCAACTTGAGTGGGGACAAACAAGAGCTTGTGAAAGGTAGGACACAACAGGTACATTCACAGAAAGCCTGACAAAGAGGGCAGGACTATTTATACACTGGGGGCTAATTGAAAACTAGAAAAAAGAAGCACATTCTGAGATGCATTACAAACCTAATAACTAACGCAGTCCACTATACAGCACACTTAATTATCAGGGCTCTAGACTAACTTTTTGCCATGGGCGTACCGGCACAAAAGTTAGGCGCACACAAATTTTATAATAATTGATATAATGTGTTTTTCTGGATACACTGTGCTTTTTCAGCATTCAAAGATTGATGACACCGTGTCAGAGCACTGGCTATGAATTTCAGAAGGATCAGGCCTTAACTTAACAGAAAAGTTAGCAATAGTTCTTTTCCTATTACAGCTACATCCACTTCTGTCGTGCCTAGGCTGCTCACTAGGGCTGGGTATCATCACTGATTTCTATAATCCATTCGATTCTGGTTTTCAAAGTCCCGATTCGATTCAACTTAGCCTCAGACAGTCAGAAATATTATAATTCTGATCATTTATCAGTACTGACTTCATCAGAATTGTGAACATCACAGCAGATGCCTTTGTGTGAAAGTAACTGAGAATAAAACACAGAAAAACATGAAGGAGATTTTCCTGGTCTGGCTTTTTATAGCAGATAACCTTAAAAATATTCTACAATGTTCTGCATATAAAGTTTAAATTTCTTCAGTATTGAACAACAGAAAAAATAGGCTTTCTTGTCCGAGGTCATTTAAGTGAAAAAAAGAAAAAGAAAAGAAAAAGACAGCAGCCACAGCGCTGTAAACAGCGGTAGACTGGTGGGTAATAAGCGAATGAATAATACAGAAAACAGAGATTGGAGACGGGAAACTGTTCTTGGAGTACAGAGAGAGATAGAGAGAGAGAGCTAGCTGTGCATGAAGTGTGTTTTTAATAGTCGTGGAAGCAAAACAGCAAAATTCATGACGACATTGATCAAATGTGAAGCGCAGTTTGCTGCTTCTTTTGCTTCTGGCTCGGTGGATTTTGGCTGGAGAGACAAAACCTGCAGCTCAGAATCAGCGCAAAAAGACGTAATCACAGCGCGGACCGGACGCATCAGAATCGCTGAGCTCCGACAGCGTGTCCGTCTACGGGCCGTCGGGTGAGAAAGCCGAGAAAGACAAAGTTGATTCTGATGCGTCGGGTCCGTTCTGTGTTTACGTCTTTGTGTGGAGTCCGTGTACCTGCTCTCATTTGCTGTTTGGTTGTTGTTGAAATGGTTTTGTGAGCTTTAATCTGAGAATCTGGCGTTTCTGGCAAAACACAATTATATTTAAAATTCGATTCAGGATTTAATGAATTGATATCGCTTTATTCAAGCTACTCACCTCCCACTTCCACCTGCACTTTCAACTGGACCACGGCCAATCAGAGAGGTCCCGCCCCTTACTATCTCTGATTGGTTTAGTCCACGATAGGGACATAATGTGTGTCTGTTGTTGACCACAGGGAAGGTTGCTGCAGATTATTATTTATTTTTTTGCTACCCGAACAGTTGGTCGCACAGGTGCAACCAAATATTTTTTTTAGTCGCACCACTGAAAAATTTGGTCGCATTTGCGACCAAATTGGTCGCACTCTAGAGCCCTGATTATTGTTGAGTGATGACTAAAAGGCTTGTTGAGAAATGATAGGTATGTGTGGGTGCGAAATGCTGGGTGCTTTTAATTAAAAAAATGAAAGGACTTAAGTTTGTGTGAGCCAAACAACTTTAACAAGAGCACAGCAGCACAACAAGCATCGACTTCGTACATCTACTTTTCAAAACAGAGATCTGCCAGCCTTCTACAGCTGAGGTTAATAAAAGCCCCATTTACTTTTTTATGAAAAAACACACAAACCAGATGCAGTGCCCCCAGGCATTAGTGTATCCTAAGTAACCATGATAATAAATATTAAATCTTGTTTAAAAATCTTTCTTATATTTATTAATACTAGAATCTCTAAATTTCACACACACTATAACTTTATCTGCCAGCTGTAAACACTGATTGAATCCTAATGGAACAGACCTGAGGGGTGTACTATGAAGTGAGATTAGTGTCTTAGCTATGCTAAGCTTAAAATCAGAGGGTTTTTTTTTTTTGTATCATGAAAGAGGCTCCTTTCTCACCTGGCTAAGTCATAGTGGTAACTTTAACATTTCATTTACAGCATGTTTTACATTAAGTGCATTATAGATTCTCTGTTGGGCAGATCTGTTTTATATGTGGAAGTTGTTAAGCCACACCTTACTAAAACCACCACCAAATGAAGTGCACACCACAATATCACAGGAAGGTGCATAAATTAATTTAGTGATGCCAAAAATGTATAAATGCCATTATAACTGATCCTAATCTGCTGCTAAGTCTATTTTACACTGCTGGAATTGCAGCTACTAGAAGACAGAACACACACCAATATTACCTGTTCAGTGAATGAAAGTAATTTCACTTTGATCTGTTGACACATTTCCATGTCTCCTTTATTGGGCTATGGGACAGTAACCTTTAATGTTCAAACGTATCCAGTTTAAAGTTTCAGAAGTCTAATGTGCAGCCAACAGCATAGAAACAGACAGCAGTGCTGAGAGCGCACGCAGCAATAAAATGATTAACTCGCATTGAAATTGTTTATTTTACTGCTCTGTGCGCTAAAGCGCCAGATTAATGATTTTCTGAAGCATTAATCTCGTCTCTTATTTGCGACAGTTACATTTTACTTTTAGATTTTTTTTATGGGCTTTATAGATTTTTATCATCATCATCTGATAATGTCTCTGCTTGGAATAAGCAGCACTCACAGAGATTATTTTGTGTGGAAGAAATGTCATGTGACCCACCAATGGCCCATTTTTATGTGAGCGTGCACAGAGCCAGAAGCACGAAGCTCTGCTTAACAGAGAAAGTTAATAATCACAACTGTGATACAAGTCAATGGGGTTTAAAAATTTTGTGAAATCCTTCCTCTACGAAACTAGTATTAGTACACCTCTCTGGTCTGACTTTACTTGACTGGACTCTCATAATCAACTTGAGAGTGTCTCCACTTTACAATGACACTTAAATGCATGAAGTAAACTAGATCATTAACTTTTCTCAGTGTTAATTTTTCAACAATACACGTGTAATACTATTAACCAACAGTTTAAATGCAAAACCTGAAACCAGATGCATATGATAGTCCACAAATCATCCAGTTTCTATAAAAGAATTAGGTAGTAGTGAGAATTTGTGCAAGTCATGGACATACATGACATGCACACGCAGTTTCCTAGTTTTAGTGATTACTATCCTTTCATTTTATCATCAAGTATTAAGTGCTTTATGAGATCTTTTAAAGTGCGAGCGCTACAAATGTTTTACATTAATGGTGCAGCTTCTATGAATATCCACAGCCATATGTAGCAGTTGTTCATGGTGTCAAATGCTCTGGTGCTTTTGGAGAGTTTTGCCCATGTGACACAATGTGTTCATTGCCATCCATTCTGTTAAAAGGTCTATTAAGTATTAACTGCACTGCAAACTAATATATTTATGCCCATTTCATTCTAACTGGAGAGGGAAAAGCAGCCTTATGCACATAAATTCATACAGCAAAATCAAGTACATGTTTAGTTTTATCTCATACTATTTTTTTGTCCGTGTATGTTCACAGTGTCACTCGTGGGTTTTTTGTAGTTTTGTGTGGTATCTTTCCTGTACTCCTATGTTTTGTAAAAAGAATGCTCCCACATTCATCACATAAAACACCACGATTACATTTTAGTTAGTGATTTTGTTTGTTCATGACCTTGAAAATGGCAGCAGCCATACACTTCATTCTTCAGTACTTCCTGCCTGTATCGCACATTCTGGCAAATCCAGCAGGTTTATTTTATTCAGTTGTTGTGTTCAATTTAAATCAACATGGATGAGAAGTCAGAGTTCAGGATCCTGTGGCTTCTAATCAAATGTACTCTGCAGTCTGTATACAGTATATTTAAAAAACAAACAAACAAACAAAAAACTCCTGCCATGCAACACCAACAGGGTTATAATGGTGCAACATTTGTAGTTCTTTTGATTTAGAATCTGCAACCAGAGCAATAAATCACAAATTTAATAGATTCCTCCAAGATTAGGACCGTTGTTTGTCTTTATTTGTAGTATAAAACCAAAATCCAACTCTTTCTGACAGAAGCAGCCTTTTCTGTTTAGTTCAAATGTGGTTTGTCGAGAAGGAAATGCATTAACCTATCTCCATCTATTTCTAAAGACTGGCCAACAAATCACAGTGATTCTAGGCAGACCAGGAATTATGCAAATTATTTCAGGTCAACTGCTATTTGCTTTGCCAGAAGATCTCAATCACGCCATCAGTCCGTCAATCAGGACAAAAAAGGGAGCAGGCAGGTAAGCAATTTCAGGCTGTAAATCACTCATATGCATCTAGATTAACAACAACACACTGTTATTACTGGCAACACATACAAGTCTGAGAGAAAATCAAAGCTAAAAGCTAGTAAATGAACTGTGATTTTTGGATTTCATATTCAGCGTGTGTTATAGAGTGAAGAAGGTAAATGGTGGTGTTAAAAGTGGGAAATTACTCTGGTCATCCTATTCTCACTTCCTGTGTTTTAACCCCTGTCTCACTTCATCTCTGTCCATCTTTCTCATGGCCTGGTGTGGATTCCCCTCCTCCACTTTCTCTGTCATTTGCATGATGAATTGGAGGAGATAATAGTACCTGTGCTGCTTCATAAAGTTCAACAGTTTGGCCGAACTGACATGGTCACAGTTGCCTTGTAAGGACAAGCTCCCATTCTCATAAACTGCAACTAATGATCTGAGTAACTGCTACACAAATACTGATCATCGAAACTGACGACTATAATTGCCACATACAGTAATAGAATATTGGTAAATAAGACTCACACACTGTGTATTAAAATACATGTATTGTTTGTTTGTTGAATTGTCACATTATCACGGGAGTGATACGGGGCAGGGTTGTTCCACTTGACTGTAAAACATATTGTATGTGTCATGAAACGCTGTGTGGCAGGCAGGGATTGGACCCAAACGCAAACTCACGGGGACAGAACTTGAACTCAAAAGCACAGCTTTATTGCTGGAAAATAGAACACAAGCAATACAAAACTGAACTGGGAAAAGCTAATTATAACACATACCAGAAGACACGGGGAGACTCACACACAGCATGAGGGACGACACGACACTGACTCAGAGAAACACAGGGTTTAAATACAATGGGAAGTAACGAGGGGAATGAGACACAGAAGGAGAGCACAGCTGGGAGAAATCAGAACTGACGAGACAACGGAGCAAAGTAGGATACACTCACATGAGACACAGACCTTCAAAGTAAAACAGGAATTAGCAAAGATGCAAACTAGACTAGGGGAGACAGCAACTAAGAAACACAGAGGGCAGCTACTAAATACTCAGAGAACTAAACAGAATACAAGAACACCAAACTAAGACACTACACTAAAGAACAAGCTAGGACAACAACGAGAACTAAGAACATAATACAGAAAACTCAGAGGCACAAGAAACTCAAAACACTGGGTCACTGACCCAGGACCGTGACAGTATGATTTATTGTTTGCTAGATGCCGGCTGAATAAAAAAGCTTATGCTAACATAAGCCAGTAAAGGCTGTATATTTTAATTCATCTACTGAAGAAACTTAACTCCCAGGGTGTTCAGGCAAAATAGTTCTTTGGTTGCAACCTTTTATTAATTCTGGGAGGACAACATCAAGTGGGTTTTAGGTAGCAGGGTCTTTGGTTTTACTGGTTAGATGTACAATTGGAGTCAAAGCTTTATGTATATTTATTATGGGCATTAATGTCATGGTGAGTCTGGGCTTTTAATGATTTCTTTAAACTGTTCTTTTTCCAGGGTAAAATTATATCACAGCATACATCTTTAATGACTTTAAAAAATTAGAAATGCACAAGTTTTAATTTATTTAGGATTTTCTCTAATCCAGACAGGGTCAAAAGAATGCATACACTCCCACTAATATTTGGTTAGCAAGTTGCACCTCAGCCAGCCACCTCACCTTTTGATAGTCATCAACACGCGTCTGGTATAGTTCTGAATGGATTCTGAATTCCCTACTGAATTAGTTGGGTTCATTTAAATTGGTTACCTGACGAGGACCAAGCTCTTAAGCATAGTCCACAAAGTTTCAGTAGGGTTGAGGTTGGGGGTGTAGGAAGGCCATTCCAGAAGCTTAACATTAGGCCGCTTTATGCAATCCAAAACCATTTGCAATGTGCTTGGGCTCATCATCCTGTTGGAACACCCAACTGTGTCCAAGTTTCAACCATCCAGCTGTGGATTTCATCAAAAGTGTCTGGTTAAGTTTTCCCTTGCTAAGGGACATTTATCATTAATGTCCATAGATTCAGTCTGATGTAAACTTTTAATTACAACTTTATGTATTTATTGATTGCTGTTTATTTGTATTTATTGGGCAATGGTGGTTTGTTAATGTGGATGGAGATTTTAAATAATTTAGGAAAGGGTTTTATGTAAGAAGTCTCTTTGAATCTGCTTATAGTACACATCCAGTAGTATTTAAGCAGAGGCCCACTTAGTGTCAGTTGTTGTCATTGATGGGATTGACTTGTGTTGTGTTTGAACTGGTGTTGGGATCTGTCTGTGGAGAGAGCTAGCCAGAATTGTTTCTTATGTCATCTGGTGGAACAAATAAATGTGTTTCATGTTTCAAAACTCCTCTTGGACTTGTGATTTCCTCTTTCTGCCTCTTGGGTCACTTGACCAATTTCACATGCCTCATAAACTCGTCTTATTTCTTATCCTTAATCAGCCTTGCTCATTTCTTCTCAGCTTTCCAAAAATTTCTCAAGTAAATCAGTCAAAAACAACACCACGTCTAATAGGCATAAACATCTATCCAGTTCCTTTTCAATTTAACAGAGCACATTTGCTCAGACTTACAGGTGGTTTAAAGAACTCCCTGGTCAATTTCAGCAAAAGAAATTGAAAAGCGACATCTTTTGCAGTATGTTTGCACATAGCAGAGTCCTCAGGTTGGTTTTCTGCTTGACAGGAAGCACTCTTTTTTTTTTTTTTTTTTTTTTTTAATTTGCACCTTACCACACACTCTGCTCTTCCAACTTTCCCAATCATGGTGATTAGATCGGAGTTATTTCCCCCAGTTCCTCCCTCTCTCCCTTGCTTGCTCTTTACCGTTTATCAAATATGTTTTTTCTATTTCTTACATTTTTCACTTTGACCGCATCTTCATGTCTTCACCTCATTTGCCGCTCTTTCACGCTCCATCTCCTTATTTTCTTTCCTAGTTGCCATTTCCTGTATTTTCCTTCTCCTTCTGCCGTTCTTTTGCACCCATTTCTTCCCTCTCTTCTGCTCAGACCATCATTTTTCCTTCATCCTTCCTCCCTTCCTTGACCCCTCCAGAACATCGCTCTTTGGCAAAGCCTGCAGTGTAGGGCTGCATTGAAATCGCGCTGCAGTGCAGAGATTGGGGTGAACACAAACCCTCCACCCCACACTACCACCTCCAGTTCTCCCAAATAACACATTTCATTTCCTGCCACACTTCCTCACTCTCTCGCAACCCCGAACCTCTCCCCCCACCTCTCTCTGTGGCTCCATGCCTTTTTTTCTCCCTCTCTTGTTCAGTATTTTTCTGTCAAAGGCCAATACAATTATTCATACCGAAATGTCTCTGTACTCATGCATAAAATGAAACTTATTCAAGCTCACACGCTCACTCACCTGCATACTCGAATTGCCAAATATACTCACAAGGGCGTGTGCAAAATGTATTCTCCTTTTTATGTCCATTTTTTCTCCACACAGATATGACCTCCCCCCCCACACACACACCTGTTTGTACCTGTCTTATGTTAAACTAATATGTACTCAAGACTATAAGAAGAGCTAATGCACAACTCTTGTTTAAAGAGGGCATTAGAAATGCCTCCACTGGTTGATGTATTAACTAATTCATCCTCTAGGGCCAACTACTTTCACATCAGCTCATATGATTGAGCCTGAAAGATTCATGAGGTTGAGGCTATTCATATCAGCGGCCCATACCCACTTCACTAAAGGTCCATACATCTAAGCGGTGAGGTCAAAGACGATTGTGAAAGTGGAAAGCACAGACTGTAGCTGAACATGGTGGATGTTCTATGGCAGATACACACAGGCTGTTCAGATATTTGTCAGCAGATTCTCTCAAGATTAACAAAGTGTGAAGCTGAAGTTGGTATTCTTAGAGCTAGAGGTGATTTATGCAGTAAAGCAAAGAGTTATAATCAGAAGTGTAAAAAAGTAAGAAAGAAATGTGCAGATCGATAGATCCTAGGTGAGTTGTTAGGTTACATATAGGAAGATAGATGGAAGGAGCAGGAGCTGCCGTGCTGCTCCCCTCAGGACATCTCATTCATTCCATCATTAATGATGCAATGGATTTATGTGTTTGGCTCCAAATCCTTCTAGTTCTAGAGGTTAGGCCCATATGTTATAGAGTTTCTAGTGCTTTTTCTTTGCTTCTATTTTTCCTGCAATAGTAGGACAATCACCACCAGGTAGGAAAAAGTGATATTAAGAAAAGGTCATTCATATGCCACCAACAACTCTGACAAACTCAACCATGGGAAAATACAGTCCTGGTCTTTAATGATCCTGGATTTTTTTTAATCAGACGTTTTTTAACTCAAACAAGATGCTTTTAAGAGCAATCTTTGCTGAAAAATATGGGGTGGTGATGCATTTTGTGGTTAAAATAAGACTTTTTTTGGTGAATTCTTTTGGTTTGAAGGTGGTATAACAACAAATGACTCATTGCATTGTGACTCAAAATGAACAATCCATGAGCTACCATGTGATGGCAAGTGTGCGAATGGCAGAGAACGTCTCTTTTGGTGTGATTGATGACCGGCAGTTTTTCACAGTTTGTCAGCAGCTGACGAGTTCTTAAAGGGCTATGATTGGCTGGCTCAGCCAGTACCCCATGCCTCATTAATTCGTCCACATCACTGGATTCCTCAATCAGCATTATGATTGGCTGTACCCCCGCTGCCACTACCATGCATACTCTTACCCCAACACCACCAAGAATGCCAAAAAAAACCTGTAGTACTGATTGACACTGCTGCGCCTGCAGCTGACTCAGTTGGTGGTGCATCCATTAGACACATTCAAAAAAACGCCACAAAAAAAACATTAATAAAAAAAAACCCCAAGCATCTGCAGAGGGGTACTGGAGTGTAGGCAAACTCTGTTCACAGAAGATATGAGATAGGTGATGGTGATAATTTCTCAGTTTTCAATCACCATGGACACTCCCTCCTCTCAAACCTCCTCAGGACAATGAGAAACAAAGGACACACTGGCTGCAGAGTTGAATAAGAATGAGCTACAGGGCTCATAATGTGCGTGCGTCCATGTGTGAATACATGTGAGTGCAGCACGCCGTATCTCTTTGGTGTGAACACATCTGCAGATTAATGAGCTCCTGGCCAAGTTGCCAGGATTCACCTCTCTCTTTTTATCTCTTTTTCACTCTCTCACCAGCTCACACATACACACTCACCACCACCTTGAGTTGACTCATCTTTTCTGCCACTCTTTGTAATTCACTTGTCAGCTGGAGTGCCGAATATGCATAGAAATTGAATGAATATGCATGTATGTGGCTGATATGCGTTTGATTTAGCTCAGTGAGTATGTGTGCGTTGTGTTGGATGGAGGGAGGCAATGGTTCTGTATACATTGGGTGACAGCTGTGGGAGGAAGTGAAGCATATAAAGGCTGGCCACGTAGAAAGCGGGACAAATTGATTTCCCATGAAGACCGCAAACTGGGTTTTACACGGGAGGGTCTTATCAGTGTTCCAGAAACACTCACACAATGACACTCAAGTACAGACACACAAGCACCTGCAGACTGAGACTCAAACTTATGTCAGCTGTAAATATGAATTAAATACTTCTTCAACACAGTGCACTCATGCAAGAAAATAAAAACATATGGCATGGTTTAGACAGGAACTGTATATATAAGATGGACTTAGCCAGTATGACATCATCGACTGGTTTTGACTTCACAGTTTGAAGCTGTTATCATTTAGCTGTCACCGTGTTGGCATGTTGGCTCTATGCAGACAGTCATTACCATATTTGAATGAAAGTGATTTCATTAATTAAAGAAATTAATTTGTTGGTGGAGCCAACAAATGTAGCAATACACCTAAAAATGACAAATATGTAGTAGTTAACAGGCATAGGACATTTTTACACATGTAGTCTAAACAATGCCCACTTCTGTGCTGTTAATTCACTTACCATTAGTATCCATGGATACAGACTTTGTACTATGTGCTAGAATGTAAAGACAATTTAATGTCTGATTCATGCATCTGCATTCACCACCTGGTAATGACTAGATTAGTTTTGGAGCCCCTTGTAGGGGCTGAGCTGTCAACTGATCACCACCTGGTGGTGAGTTGGATCAGGTGGCGGGGGAGGACGCTGGACAGACCTGGTGCACCTAAACGCGTAGTGAGGGTGTGCTGGGAACGTCTAGCAGAGGCCCCAGTCCGCGAGATCTTCAAGGCACACCTCCGGCAGAGCTTCAACAGCATTCCGAGGGAGACTGGGGACATTGAGTCCGAATGGACCATGTACAGCGTCTCCATTGCCGAAGCTGCTGCATTGAGCTGCGGCCGCAAGGTGGTTGGTGCCTGCCGTGGTGGTAATCCCCGAACCAAATGGTGGACACCAGAGGTGAGGGGAGCCACCAGGCTGAAGAAGGAGTCCTATCGGGCTTGGTTAGCCTGTGGGACTCCAGAGGCAGCCGACAGGTATCGACAGGCCAAGCGGAATGCGGCTCGGGCAGTGGCTGAAGCTCGGGTGTGGGAGGAGTTCGGAGAGGCCATGGAAAAGGACTTTCGGACTGCCTCGAAGAGATTCTGGCAAACCGTCAGGCATCTCAGGAGGGGAAAGCGGTGCTCTACCTGCACTGTGTATAGTGCTGGCGGAGCGCTGATGACGTCGACTGAGAAAATTGTCAGGCGGTGGAAGGAATACTTCGAGGACCTCCTTAATCCCACTGACACGTCTTCCGAGGAGGAAGGGGATGAGGGGAATGACCCGCCAGTTTCCGGGGGCGAGGTCACTGAGGCAGTTAAACAACTCCTTGGTGGCAGAGCCCCTGGTGTTGATGAGGTCCGCCCCGAGTTCCTGAAGGCTCAGGACGTTGTAGGGCTGTACTGGTTTACACGCCTCTGCAATGTTGCGTGGAGATCAGGGGCAGTACCCGTGGACTGGCAGACCGGGGTGGTGGTCCCCATCTTTAAGAAGGGGGACCGGAGGGTGTGTTCCAACTACAGGGGGATCACACTCCTCAGCCTCCCTGGGAAAGTCTATGCCAGGGTGCTGGAAAGGAGAGTTCGTCCGCTAGTCGAACCTCGGATACAGGAGGAACAATGCGGTTTTCGTCCTGGTCGCGGAACACTGGACCAGCTCTTTATCCTCTCGAGGATACTTGAGGGTGCATGGGAGTTTGCCCAACCAGTCTACATGTGTTTTGTGGACTTGGAGAAGGCATTCGACCGTGTCCCTCGGGGTGTCCTGTGGGAGGTGTTGCGGGAGTATGGGCTGTCTGGCCCATTGCTACGGGCCATTCGATCCCTATACAACCGTTGCAAGAGCTTGGTTCGCATTGCCGGCAATAAGTCGGACTCATTCCCGGTGGGTGATGGGCTCCGCTAGGGCTGCCCTTTGTCTCCGGTTCTGTTCATAATTTTTATGGACAGGATTTCTAGGCGCAGCCAAGTGGCGGAGGGCTTTTGCTTTGATGGCCTCAGAATCTCATCTCTGATTTTTGCGGATGATGTGGTTCTGTTGGCTTCATCGGGTGAGAGCCTCCAGCTCGCACTGGAATGAGGATCAGCACCTTCAAATCTGAGGCCATGGTTCTCAGCCGGAAAAGGGTGGAGTGCCCTCTCCGGGTCGGGGATGAGTTCCTGCCCCAAGTGGAGGAGTTCAAGTATCTCGGGTGATTGTTCGCGAGTGATGGGAGAAGGGAGCCAGAGATCGACAGACAGATTGGGGCTGCAGCTGCAGTAATGCAGACGCTGCACCGGTCCGTCGTGGTGAAGAGGGAGCTGAGTGTAAAAGCGAAGCTCTCAATTTACCGGTCGATCTACGTCCCTACCCTCACCTATGGCTACGAGCTGTGGGTAGTGACCGAAAAAACGAGATTGCGGATACAAGCGGCAGAAATGAGCTTCCTCCGAAGGGTGGCTGGCCTCTCCCTTAGAGATAGGGTGAGAAGTTCGGCCATCCGGGAGGGGCTCAGAGTAGAGCCGCTGCTGCTCCACATCGAAAGGAGCCAGCTGAGGTGGTTCAGGCATCTGACAAGGATGCCCCCTGGGCACCTCCTGGGTGAGGTGTTCCAGGCATGTCCCACCGGGAGGAGGCCCCGGGGCAGACCCAGGACACGCTGGAGAGATTATATCTCTCGGCTGGCCTGGGAACGTCTTGGTGTTCCCCCGGATAAGCTGGAGGAGGTGGCTGGGGAGAGGGAGGTCTGGGCCTCTTTGCTTAGGCTGCTGCCCCCGCGATCCGGCCTCGGATAAAGCGGATGAGGATTGATGGATGGATGGATGGATAGTTTTGGAGCTGCATGTGTAAGAACAAATATAAGTATAAACACTGTATACTTTGCATATATTTGACATTTTTAATGAGGAATAAAATGCAAGAAACACTGTACTAAAATGTATGAGCAAATGCATTACTGTACACCTTGTGGTGGCCCAACAGTGTAAAGGATTTTTTTTTTTTGTTATATCTCCATAGCAGCAACCCAGAGGGCAGAAAATAACCAAAGAGATGAATGAGGTAGAGTGAGATGAAGCAAGAAAGCATGAAAGAGAAAGAGACAGAGCAAAGATGACTGAGGGGATAAAGTCCTTCACTAGGCTCATGTCTGAATGACTGTCAGGTCTACACTGGCTGAAAAATAGTAAATAATTCCTTCTTAGTATTTACCAGAGGGCAGTTTTTTTGATTTTCATTAAATTTCCTTACCAGAAATAGATTTAAGAATTCAACATCAGAGCTCTCACCACTCCGGAAAACATCCTTATATAATTTTACTGTCAGTGATTAATTGATTCTGACAGGACAAAGGGAAAAATAGATAATTTTAGTCTACTATTTCCTCTTTAACTATGTCAGAAATAACGACAGGAGGCAAAGAATAGCCTGTCACTCACCCCTCTAGGGAACTGCTCTACTTAAAGTTATTGTATTTTTTAAGTGTGCGCACTCATAGAGGTAAGGACCAAAAGACAAGGAGGCGAGGAAGGATGGAAAAGCATGCAAGGAAGGAAGCACAAAAATGAAAAAAATATAACAAAGTATGCACAAAAAGGAGGAACACAGATGGAAGATGAAGGACTGGAAAAAGCTTCAAGGAAGCAAGTGGAGAAAAGTGATATCACAAGCAATCCATTGTAAGATTTAGATGTGTGGCTCCTTTAAGCTGTGATGAGACGTGTTAATGATAACACCTGGCACCCTGGGTGTTACGGGCAGACAGAGCTGTCAGAGAACAGACCTTACACCACACAGCCTTGAGGGACACCACCACTGCTAACACCAGGAACCCTAAAGGGACACCTGTAAACCTTGTAGACTCAAAGGAAATCAGCCTGGTAAGAGCCACAGGGTGAACGAGGATAAACTTGCCATTAAAAGATCTCCAGAGGGAGAGAGAGAAAATAGAAGGTGAAGAGACTCGGAAGTGACTAATATAACAGTAGTAGCGAAGACAACGAGGGAGGAGAAATAGAAAGGAGAGGAAGAGGATTCTTTGGATCTGTTCTGCATGTTCTGTCACTTTACAGTCCTGAATATCTCCAGTTTCCTTCTTTCGACTTCTGTGACGAGACAAAAATAGCGTGAGGCTGTAAGATACTGGTGGCATTGTGGCAGCTTGCTTGGCTTCTCCTGTCCCTGGCTTCCATTTCTTGGCCATTGGCCCCCTCCCACACAAAATATAAACAGACCCTGAAGATAAAGCCAGTGAACACACACAAACACACACACACAGCACTGGGGAGCGGAGTCAGACTGTCAGAAGTGAAGGCTAGCAGAGCGATTTGAGATGTTGTGACACTTTAGCTCATTACATTTTCCCAGGCTGTTATGAATGTTGCAACAGTGCTGTCAACCAAAGCGAAGACCTGTCTGAAACATACTGTGGGCACACACATTCACAGACACGCCACTGACGCAGCCTGCGCATTGCCACATCCACATTGCAGGCCTTGAATTAAGATGAATCTTTTGCTGTTTTTATTCTCAACGTTGCAGATTTTTGGGGGGAAATGTCTACAAGGACGGCTTTAGGCTCACTTTGCTCACTTTCCTTTGACACAAGAAAATCTGGTAACCCCTGACGAGCCGGATCCCTGCCTGCATGAAGCTCTTAGTACATCATCTGGGCTCCCACATGATGTACTGGTGAAGTAATGTAGTCCTGTTCAAACGGGGTGAAATACTTTTCTTTATTTCTAACCAGAAATGCACAGTAAAAGATTGTGTTATCGTCAGACTGTGGATCCTCTGATCAGCTGATCACACCCGAGCACGCTCTCTTGAGAGCAGCATAGAGCCTTGGGCAGTACCAGAGCTGCTGTGTAGTCTCCTCTTGTCCCTGCTGATCCTGATCCGTTTGTAATTCAGTGCACCTAAAGACAGCTTAAGGCCCAGGACTCTACTGTGTGCTGGTGGTACACACACATGCACACACAAAATTCGTACCTCACATACATTCATACATGTCCATGAGCTAAACACATATTTACACTGATTGCAGCTATTTTGTCTCCTGTCTGTCTGTATTTCACTGGCCTCCAGGAGACCTACGAGTACTGACCGTCGAATTTTGTTTTTTTCCCATAAGTCAATATGCCGCAACCAAAAATTTTAGCTGTGATATATGACATATGACAGGTATTATTATTATTATTATTAGTAGTAGTAGTATTAGTATTTTATTTATGTCTGCCTCACCGTTAAAGGTGCAACCTAAGAACATGGATACATATTTCTCGACTGTATAAATAGACAATGTCACACTAACAACTGTTTTTACATTTGAGGCTTGAGGTTGCTGTTCCCTCAACATAGTCCGCTGAATGGTTAATGTGGCTGTACTAAATTAAGCCCATGGTGAAATTGGGTTACACTATTAATGTAAGCTACATTTGCAAGAGAAAAACCAATAGGCAGAATTTTGTGACACTTGGTGTTGCGGTGGTTCACAGGCAACAGAAATTGTTACGTTTTGGTGCAGACTGGGACGACTTTGAAATGTTGGAAATAGGGAATTTGCACTTGCATCAGCAGTGGCAGTGACAGTGGTGGAGGACCTTGCTCTCAGATTGCCCCTTTCATGTTAGCATGGCATACAAGTTAAATTTGTTGTATTTAAGGCTGTCTGATAAATATTAGTGAATTAGTGTTATTGCTATTTTTAGCTTCTGAAGACACTTCTGTGTTCACCAGTTTGTTAACAATTTTGTCTGTTTCTGTTGGACAATGTAGAGGACTGGTGATCTTAAAAAAAAAAAATCACAATCCCGTGTTGAAGTTATTTTTGGTAAATTAATTCAAAAAGGATAATTTTATTCACCTCCTTCACCACAAATTACTGCTCCATAAGGCGTGACATGGAGAGAAGCAGCTTGCAGCAGGCTGAGATGTTACTGAAGCCTAGCAGTGTTGGTCAAGTTACTTGAAAAAAGTATTTCGTTACTAATATTACTAATAAATGCAGCTAGAAGAATTAATATAAATAAGTAATAAATCTGCATATTCCAGCATATAAGACAAAAGAATGTTTTGTGTTTACACTCACTCTTTCAAATAGATGCAAGTAAAAACAAAAAGCAAAAAATAAATAAAATAGTGCTTTCAGTGTTATTCTCGTTAAAATGATGTTAACCGCATCCGCCATAACCGCATTAACGCGGCAAATCTCCTTTAGCAATCTAATGCAGATTGCCCCATGCGTGGGGCTGCACAGCGCTAACACGTTAACGAGCTAACCATGCTAACATGTTGACGTCATGCAGCCCCACGCACGGGGCCATCCACATTAACTAACAGAGATTTGCCGTGTTGATGCGGTTATGGCGTTAACGTCATTTTAACAAGCTGGTAGCACTAAAATAAAATCAAAAGTTGAGCGGCACTAAGTCCTGTCGCTCTTAAATCTATTGTCACCTGTTTAGCAGGAGTGGGGTTTGCCCAGTACCAGGAGTCATGTCAGTGGGGGGGATCCGGGGGTTTCTCTGTGAATTTCACATTCCCGTGGCGGCTTGCCAGGTGCTTGCTCAGATTTGAAGTTCAACTTTTTGCTGTAGAAAGAAGTTTTCTTCCCACGCAGAGTGTACAGTTAATGTACACTAACGCTAATGTTTTTGTCACTTGTTACGGAATAAAACTTAAAGTAATGTAAGTACGTCCACGCTTTAAACGCTGCATGGTCCTACTCTCCCCCACACTCCATATTATCCATTGTTGATCTACACAGGTCTGTTGCTGCTGCGAGCGTCGCACGGGCTTACGTCATTGTCACAACAGTTTAATAACGCAGTAACGCAGCATGCTTATGGGAAAGTAAGTAAAGAATAGTAATCCCTTACATTACGCGTTACTTGAAAAAAGTAATCAGATTACAAACTGCTCATCTCTGAAGCCCAGGTTGCTTAACAGCCTTCACCTTCTCTAGTTTTGTGTTAAGTGTTTCTCAACTTCCTCTTGATAATACAGTCATGTTGACTGGTCAGTCAAGCGCAGTAATAACATTGTCAGTAAATCATTTGATAGTAGTTTTGGCACTGTGCTTCTGGAAAAAGAAATGGTCTCCACTTGTCTGCAGATGGATATAAGTGCTCTAAAGTCAGTCTCCTAGTAGACAACTGCAGTTTGCATTTGGTAAAACACAGCGTACCAAACAACACCAACACCAAAAGATGGCACAACAAATCATCACCGAGTGCAGAGACTTCATACTGGAGAACAAACACCTTAGATTTTGTGCCTCTCCACTCGTCCTTTCACTTGGAACTTCCAAATGAAATGAAAAACTTACTTTCATCTGAAAAGAGAATTTTGGAAGTCCAATTCTTTTCCTCTTTAGCACAAGTAAGACACTTGTGATGCTGTTTCTGTTTCAGGAGTGGTTTGATATGAGAAATGTGACAGTGATTTTTGTGTGTCATAGTTCTTCATGCACTGACACCAGCCTCAGTGCACTCCTTGTGATTCTCTCCCAAGTTTTTGAATCAACGTTTCTTGACAGTTCTCTGCAGGCTCTGTTCAGCCCTGTGGCTTGTGCACCTTTTCCCACCACACTTTTCCCTTCCAGTCATTTTTACACAAACATGCTTGAGTACAACACTCTGTGAACAGTCAGTCCTTTCAACAGTGACCTTATCCTGTCAGTGATATGCACAACTGTCAAATCAGCAATTTTCCCCACGATTGTTGTGTGCATTTCACTTTACATGAAATAAATACAGAATATATGAACGTTTACATTTTTGTGTGAAATTATGAAAAAAAAAAAAGCAAACAAAATGTAACATTATGCATTAGAACAGTGGACATATCTGAGCTGACTTGTGATGCTGGAAATTATGTTATGAGGATTTATGATTTGCGAGTTGAAACTGGATTAAATGATGAAAGCAATATGCAAAAAATTAATAAATGAACCAAAATAGTTAGCTGAATGACACTAAAGCCCTTTCTGTTCAGTGAAACTGCAGAGCCGGGTGATAGTTCTCTTATATTCACATATAAAAAGGAAGACATCTTTTTATCCATTTTTAAATATAAAAATGGTAATTAGTGCTGCCAAAAATGCAAGCGAAAAGGGCTCTTGCTCAAAACAAAAGCGGGAGAATAGAGATCCATTTAGGCATCTTGGCACTAACACATACTGAAACACAAGTACATCGGCTGCAGCTGCAGATATGCAGTCTATAAACACACAAAACCATATAATTGTTTTCTCCTACACACTCATACACAGCCGTTAAACACACATTCACAAAAACATAACAAAATTCATTTTATGCTCATTAATGTCGCTGTACACACCCACACACACACACACAGCACTCACCTACATTATGGTTATTGACACAAAGCAACATGGTCCATTGTGTGCTGTTTGGACGAGCGGGCGCTCAATAGAAAGGTATCCTTCTTTGTAGAAGGGCATGGAAATGTCAATGCCCCTCAGCAAGCTAAAGGAAGCCAGTCTCCTAGGGTCTTTTAATATGAAAGACGACAAACACAAAAAAAAAAAAAAACCTTTTAGCAAAAAACACTTTTTGTCATAAACATTTCAATGTCAAAGCCTCCATTTTGCAGGATCACATGTCAGTTTATTTTTGGATAATGTCAGTTGTCGTTCTTAGGCAATTAGAAGAATGTGTTTGTATATAGGTGTCTGAAGGCGATAGCGTCATTGGGAGTGTGTCATGGTTAATGTGCATTAATGTGTGTTTTTTTGCATGTTACCCTCCCTCTGTGGTAATAATACTGTCCTTTCATCCCTTCTATGCCACACTGTCAGGTTTAGAAGTCCTCGGATGGCATTTAGTGGTTCAAAGGTTCTCTGTGTAATTGATCAGACTGCTACTTGATCTGTACAGCTGGCATTTAGTCCACACAGAAAAATGTGCTTTTCCAGTTCTATTAGGATAAACTTGCTTTCAAATGTCAGTGCCTGCCACCGACAGAAGTTTGACATGGATGAATTGTATACAGAGCATAATGAGATTTCAGTTTCTCACCTTCCATCGCTTGCTTTTGTGGGCATACAGGTATTTACATAATGAGTCAACACAATTATAATAGATGTGCCATACTGCAAATATACGCTCACTAATGGCTTTATTTTGTTATCTGAATGTTTCAAATTTTCTCTGTTGCTTTATTCTTTGTTTGCTTCTTCTTTTTTTTTATCATTTAACAAAGCTCTTTTTGGAAGGGTAATTCTTTTTGACCAAAGCAGTTACACCATTTTGCAAAAACGACACTGTTTCTTTGTCAGAATTTTCCCTTAAATGTTAAATAGGTTTAAAAAGAAGTCAGCTGCAGCACTAAATTTCACAGCTCCTACTGCTCTTTCAAACAGTCATTATGTTGACAGGTAAATGGCTGCAATCTTGACCCTCTCAATAGGTGTTTATAGTGGTTTTGGGTAATCAGAATGGGCACCCAGCAGCTTTTCTCCCTTCTCACTCCTCTCAAGCTACAAAGCAAACCCTAGATGCAGGATCATTAAAATCAGTTGATCAGAGGGAATTGTTACTATTTTTATATCAAAGCCCACAAAAAGTAAAAAAAAAAAGTCTTAAATGCTTTTCTTTTTGACGTTTGCTATCATTTGATGTGGTAGGTGAATATTTATGAGTGTCTGAAATAGGGATCAGGACATTTGCAAAAAAAAAAAAAAAAATCAGACCATGCAATCAAAAAAGATGACCAAAAAGGACATAGTCACCCTTCAGTTAATTTTAATGAGAGGGGACAGATAAGAATATACACATTTCAAGCACTGTCTTTCATCTGTGGAATGAAAAGGGCTTCCTCTGTGCAAGTAAATGCTTTTATAAGTAACATCATGTTCCTTGCAGCTAGAACGTTCTGAGAAATGGACCTGTAACTGAATTTTCAATTTTTTATTTTATTTTTTTTGAAATTCATGAAAAAAGAGGAAATATATGTAGACAAAATAATTTGGAATATTCAAAGAACAAAAATGGGGCTAATTTCATGCAATAAATATAAGACCTAGTATTTAATTCCAAATTGGTTTTATATCTTCAAACAGTCTTTAAACACAAAGTCCTGTACCAGGAAGCAGGATTTGGGGTTATCCCGATAACTTCAGGGTAATCCTGTACAACACAGGTGGATTACTTCTTACTGTGGTGCATTGGCACACTAATGGTAGACCTAAGTTGCTCCAGAAAAGGTTATGTTCCAAATTAGAGATCAACAGGTTAAAAAACAAAATCACCTCTTTCTGATCTGTCAATTCTCCAGAAGTATAAAGTTTTAAACATCATTTGAAGGCTTCGTCTTTCGCTGATGGGCCTCAGCAAATATTGATGTTTAGATATAGCTCTATTCCTGTAAAGAATTTTACAACTGCATTAATGTATGTATAAAATATGACACCTAATTGTTCTTGCTGACCTTATGAAATGCATATACACTAAGCCTATGTTTGAACTAATTTATTATTTAAACAGAACCATTAAAAACCACTGAACCTGCAGCTGGAAGAATTAATATTAAAACAGTTTGACATAATCTGTCAGTAATGATGATCAGAGCTGTGATATTGATAAGTCTGATAATTCGCACATTTACTGTTATTGTCTTTGTCATGTGTGTTCAGTCTGATCTTATAACTTATGTAACAGAGCCTATCCTCATTATAATTAAATTATAAAAACAGATTTTATTTAATGTCATTTCTCGTGTTAGACTAAAGAGTTTAATAGAAGGATAGTTCCAATCTTATAACCGTGGTATATATTTTATAGCATAGTTACTAGACCGCTAAAATAATATACTATGTTTTAATGCATAGTCCTTTGCTGAAATATTGATTTCTTTCTCGAAGCCTTTATTGCCCCCTAAGTGAACTGTCTCTTTGCTGCTCCCGATTCATAGCCATTAAATAATGATTGTTTTTCAAGTCTTGTTTATATAAAAAAAGAAAAAGAGCTTTATACTTTTTATTTGGCCTCAATATTCAGAAACACGCAGGCTGGGGCGAGTGTTAAAAGTGTAACTCTCTCTGCTTGAAAGTAGAAAAAGACCCTCTGGAAGCACAAGCATGTCAGATAGGTCGACCGGGTGATGGAGTTGAACTTTAGCGTCACAATGCTCTGGATGAGTAAGCAGCTAATAGGAATTTAATCTGATCTATTGAACTGAGAGATAATCCAGAAAGGGAAATGGGGGAAAGGCTGGACCATGTTATTCTCCCACCCATTTTCTGTTGACTCCCACTCTTATTCTCTCTCTGTATCTCTCTGTTTCTTTCTCTGTCCCTTTTCAATTATTCATACTATGGTTTTGACACATGCCTGCAGTAAGCCTCCAGATATTCTGTCAAGTGACACCACCCCCAGTTTGTCTGGCTGCTCTCTCACTATCCTCCCCCATATTCCTCTCTCTATTTCCCCTTCCTCCATCCTCATAACTCACCAGCTCTCCTCAGCTACACACAGGAAGATGAGGATAAACAACAAGTGGAGGTCAAATTTTCATCTTGCAATCAGAAACAGCCCCATTCAAATGATGTAGTTAAACCTTAATTTGATATTTTTCATCACAGTAACTTATTAAGTTTTTGCATTCATTTGCTTCCTGCCGATTCAATTTAAAATACTGGCTCAAATAAAAGCTAGTAGGGTCACGAGTTTGTAAGCGACACACAGAAATTACCACAGTGGCTGGCACCTGTTTATTCCTCCATCCATTTCTCTGCCAGTAGATAAGTGGAGCACTGCTCTCCTCAACTCCCTGGAGACTGTACTAGTGCCCAGGCCTGATTTGGTTGTGCTGGGGAATGAGCCAGAGAGTGTGGACACACATACAAATTCTCAAATCCAGTCTCACACACACACACTGCCACCTGCTTAAGTTGGATGGTCCTCTCATTAAGTCAGCCGGGCGGACATCGAGTGGATAGGCCCTACCGCACTTTGGCCCTCATCTCACTGTTTAAGGAGAGGAACAGTGTTTTCATGGCTATATAGAGCACAATGGTAATATTATATTTTTTCAGCAGCTTTAGATTTAGCATCAAAAGTTAACCTGAATGTCTGACCTTTACTGTGCTGAATGGTGTATATAGTTCGGACTGCTGCAGGTACAAGGTTTAGCGTTGTTTTGTGACAAGACAAGCAGCTTGGAAACCAGTGATGGGCAAGTAGGTAATTCCCACAAGTATACAGTGCAAACCTAGCCTCCAGCTCTCATTCACTGTGAATGGACTAGGAGGTAAAGGGCAGCCACTGCACATTCATACAGCCCTTCTTTTGAATAAGTAGGAAGATAAAGTAACACCTACTCAACATAGTTTAAAAAATGAACTATGTAATTAAACTTTTATACCAATGAAAATGTAGTTAGCAAACCATTTTAGTTGGACTTATTCTTTGGGTTTTTACTGAAGTCCTGTAATACCCACACAGTTATTATTATACTTTTAAGGAGCACATTAACATTTTTACAAATGATCCCTCATTTTTTAATGACTAATAGGTGTATGTGGGATATTTTACTCTTACTCGGTGGACAAGGTGATAGCAAATGCATTTTAGGTGTGTTTTTTTTCTTTATGCTTTTAATGTAGTGTTTCTCAAATGCCTGATTTCCCAAAATGTTTGATTGATAACTGTTTTATTTAAATAAAGGCTGTGCAAAGTCTTACTTGGTTATTTTCCCTATAGATATATATGTTACTTTAGTTCCACTTCATATTTGTCAATTCGTTTTCCATGCCTCCAGTGGCTCTGCACTTGAGAAACACTCGCTTAATCCAAAGTGACAGCAAATTTGAGTGAAGCCTACATCTATACCTGCTCTATTAGGTCTTCAGCTGCTACTCCAAAGCTCTGTGTCATCAAGGTCACAGAAGTCTGAGAAAAATCTAGACAAAAGACTAGTGTGCTTTTCCCCAAGGCTTTTAAATTGGTTACAAGAAGATGAAATTACCTCTTCAGAAACTACACAGGTTGTTAACTCATGTTTATAGTGGGATTTTGTAGTTTCTTTTACAGTGCTTCAAATATTACCTCGGCATTACCCGAGTTAAGCTCATATTCACGGGCAGACAGGTTGGTCAAAGTATGAAGCTACAGAGGAGGATTTACTTATCCTTTTTTAGTCATCATTCACAAGTGTGAATCCATCCAGTCTATCGTTTTTACAAAAGAGCTAGGACTGCATTAAAGACTAGATACTCAGGCATGAAGTAAGAAATATATGTATATTTTTAAGTACTTTCTTCCATATTTTTAGGCCAAAATCAATTCATGTGTGTGCACTTTTCTCTACTGTGAAAAAGGAAAAGGAAAGCCATTTCCTACATAATCTTTTGCTTCTTTTATTTGGTCTCACTGAGATCCACTCTTGGTAATTGTACAGCGATGGTCCACTGCTAATACAGAATATGCTCTCTCTCTCTCTCTCTCGCTCTGCCTTTGTGTGTGTCTGGGGGTGTGTGTGTCCCTCAAAAAAGAAAAGAGGTTAATCAGAATACTGCCATATCCATAAATCCCATTAGAACTGCAGAGACACTTGCACTTTCAATTTAATTCCCTAAAAGTGTAGCTTTTTAATTAATACTTGACTCTTTCTGGTCAATAGGTGCATATATTTTTGTGAACATGTCATCAGAGGAAACCGTATATACAGTGGTGGTTTTGTAAAAATAATAAAACAATTAAACAGGGTGATACAGAAAAATACCTATATTGAATGACTTGTACCAGTGGATTACAAACACTTTATTATTATGTTTCTTTACTTGAACATCAAGTTTGTCTGCTTATTTAGTTAGACACTTTGTTAGGTGCACCCATTCAGCTGCTTGTTAACTTGAATCTCTAATCAGCCAATCATTTGACAGCAACTCAGTGTTTTAAGTGCATTAATCTGAAGTTCAAACAGAACATCAGAGTGTGGAAGAAAGGTGATTTGAATGACTTTGAACATGGCATACTTTGTTGGTGCCATATGGACTATTGTGAGCATTTCAGAGGCTGGTATTCTTCTGGGATGCATTGTCTCAAAGCTGGACACATCAAAGGTGAAGTTAGTATGTGAAGAGTTCTGTGAAAAGATCATCAGTGGATTAAATATCAGGATATTATATGCATATTTCATAGATGATTATCCAAAGTCAAGGATATTGTCAGCATCTGTGACAAATACACAGATACCAATTCACTGCCTAGATAGTACCATAGTTTAGTTCTTTAATTTTAATGATGTTAGCCATCTCTATAGTTTATCATTTGCAGAGAAAATAGGCAGTGAGTAGCAGTTCTCTGGTTGAAAATGGCTTGTTGGTGACAGAGGAAAATAGACAGATTGTTTGTAGCTGGCCTCAGCACCATAAATCAACACTTGAAGCAGATGGACTGCAGAAGCAGAAGACCACACTGTGAACCACTCAGATGCGACCAGAACCTGAGGATATAATTCAGCTCAACAAAACTGGACAACAGAAAATTGGAAAAAAAATTGCCTGGTCTGGTGATCTTTGTTGCAACATTTAGGATTTATGGTTTAGAATTTGGTGTAAGCGACATGAAAACACAGATCCATCCTACCGTGCATCAACAGTTCAGGCTGGTGGTGTAATAATGTGGCATATCCTACCTGAATATAGTTGCTGGAAGTCCATCCCATATGACCACAGTGTACTCATTTTCCCGCATTTCCAACAGGAAAACCAGAGGTGGGGAGCAATGAAGTTCAAGTACTTTACTTGAGTATTTATTTTTTTGAGAACTTTTTATTGTACTCCCTACATTTTTAAAGAAATATCTGTACTTTGTACTCTTTACATTTTCAAAACAGGCTTGTTACTTTAGGTTAATTTACGTCTTTTATACCCAATTGGCCGGAGGGAGTGCAGGTGCCCGCCGTATGTTGTGTACGTGCTACTTCAGCATATAGCTAGCACTACTGAGGAGGACAAAGCATGAAGCGAGTGCCATTTTTTAAGTGGCATGTAATTTCAAATTCAACGTTTTTATCAGCTGAACAAACATCAGAAAACACACAAACTGTTTGTTTGGAGTTTGTCGCACAGTTTGCTGCTAGCTAAAGGTCCAGCTGCTGGATTCACAGGGAGACAAGAGAATGAGAGCTAACGTCGCTCTGAGATGGAGAAAGATGTAGGAAGACAGACAGAGAGGAAGAAGAGTGGTGAGATTTAAAGGTAAAGACTGCTCACTGATAAACTGCAGATTTAAAGCTTACATGTCATTTTAATCACATATTGAATTTGTGTATTTATAAATTATGTTTTTTTTTTTTCATTTTGTGAAACGTCCTGCTAAACAAAGAAAGCTATACTAGTTGTGTGTTATTCAAATGTTTGAATGAAAATTCTGGGTAGTTATGTGAAGGATAAACAACTGTATAGGTCTAGTATAAAGATAGTATAAAGGGTATAGTGTCAGTGTAGGGGGTGGAAATTGGACTTTGATACTAGCTTTGAAACATCTGATGACATCTTGTTGGATAAATCCACAAAGAGCAGAAGGTTAGCTGATCACAGCCAGTACACTACAAAAACCTACTGAGGCTCACATTAGAAACTGTGAGATGTTATTCTTTTCCGTGCACTGAGCCACTAAACAGATATTAGTATTCCCCACCTGCTGAATCCCACTGTAACCTTTGACTAGACTAATTTTATTGTTTAGGTGTATGCGTTTGCCACCTCTGAGGATAACACACCATGTCACTAAGCTCAGTATATCACAGACTTTTTTCTTGTCAATGATTGTTAGTTCACTCTACTGAAATGAGCTCCACAGTAAGCATTTTGTTGAATTCATGCCAAAAGAATTAAGGCAGTTCTGAAGGCAAAATGGGGACCAACCAGGTACTGGCAAGATGTACCTAATGAATCGTCCAGTGAGTGTATATACAGTAAAAGCATTTTGTCCTTAAATTTCTTCAGATTTCTGTGAACCTGACAACATGAAGCTATTAATATCCCCTGTGCTCTTGGCTCTCAACTGAGAAAATATCTGTCGTCTACTGTGGCCCCACTAATAGCTCATGTACAGAGCTGTACTTTATTGACCCTGTTGCTCCTAAAATCCAAGGGGTGCCTTGAGTCTTCGGCTTAGCTCTCTTCTGCAGTGCTTAATGAGACCAGATGCTGGCTCATATTAGGGTTCTTTTTTTTCTTTGAACAGCTGTACTGGCAACCTGCTCATCTATTGGCTCGGCGTGGCTGTGGAAGGAGAGACATTTTCTGGAGTTTCTGAGAGATCGGTTCAAATTATCATTTTTTTGTGCAAATACATTTTATGTTTGCATTCAGCTACACTGAAGATACTTAAACTCACGGTTTTCAATTAAACAGTTTTCAGTTTTGTGTAACCATATTTAGCCTTAGACATGTTTCGGTGTTTATGATACCAGTCTCCAGCTGGTAAAGTCAGACTAGGTATCAAAATATTCAATGCTGATTTAGAGATCATATGTGTAAAATGGCCTGTATTTCATTCACACACACATTCATACACTGGTGATGGCAGCTACGTTGTAGCCACAGCCACCCTGGGGCGCACTGACAGAGGCGAGGCTGCCGGACACTGGCGCCACCGGGCCCTCTGACCACCACCAGTAGGCACAAGGACACAACGACCGAGACTGTCCAAGCCGGGGCTCGAACCGGCAACCTTCTCGATTACAAGGCAAACTCCCAACTCTTGAGCCACGATCGCCCCTACTATAGCTTATAGGTTAACTTTTAACCGTCTCACTCTTTTCTCTTGATCTCTCATTTAGATACAAGCTAAATTTCACCTGCTAATCTTGGTAGCGTATTACTAACCTTTACTTTTGGGCATTATATTGTAGTGATGAAGGAAAAGGCACAGAGATACTGCTGTAACGTTTCTTTCATTTTGCCTGTATTTTCTCTTATGATACAGCAAATGGTACAGCTTTTGAATTTCTGTTACACTGAAATATCTTGATGCATGCTCCATCATCCAGGTAATGAAATCCAAGAAAGCTTATTCTGTTCATCTGGATGTAGCGTTGGAAGAAACGTTTGTCACTCATCCAGGTGACTTAAATGAGTGAGCCAGTGTTGATTGTGTTCATCTCGATGAACACAATCAACTTTCTGAGTGTTACACTGAGAGTTGGCCCTGTCTACTTTATGACTGATTTCACTAACTTAATCACCCCTGTGCCGTTCACAATGGCTGAGGCCTTGTGTGTATTGCTATCTCATACAGCGAAAGCAAAGAGAGAGCTGCTGACTTTTTGTTTGGCTGTTTAACTCACATTTACAATAATGTGCAGAAGTCTTGAATCACCCCTCATTTATTAATATTTTGGCTTCTAAGGAGACAGCGTTAATTTTTTAAATGTGGTTTTGAACAATAGTTCTCTGGGCTTTTCCAAGCTGGACTTTGATCACTTTTTAACTCATCTTTAGTCCAGTCCTTCACTTTAGTCCAGGGGCAAACAAATGCCAGCGGGAACACACTTTTACAGACATACTGTTAAATTGTAAGATAATTCCCAAAGAGCTAATAGCTTAAAAACTTACCATATCTCAGTACACTGTGCAGTGTGTTCTTAAAAAATTAGAGGAAACTGGACACTTGGAAACTGGAGGACAAAAAAGAAAAAAGATGTGGCAAGCCTAAAAAAAAGAAAAATCTGCAACAGATAAACAGTATTTGAAAGCCCCCAAAAAATCCAATTGAGACCTGACACAGGCCGACGATATAAATCTGGTGCTTTAGTTGATCGCGCTAGTGTTCAATGAAGCCTCATCAGAAATGGTCTCAGTGGAAGGGTGGCTGTCAAGAAGCCATTCTTCAGATTTTGATCCACCATGAATTCAACAGCTTTATTTTTCAGCAGCCATCCCAAACACACTGCCAATGCAGTAAAAGCAAGCCAGATATAAATAAACTTTTTTTTTGTTTAGTAGAGGACTATACAGTAATATTGTATCATTATACTTTGAGGCTTTCATTGTAGTATCTTATTGTATATCATCATTTCTCTGAAGCATATGTGGCTGTGGGTACTTGCTGTTAATTTTAACTTTATTGATTTCACATTAGGTTATTTGACAGCTAATAACTTACATAGGTTGCATTGCTAGTCCAGTACTTCACATGCCATTTGGGTTATTAGTATTGATCCGCCCTATCCTGTTTAGCAGTTTATAAAGCATTTAACAGTCCTGCTGCAGTCTGCAGCTGTTTAGTGTTGCACTTTCTAAAGATTGTGAGAGTCATAAAAGACAGATTCAAACCAAAAACGGTGAAGATGAGCGATGATAGTATAGTTTGATTACTGGCACAGTAAAATCAATTGTATAACAACTAACTCTGATAACTCTTTGCAATACTTCACCAGGAATCGATCGGAATAGATTTCTTTTTTTACTTGTGTAGCTCCCCCATTGGTTTTCGCTTTCCCATATATGGAACTATAATCCAGTGACACTGGTGTGTTTGTTTGTTTCTTTTAAAAGATCAAACCTCCAATTTGAATGAAATTTAAGCAAAAGAGCTGAGCCAAGACAACTCTGTTGACATCAGTGTTTTTTATTTCAGTGAAATTTGCCCTCATATGCACTTATAATAACCTTTTACATATCAAACTTCTTGATAAGTTCCTGAGCATTTAAGATAAAAAAAAAATTAACGATGTGCTGCTTTAAAGCCAAACAATGATAAAGCCTTTCCATTCACTGCCCCTTAAAATTTGGACCAGCCACCCACTTATAATGTCAGATTATCTGTGCCAGACCTAAAGCTCATTTTAATGGTGTGGGAAGTGTTTACTCTCTGCGTATCTCTGCTTTGTTATTTTGTTTCTTCGTGTACTTTCTTTTTCCACCCTGTCGTGACTCAGACAGACAGAGGCAGTTATACACGGATTTCCAGTGATACACTAAACCAAGCATCTCATTCCGGTTCCTCTGGCTGGGTCTCTACCTCCTGCATCAAATTCAGCTTTTGATATCAGCCAGCCCAAAGCGGGGCACCAGCAATGAAGCTGTCATGCTGTTTTATCCAAACAGACTCTTCCGCCCCAAACAGAGTCTGCCTGCAAAGCCGCTGTAATCCAACCCTGAAACTTGCCAACTTCCCAGACTCACAGAATCGTATCACCTCTCCGAATGGCTTTCTCCACCCATCCTTGTTTTCATCACCTCTCCTTCCTAACTCTGCTCCTCTCCATGTTTGTCAGTATTTCTTTATCCTCTCATCTTCCCTCAGTCTTCTGTCTTTCCGCTGCCTCCCTCCTCTCCCTTCACCTTTCCTCCCCTCCTGTGACCTCTTGCCAAAGCTCCAGGGATTCACTCAGTTGTTGTGATGGCAGAGGACTGTGGGATACCAGCTGCAGTTTTAATGATTTTGCCCCCAGGCACAGATCAGCCAGAGAAATACAGCTACCATTTTTCAACAGAATGGGAACTCTCACCCGGGCAACGCCTCTGTGAAATATGTGTGAATTTGGATATGCCTGTGCACAAACATCTAAACTTGCTTTAATATCACATCTAAGCGATGGCTTCGGCATTTTGTTTCTGGTCACTTTGAGAAATTTTAAATTGCATTATTATACATGTTTTCATAGCTGCTAGCGAGATAACTTTTGAGTGGGAGCAGTGTTGTTGCTGAAGTTGGAAGTTCATTTTAACTGTTTTTCTTTGTTTTCCTCCATGCCGCTTTGTCTCTCTTCATAGCTTCCACCGTACTCTCCCTCTCTCTTTTGGCTCAAGTTTGACAGCAGAACTGCGGCACGTCCTGCAAACACATTGCAATTAGCATCATGCGCTTCAGTGCATCCCAAACCGCTCGCTGATGAAGTTCAATCAATTCGCTTTAATTATAACTTTCTCAGAAACAGCTCTAATTTCTGCAAAAGTTTGATCTCTCAGGGGTTTTTTTTCAATAACAAGCTGTGGCAGGTAGTTTAGAAAAGTAGCCATTTGGAAAGTGCTGTTTATACGTCTATGTTTCTGTCTAATCTCACTCACCTCCTCATGTTCTTTCTCTCCCTGCAGACATTGATGACTGCCAGTCGAATCCATGTCAGAACGGAGGAACCTGCATCGATGAGATCAACTCTTTTGTGTGTCTTTGTTTGCCCAGCTATGGTGGCGCTACTTGCGAAAAAGGTAAAGTGGCAAATGGGATTGCTTCCCCTTTTACTCATTAGTTCATTTTAGTAAACGCTGCATGTGTGCAGGGATGAAATACATTCCCTCTTTCTAATTTCTATTAGTTCGTAGCTTACCTTAATTTTTGGATCAACCGGAAACTTTAAAAGGGGCTTCTGGGACAACCTGATTATACAAAATTACAGTAGTAAAAATGATAAAAGGAGTTATTCAGCATTATTCCCAGAGAGTATATTCCTAATGTTAGTAATATTGTGCTGTTGAAAGTAGCTACTCCAGGATGAGGATAATGCAAAAAAAATACAGAAGAAAAACAGGGCTGTGCAGGACCAAAAGGAAGAGATGATGAAGGTGGAGAAGCAAGGTAACAAGCGAGGATAATAAAAAAAGAAGACTGGGTATTCCTCTGTGTATATGCAAAAGAGAATAAGAAGATGGTTTAAGACCAGTATGTGGAGACAAAGGTAGATTTAGGAAGATGGAGTTAATGAGTTATGTGTCAGTGAAGACAGAGGAGATAGAGGAAATGGAGAAGGAGGGGGTGAATGTAGACAAAGAAGTTGAGGAGGGGGAGACAGGGAAGCCCTGTGGCATAATGTATTGGGTTTATAGAGAACACCTGCGTCCAGCTGGTTTTGTTTCTCATTATGGGAATTCCCATGTGAGAAAAGGGGCATTTCATGGAAACGTGGCCTACATGTCACTGCAGAACACCACTGAGGGGTACTTACAGCTACTGTTTGCATTAGGGTTTGCTTTGAACAGATTTTTACCCGGATTCTACGACAGACATATTATTGGATATTTTCTAATGTAAGAACCGTGCAATCAATGCAGTCTAAAGAAAAGAAGGTCACATAACGCTGACAGTTGAGACTGAAAATGAAACCAAAATTGAAGATAAAAATGGAGAAGAAATGTGTACGGCCCTCACTATGTCTCAGGTTAAAAACAAAGTACAGTTATTGCATAAGTACCTTTGTAGTCTCTCAGGCAGATGTTTGTCTAAATAAACAAATGCTGATTTTCTTAGAAATCATTAGAAAGACATCCCAATTAACTTTCCTGAGAATCTGGATAAATTTCAGGGTTTCTTAAGCATGAAAATAACCTAGTATTAGTTGTCTCTGTATACTCGATACAGTGCAACCAGGGATTTCTCATAGGTAAATTGGCTCATTTGTGATGATGTAATAACTTGGGATGTCAAGTATTAACAAACGTTGGCAAAGAAAACACATTTGAGATATTGAGGGGGGGAATAACTGCGTAAAGCAAACTGTGAATCTCCTAAAATATGAGCCTTAAGATGGCGCAATTAAATTTAAAAAGTGAAAACCAATGAAGACAGCTGAGCTGACGAGTTTTAGGTAGAGGGAGAGTTAGAAAATTGTGCTTAATTAAATGCAGCCAAGCTAAGTTCCTGCCCATTCAGGTTGACCTTTGACCTTATCTCAGAAGAAGAGTTGTGTCTCTGAAGATGTGTCTTTTCTTTTAATGCAAGTTTGGCTTCTGGTCTCTTTTGCTTTTTACTACTCTTTTCTGATCTGGGACTTTGAGGGAACAACAATCGATGCTGCGCAAAGAGCGGGAAGAGAATGAAGCACAATGGACATTTTAAATGTTGAAAACTTTAGTTTTGGTTTTGGCAGGTTGCAAAAAGAAAAGTAATGACATGTAAGCAGAACAAAAACACAAAGCTCCAAATTAGCTCTGCTCTTTGACAGCGTGCAGGTTCGTTTCCACAGCAGTTTGACACTCTAGTCCTCACTGACACATATTGACTACTGTATACTGACTTATACTGTAACATTTCTGCTCACGAATTAGCTCTTTTCTTTTCTTATGTAGGTGCTTTTCTGTACATCAAAAGTAAGACTTAAAGTGTACACTGGTGTTTATCTATTAAACTCTTAGTCCCTTTTCTTTTCTGCACTGAGATAATTATTAAAAGAAAACTAATGCATTACATTACTTAATTACTCCCTAGAGACAGTAATTTTTTACGCTTCATGTGACATTATTTGTGCATCACTCTTTAACATAACCTAAAGTGCACTATCATATTATTACAAGTTAACAATGTAAGCCTACAGCCACATGCCGAATCAAATGCCTATCCCAATGAGAACATGCTTACAATCTTTCTTTTAGTGTTTAAGTTTGAATATAAAAGTTGAAAACCAGCCCAAAGAGATTTCAATTTAACTTTCAACTCAATTTCAATTTATTTATTTATACAGCACCAAATCACAAAAAACAGTCACATCAAGGCGCTTTATATTGTAAGGTAGACCCTACAGTAATACATACACAGAAAAACCCAACAATCATATGACCCCCTATGAGCAAATGGGTGTGGCAACAACTCTGATGTAGCAAAGTTGTTGCCACAGCAATTCTACAGTTGAACTATGTAAAAATGGAGGCTGCAATATGTTGGCTGTGTCAAAGTCACTCACCACTGACTTTGTTACCCGTTGAAGATCGGGCTGTGGCCGCTGTGCTCGGGTCTGCATACAGACAGACTAAACATCACTCTGGGTTCTTCACCTACTGTAATAGTATTCTGTCTGTGCAGATGTTTGCAATGAGCCCATTTTGTGTTAGTATAATGCAGCTGTTTCTGCCCTGGGTGTGATTTGCCATGTACCATAACACTCGTGCTTTTGTGGAATAAAAATAAATGTACTGTCCATATCTGTGCTCCTGAGAAGTCATAGACTGATCTACCATGTTCCTTCTTCTTTCACACAAACTGAAACCAGCTGATTTTAGTGTAATTGTGCAGAGGGAAAAATGCACCTTTGACATTTTTTTTTTTTTGCTATCCACCTATCATGCAGACAACTGAAGATCATTTGTAATGAATATTGGCATAATTGTAACAGAAATGTGATTATTAATTTAGTACAGTAACACGTTACTTTGTAAAGCAGTCCACCCAGGATTTAAAATCTTATTATAGTTTTTATTTTTTTTTTGAAAAAGCACACACAACATAATTGAAAGCAATGCAACACACACTACAGAACATTGAGCTTAGCATTATCTCAGAGCAACACAGATGTAAACAATAATGGAGCCACAGCTTGCTGCAGTAAGAAACAGTAAAATCAGAAGGCTGAAGTTTGGATGAAAGTGCTTGGAAGGATGCAGCTTTAGTGAGAAGTGATGAGTGCTGAGACTGTGTGCAGTTATAGTTGTCAAAAATAAGTATGTTAGCTAACATTAGTCTAAGCATCAGCTGTTCCAGGACTGGCATTGTACACAAAGTCATATTTGTTGTGTACTAAAAAGCTTTTACTCCATTTCAGCTGTCCAGTGCTGCCGTACAGTAGCTTGTTGTTTTACAGTCACTATTTCAAGTGCTTTCTCATTCACTTCTGTCTGCTTTTAGACTGAAAGTGCTGATTTAACTATTACCATGCTGTCATATTGCAGATTTTAATAAATGTCACAGATGTTTGATGTTATTGAGATTCTTTTGGAAGGTTTCAAATGAGTTTTGTAAACCCTTTACAATACCACAGTAGGGCATTTTGACTTGAATATATTTCTTGAAAGTCCAACAACTTCATTCACAAGCTGTGTTAAATCTTCTAAATGCTGCCTTTAATCTCACTGGTCCCTGTATTTTCATTAGTTCTCATCTACCTCTTTTTGATCTTTAACCAGAGCAAATGTTACTTTGGTCACAGCATTTTGTAATTTTCCTTGAGCTTATGATTGTCTCTTTAATATTCATTCACTTCCTGTGGTGCAGATCATGAATAAACAAACAAAAGAAAAACATTTAGGCATAGTTTAAAAGTCCCATAAAAATGCAGAGCTTCTTCAAATCAGGGTTGGTTATTAAATGCTTGATTGATCTCACGAATTAGACTTTGATATCCTTCAATATTGCATCTATAAGACATATAAGAAAAAGTGTAGTTTTTTCTTTGCCAAACACAGAGTACCTGAGTGCGCCTGTCGTTTGACATGCACAGGAGCTCTGCGTACGTTTCCTCTCCTGCTGCGTTGCTGCCTTCATGGCTGATTGGGAGCAGCAGGACTGATTGTGTAAATCTAAAGTCTCTGTTTTCCTGTCGCTTTTATCTCTCGCTGCTCTGCACTCGCAGAAATGTGGGATTCAGCTGTGAAAAGTGCGATTCGCAACAGGCGTCGCTCTGCCATTTCAGCGTGATCTCAGTTTGATATCCAGAGGGAGGTCTGAACTGCGACAGAAACGGCAGAAATGAACTCATTTGTTCCGCCGAAGCTTCCATCCATTTAAATGTCAACCAATTGGTCCCCGTCTCACTAAAGTGGTCCGGTATTTTTTTTCTGTATCATTGGTTGTGTGTACTTGAGTGCAAGTGTGCATACGTGTGTGACTGTGCTTGTACACGTTCAGGTCTATGTGTTGTGAGCTCACAGCCTTGGATGCAGGGTAGATCCAGTCAGCTGCTTCCTCCGGCCTGTTACCATGGTGATCCAATCTGAGAGTCAATAATAGTAAGTTGACAGGGCTGAAATCCTTCAGTGAATGTGCCGAGAGAGAAGGAGAAGGCTTGTTACTGTGCAATTTTAGCAATTATATTTACATTTCACATTTTATTTCTTTTTCTTGAAACAAATTGTAGAGCTTTAGATTTCAGAGACATTGTTGATAATCTTGTCATTCGTAAAGCCTTTAGCAGGATTTGCTGTGTAATAACTTAACAATCCATACTTATGCAGATTTTTTGTTGTTGCCAGCAATGAAAGGAGATTTGATAAAAAGAATAGGAGGTTTGCGCTTAGCTTAACAAAGACACCAGTCAGTTGTTTCACTCGCGTTGCGCTGTTGAGTCTGTCCCGCTGTAATTTGGCTCACTGCCTAATCAGCGGAGGCAGAAACCACATCTTGCTTGGCTTGACTGAAGTGAAAAGTGACGGGCAGAGAATTAACTCCCATCAGCTTCTTTCCTGCTGTCTGCTTTTTTTTATTCACTCCACAGTTCTTTTCCCTACATCTTTCTAGGGAGAAAAACGACATAATGTGTACAGCTGAGAGTGTGGATTTGTTTCTTTACTATTCCACTACAGCACACACCTGTGTTTCATGTCAGCTTCATTTTTGTTGTTTCCTCTCCCTACCTTTCTGCTGTCACTCCCTGCGATTCTGGCATCCTTTTGCGCCTCTCATCTCCGGTGCACCACAGGAGTCTTTGTTACGCTCTGCGAGTGTGTGTTTGTGTTTTTGCCTGTGTGAGCGCATCTTTGTCAGTGTGTCTGTTTGGGTGCATCTGCTGTTTTGTGTATGTGTGTGTGAAGTTTCACAGAGCTGTGAAGTTACAGATCTTTCAGCTAAACTACCTTTACTCAGCCACCAAACACTCACATGTCCTAGCGTTTCTTTTGTGAGGATCCTCGTTGACATTATCCAGAATTCACACTCCCTTAACATGAGCCAGAACTTTAATCTTAACCCACCAACAGGCCTCTGAAGAGAATGAGGACCAAAAATGGTCATCACTTTGCATATCAAAAAAACAAATTACATCAATCCTCAAAAAGAAAAAAGGCACAAAAGTATAAATGATCTCAGATTCCCTCTTTTTTTTCTGTTTGTTGTTTTCATTGTTGACATGCTGACCAAGACTGAGGCTGCAAAATGAAGACAAAGTGCTAAAAAAAAACCACTGCAATTTCACACATAGCCACTTGAAACTGTTCCATAATTGACTGCATATAAAAGTCTGATGTAGCCACAGTGATGGCACCCACTAGTTAGTGGGGTTCTGTTTTGAAGCCATGCATTCCCAAAGCAACTTAATCATTATTGATTCCCAGTTTTGAAGCTGAAATAAAATATCCAAACAATGGATGATATTTTCATAACTCACCAATTAAAACTTTATGAAGGACTGAAATTACACAATATTACTGGCAGGTCACTTAGTGTGACATATGGGTGCCAATTACAGTCTACTAGGTTTCACCTGATAGATCATTGGACTCAATTAAGCATGCTAGCATTACATGTAGCTGCTCTCTTACTCCAGACAAAATACAAATGGCAAATGGCTTCTATCCTACACTTGAAGCCTTAAAAATTAAGTCCACAAACCAATGTGTGCTATCACACTGTTATTATTTTTTTTTTTTTTTGCCATATTTTTCCATTTTCCAGGTCCAGGGAGCAGACACAGACCACAGCTAAGAGGTTTAAAAGATTTATTGACAGAACTGAAGGAGTTAACTATGGACTGTTAAACTAAGAACAGTGTTGTCAGGAAATGCTGGAGGTTTCTGTAGGCAGGGAAACAGGCAGTTAGCAAGGACCAGGGAACTATAACAGTTACTGAAGACTAACAGTGATTAGTCCTGTGACCTTTTGTGAAGATGGAAGCAGGTGATGTTGGGAGGCTTATAAGCAAGCAGTCAAGTTTTCAAGTGACTGAAGGTGAATTTGCTGGAGAGTGGACAGGTAGTTGACAAACAGTTTGATTCCACTGTAGAACGAATTCCAGCATGGATGGAGGTACGTAACCTGCTGCATTGTATTCTGCACTTCTTGCTGGAATGTGGGAAACAACTCCAATGAACCTGCATACACAGGTAACTGGAAAACAGGCATGCAGAAAGTGTTACATGCTAGAAAAATGCAAGTGCAAAGACTAAACTGGGAGAACCAATATCCCACCACTGCTCACAATCTTGAGCAGTAGGTCAGTGCTTAAAAACACGAAGTTTGATTAGGGAATGCGTTGCAATTGAGCGACCGGATTGCTCCACCTGTAGGCAGAGCACAGATGGACCCACCTCTCCGCTTGAGAACACAGAGTCAGCAAAAGGGAAAGAGAGGAAAGAGGAAGGAAAATGAAAAAAAACAAAAACAGTGCATGCCTGGATCCTGACAACAGTCTATGAATGTGTACATACATCCCAAAACAGCCAAAACACTTTACCTATCCATGTATCCATCTAAATGCAATGTTTTCCTGCATGTCTAGTTATTAAATGGCTGCTTAGATTGCAGCTGAACACTTTCATTCAGGCAGTGAAGTCAGTGTGACGCATAACAAAGTTTCAAAACCAACAGCTTAATACGTTTAAAATCCAATCCACCGGAAATAACTTCTGACTCCCCCTCTCAGTGTTCCTTTATAGAACAATAATCTACAAATTAGAAATAAAAAGCCTGTCTTAAAAGGATTGTGTTGCTAATTAATCCCAAGATGTCTGGTTGCTGCTTGGTTATCTTTGAGAAATGTGTTTGCTGCCACCCTAAACACACAGAGTGCCGGCAAGGAGTGGTTCACATGTCATCCATCTTCTCTGACACCCCTTTCTGTTCCTCGTACGCCAAATCATTAATATTTATTGTGTGGTTTTTGGAAGGACGTGCTACAGCTTAGTAGGCTGCACAGCTGTTAGCGGAAAGCGTGACCGCTGAGTGCTGGTTGAGCACATAAACAAGCATGCCAGAAGTTTCTCCCAGAGGTGTGTTGGTGATGATTGCAGCCATCAGAAAGTGCAGCAAAAACATCACATGCCACAACCATTCATTGAAATCCAATATAAATTCAGTGGAAGTCAAATTGTTCCAGACAGGCTGGCTCACCTTTTCGACTGGCATACACATTGTCAAACACACACAAGCATACATTACATATACGAGCATAGAACTGAAATACTAAGTTGTTTCTGACAGGAAAACAAAAACTCAGAGCATTACAGGGAAGGGGAAGCAAAGTAGAGCACAACCCACCCAAAGAGGATGCCAGGTGAATCTGGGACAGAGAGCTATGAAGACTTTTGAATATGTCAATTCCAACAGCAACACCAGTGCTGTAGATTGGATGCAGACAATCTAGTGAAGCCTACACACTGCGGCTAATGAGGAGCAGAGCAGTCTGAGTCGACTAATAGTAGGAAGTGTCTCAGAAAGCACCAGATGCAGTCCTCCAGTCAATCTGTCACTGCTCAAGTTTTTAAATCACTTCCTCACACTAACTAATTTCCTCTTATACCAGTTTACCTTTTTCTCTTGCTTACACTGAAACAGATTTTCTTGTAATTTTGAGTTAGGAGGGATAATTATTTGTGCACTTTTTTACAAGGATTGTGGGGGGAATATTTTTCCTCTGTCGTCCCAAAAAAAAACTACCCACATTCTGCACCTAATGATTTAGGTCCACTGTCACCACCTCACTAACCTCAGTGGCCTCACCCATCCTCTTGTTAATGTGCCTTAAGCACAATCTATTCATAATTTCATGCAACTTCATACATTAGTCTGTCTACGGGCTTTTGGAGAGTGTTACTACTAGAAAGTATTTTTTAGAAGTGTAGAAAACATACTTGGGCTAAACTGAAAATGACTAATATTCTGATGGTTTGGAGATAAAAACAGAGGAGAACTTTGCTCCTCATCTTGGTTGCTGCATTAGATATTACCCAGTTTTTACACTTGTACTGCATCCCTAAACTAAAAATCTGAATTTCCCAGTGGAGCTGTATGTGAGTGTGTAAAATGTGTAATCTGAATCTGGGAGACTGATGATTAAACTGTCTTTTATCCAGTGAATTCCTTGGGAGCGAGTGGCTTGCTTTAAGCACACTGTAGCCAAGCAGCAATTTCACATAAAAAGTATTTCCAGTTGTGATAAAGTGTCAGATGCAAACTCAGTTTTTAAGGTCATTCTTTCAGATTTATTGTATGAAAGGTGTAATCAAAAAACAGGATTTTAATGTATTTCTAAATACCTTGATCTGTAATGGTGCATAATACTAAGTAAAGCTTTAAAATAAGAAAAAGTACAATGTGCAGTAACTGTGTTCAAAGTGAAGTGGATTAAAAGCAGGAAGCAGCATAAGATGGAAATAAAGTAAAAGTATGTTAAACATAAATAAAGTACTTGAGTGAATGTACTCAGTTACATTCCTACTGGTTTAATGGCTTTGATACTTCCCATACCTCCACCCCAAACACCTTCCTGTATTTAAATTGAATTATGTAAGTGCAAATTGTTGAGAAGACCAATGAATGCATGGAACTTAAAAGCCAGTATCTCAGATTTTGTTTTATTTTTATTTAATTTTATTAATAGTGCTCTCTGAAATATATAGTATTTTCTAAGTTTAAAATGAAGGAGACTGCTTTGTATGATGAAGAGGTCAGGCATTGTTGCAAAAGTCAGTCAAAAAAGTAATCACAGGGAAGCGACGGTTTGGTTCAGTGGGTGAGCAGGCGACCAAACGCTGTATGACTAACAAGTAGTAGGCCCGGGTTCAAGCCTCGGACCTTCACAGCATAAGAGATTGTGAGGCAGTTATATTTTTTTTTCTTTGACGTGCTGCAATAATACAAAATCTATAAAGTTATTCACACATTCAGATTTCTACTGAGTCAGATTCATGCCAGGTTTTGCCCATTCCAGGCCAGTTCGTCTTCATCACGTCAAACTGGCCATTCCGGAAATCCTGTAGGTCAATTTAGATGTCTTCTCTACTATTATAACACTAAAGTGCAGTGTTGCGGTGTATTTTCACTGCGTCTGAGACAAACAAATAGAGACAATGTGTCTTGGTGTAATTTGTGGTGGAGCTGCAGCCTTTCTTCTCTGACTGAGACAAGCAGAGTGTACTGAGAGTTTACAGCTACACTTGTTACTGTAAGTGCAATCATCACAACCTTTGTGAGTAAAACCCAGACCCAAATGTTCATCCAAATGGTGATGAACTGTATTTCTAACTACTTTGCCATCCACTCCACTGCATTTACGTGACAGGCATAAATGTAATGGACTTTATGCAAATGATAACTTTATTTACCCTGCTAAACAAGTACTTAATGTCTTCTTTTTATTGTATGAGCTTACATTGTTTGCCTAACAGACTGGTCTGTGTGAACAAGTTCAAGCTGGCCAGTAGTTACAGCATCTCCTCCAGTCCCATAATGGTCACAAAACACTGCCTTGCACTTACGTGTTTCAAAAAGACCACAAGGTTAAAGCAAACTGTTAAAAAACGATCTAAAATGAAAGCTGGCTGTGTGTGACTAAACTGCCAGCTCAGTTTGTCACTTATCTTCAAATTTTCTAAATTGTTTTAAACTTGGCTCCAGGCTAAAACAGCAGCCACCCCCACTCATTCTTCAGCTGCATTAGACGGGTGCTTGCTACATCAGCTGCAGAGGGAGGGGGAAGAAATGAGCGATAGTGGCTGATGTCTGTCTTCATCATTCCGTCTAAACTTCAGTGAACTTCATGTCAGAAATATGATTTAGTTTTCTGACATTTTGCATTTGTTTCTGGTGAGTTATTATTTTGTGACTTTGAAGGTTGCCCTAAACTGCTCTGGAAACTTTTACTGGTTCTTTTCGTTATTCAGAGTATTAAAAAAAAAACTATTTTAGGGGGATCACTAAAGTAAAGATAATATTATATTTGTAGACCTGGTTAATAGTGTTTCCTTGACTATATTAAAGCAGAGAACCACTGCCATCTTCAACCTGCATTTTCAGAGCCTAAGCCCTCCAGAAACTTGGAGAATATTTGTCTCTACAGTCTTGGTCTGCCACTGTACCCTCAGCACTTTGGCTAGACGTGTGGTAAACAAGCCCTGGTTTGCTGTTTAAGGTCAGCCTCTTCTTGTTTAGGTGAGAACGGAGACGTCTGAATGGACACAGCGTTGTTTTGATTCTCACAATACTGCTGCTGTCTAAACTGGCGAAAAGCTTGACTCATAATTAAATTTTGTGCATCCTGTGGGTCTTTAGAGGCTATTACCGCTAATGAAGATCCAAGCGTTCAAATAACATGTCGACCAAGACATGTGCAAGACTGAGAAGTGAGGGAGCTGAAGCTTCTTGGATTACCTTGCCCACAGCAATCTCCTGAAGGAAAACACGTGCACAGTGAGAAAGTCAGGTGAACGCACACAGAGGCAGGTATTCACATAGAATATCCCTGAGGTTTTGCCTAAGCCTGGCAGAGACTTTTCAAATTGAGCAATAGCAAGGTTTACTCTCATTCCATATGCTAGTGTGTTCAACACTTGCCAGTTCTCTCTCCAAGCAGTAAACCTTGAGAGATGAGAGGTAATTTTTTTCTCATTCAGGGTGCTTAATTAAACAATGTTCCTGAAGCAACTGTTATCCTCCTCCCCGAATGAAAGAAAGTTCAGGCTGAAGAGAAAGAAAATGTGGAGAAGAGAGCAGAAACAGAAAGGAAGCATCTGAACAGGTGCTAAGAAAAGATGAAAAGAGAGGAAGTGTGTTCCAGTGGTGTGCATTAATGAACATTTCGGATGGAAGGTTGTAAAAAGTAATACTTTGAGGTGCGCTGGAGGTTTACCACGATTCTGTTCTTCTTCTTTCTGATATTCCCAAGAAAATTGTACTCTGATACTGAAGTTCTGAAGCCTGCCTTGCAGTATCACAATCTCTTTTGTCTTTCATTTGTTATCTCAGAGTTCATTTTCAGCACAGAAAGTTTTCCACATAGGATTTTACCCTGAATTTCAACCACAGGTGCAGGTTCCAGGTTTGTACCTCTTCACACAGCATTACCTTTGAGTAATAACACAGAACCAGTCACTTGGGGGTATTACTTTCAAGTAATATGCATTTTATTAACTAATTTGGTTTTAATGGGGGAAATCATTATTTGATCCCCTGCTGAATTTGTAAGTTTTCTCTCTTATAATGTAATGAACAATCATATTTTATCATAGTTACATTTTAATTAAGAGAGAATTCATCTCAGTGCTTCACTGTGTTCTCTGGGTCATACTCAGCATTTTTCTTCCTCGATGAGTCGAGTTGATGCTAAAGAGTTAGATTATGGTTTCATCTTTTCCCCAAGCCTCTTTGAACCATTTAGATGTTCACTGGCAAACTTAACACAGACAGGAGGACCTTGCGGGTGTTGCAAGATTTCAATCCATTACAGTGTAGTGTGCTACCAATGGTGTTCTTGGTAACTGTGATGCCAACTGCCTACAGATCTTTTACAAGCTCCTCCCATGTAGTTCTGGGCTTGTCCACCACCTTTCTCATGCTCATTCTTACCCTATGGTCATTTATGCTTCTTCCACTTCCAAATAATTGACAGCTGTCACCTTCTCATCCAATCTTCCTGCTGATTGTCTTGTAGCCCATTCCATCTTTGTGCAAGTCTTCAATCGCATCCTTTCACAGCTCTTTGGTCTTGCCCATGGTGCTGGAGAAATTGGAATGGGAGAAACAGATATTAAGGACAGGTGTGTTTTTTAGAAACATAGGCTGAGATCAGCTGTATTTGTAATCAATGGATTTATTGATTTCTGGCTGGGTTGTACGGGATAAAATACCTATTTGCACTCATTGATGTGAAAATAATGTTATCACTTTTATTTAATGTGGGTTTTTTCCTAGATTTTTGTTGATATTCTTGTAAGTGAGCAAGCTTAAAAATTCAGCAGGAAATCAATTATTTCCCCGCACTGTAAAAGCAATCATCAGATCTTTGTTTTGATAGAGCCAGGTGGGTGCTTTTCAGTGTGAACATAATGGCAGGTCTCTTCCCCTACTTCAGTGCAAACATCTGACAGTCACTGTGTTCTACGCAATAATAACCAATCTGTTGTTTGTTTAGTTTTTTTATTGGTCTAATTTCCCAAAATGTTTTTTGTGGTTTTTCAGGTGGTAGTTAAAACACAAATGTGCTGAAGTCATAATTCAGTTGTAGAGTTTTATTTTTCTGGCTGTGTGATTCCTGGCAATTCTCTTAAACTCTATTTTGTTCATTTGAGGCTGATTAACAAATGATTAGCAAACAGATGCCTGTTTATACATCCAGCTGATACGGCTAATGGTTTTGGGACACTTCATTAAAAATACCCAGTGGCCACTGTACAGGCTCTCCACGGTTTCCAATATCTGTCTCTTTAGGAGAGATTCTCCGGTACTAATTTTCCAGTGCTAATTTTCTCTGTCTAAGACAAAGGGCAACTTCAAGAGCTAATTAAAACAAAAGTGGCAAAAACTGCAGTTCCTCCATGTGTCACTGGAGGTTCACTCCAAACAGTAGCCGCCTAAGTTAAAATGTTCAGCTTTGCAGCACTCAAAAAAGCATTTACACTCTGGTACAAGAAAGGCTTTGGGTTCTATTAAACAAAATTATAACTCATTTACCTGGATACTAGAGGCAGCGTTGATTGGCACATCACTGAAGTGGATGTAACTATTTTGACTGTAGAGTTATATGTATATCTGTACTTTGTACCTAAACAGTTTATGGATGCAGCTGGCTAATCAAACTTGTTAGTAATGTCTGATTAACTAATTCTACCTTTTCATAAGGTAACTTCTGACTCTAGAAAAAGAGGCCTTGAAGCTTTAAAAAGGCAGAGTCCAAAACCAGTCAATGACATCACGTTGGCTACATCAATGTTTTATTCTTTCTCTAGTCTAAACACTGGGTTTGGATGAGCTTTTTGCTTCCTACTGCTGGAAATACTGCTGATCAGAATGTTGAAATTCAACTACAATTCTAAGCACAGTTAATCTGCTAAAGTAAGTTGACCAGCAGCTTTTAGAAGTCTCTGACATTCTGAAATGACCCTCTCCTCAAGATGAGGTCATCTACCTTAATAATAGTACTCAGGTCTTGATTAAAACATACCATTTCTAATCAATATGAGGGCCCGGTGGCGCCAGTGTCCGGCAGCCTCGCCTCTGTCAGTGTGCCCCAGGGTGGCTGTGGCTACAACGTAGCTTGCCATCACCAGTGTGTGAATGTGTGTGTGAATGGGTGGATGATTGGATGCGTAAAGCGCTTTGGGGTCCTTAGGGACTAGTAAAGCGCTATACAAATACAGGCCATTTACCATTTTTTACCATAATATTCTAAACTTTTAAGATGATCTTTGTGGGTACAATTTGAATCACTGTTAGGTTTTCCCAATGGGTTACTTTTTTTTTATTCTTTTAAGCCGTGACTTGAACATTTTCGTTTTGCTTATATGTTTAATCAGTGATTTAGTTTGGAATGCTTAAAAAGGACTATTCCATTGGTACCTACTCGGATTGACTCGCCACAACTCAACTCGAATCGACTGGTTTTCCATTACAGTTTAGTATTTCCTAATGGTCATTGTCATAGCAACACGGATGAGCATCCCGCAACGTAATTAACATACAACACAAACACTACCACAAAGGTGGATGTAAAAGCAAGAATATATCTGCTCGGTCTGTGGCTTTTCGTCAGAATCGGGGACCATGGTGTTGTTTTTTTGTAGCTATTTCCCTCATTGCCAGATTTCAGAAATGGCAGTTTTGATTTTCATGAACAAGACACTCATGACTCATCTAGTGACTCTACTGACTAACCAATCAGTGGCATGCAGTCGGTCACATTTTAGTACCTGTTTGGATCGCTTGAAGCCCCAGCCAAGCAGGTACTAAAAAAGTACCTGCTACCAGGTACTATGACCTAATATAAAAGCCCTGAAAACTGTAGCGAACTGTGCTGAGTCGATTCGAATAGGTAGTAATGGAAAAGAGGCTATACTGTGAAGCACTGCTGTTGTCATTTGCTATCCGGTCGTTAAGTGATGACGTGACGAATCCTACTTCCGGGCCTAAAGTAGTCTGCGTTTAATATGGCTTTTGTGTTGTTAACATGTTTAATGTTATGTATTTTCTTCTATTTAATCTCAAAAAACTCCTAAAACAGTCAGTGATCACTGTTGACCTCCCTCGGCTTTTATTACCGCTAATCATTTATTTAAGCTCAGTTTTTAAAACCTTAGGATGTAACTACAGCCCAGCCCATGCAGCAGTATATGAATAACTAACCTCGTATTGTGGATGGATTATCTCAGTTGTTCTCCTGGCTGAAGTTTGGTCCTTTTACAGCATCCTGCCATGCGATTACATTTGTTCCTGACCACCGAGAACACTCACGTTAACTTTTATCGAGTGGAAAAAAAGTTAGCTTGTTTATATTATGCTAACATAGCTGTGTCGCTAGCGGTCACGTAGCACATCATTATATACCAGCTAGCCAAACTTCAGTAACCCTACAAACGTCACTGCTGTTTAGTTTTCTGTCTTCATTTGTGTTGGAAGTGATAACAGAGCTGTACGTTTTAATTTGTTTCCAAAACCCCGCAGTCAGGACATGCTATATTGTATTTAGATAGAAGCTAGCGAGCTAACTTCCTGCTAACTTCTAACTCCGTTAAATGTCATAAATTCCGTTTTCATGGATGTCTGGATGTTAAACTCAATTGTTACACCTGGTAGAGCAGAACGCTGATCATTTTATTAAAGATGAAAGACTTTAGACAGTTTTTCAACTCTCAGTAATGCCATAGTGATCGTTTGATATATGGACCTGCAGCGGAGTTTAGGCCCAGACACGGCTAGTGACGTCAGACTTAACGACCGGATAAGAGGTAAACTGACATGATTTAACAACTAGTCAGGTAGAAATTTTCATAATTTAAATAACTAGAAAAAACTTAGATAGGGGTGGTAACTCTCTAGTGATTTAGTTGCAAATAACTTCTTTCATTTAAACATTGACATGTGTCCATTGTTCATTTGAATACTAATGTCTGATTTAGACTTCTGAGGTAAATCTCTCTATATAACATAACCTACATAAGTGGTTGATATTGTTGCCAACAGAAGAAACACAGAGGGAACTTAAGCTGCTACTAAAAGTAACAAAAACATTAACTAAAACAGGATGCAAAAGTGAAACTCCTGACCATAATAAACATAAGGTAAAACAGGAGTCAGGGACTCAAAGGTTTTACAGAGAATTAAGCTTACAGTGTAGCAGAATAAAGAAATCAAAACCCAACAAACACAGAATTGAAACACTTGGAATAACAATATAAACTCAACTAAACCCAAACTCACTTATATTCACAAGGGATTCAAAACCCCAAAACATTACACTTTGTTAATTAATGCATGTGGGCACCAGTTTAATTCACTAGTTAAGCAGGCAACCAGTTGCGATGCAGCGGCCTGGGCAGGCAAAAATATAAAAATCAAGTACATACTTTTTTTTAAAGTGTATTATACAGTAATAAAATGTGACCTGTCACCTGCTATAGGTGTGTTTACCTACCTTAAGCTTTGCATTAGCTGCAAGCCTTTAAAGCCATTACCGGCCTACTCTTAGAATAACACTGGCAAAGATGCAGACAATGGATGTACACCAATATATTAACATCATATGCTAAGTGCACACTGTGCCCACCCATATAAGACGGACCAGCTGTGTGCCTGCTGTGTGAATTGTTGCCTTTTCCGTCTAAAGGCTCCAGCTGCCCTCTCTTTTACCTCAGCCTCCTACATCAGCATCAATCTGCAAAGACACATCTATGGGATAATTATGCAGAATGAGCGCTCAGACTGGCATCAGTCATTCATGTTGCACTCTGAAGCTTTTTTTACTGTAACATCCATTACTCCTAATTGTGAGAATCACACTATTAGAATGTTCCATTAATCAATGCAGCACTCATAATAACCATTATTAATTCCTCAGCCAGTGGCACATTCTCGTCACATTCTCACCTTTATCAGCAGATTCTCGCTGTCTCTCTCACTCATTTGCTCTCTCTCTGGACTCCTGTCATCTGCCCTCTTGCAAATGGCAACACTGGCCTGTCAGCCTTCAAAGTCTCAAACGGGGAGAACACAAAATGGCAGCACACGCAAACACGCGCAAACGTGAGCACATGGCGTTTCATCATTCAGGAGATCTAAAAGAGGCGAGTAGCAGCAGAAGTATCACTTGGTGATGTGGATAAACGACCCAATCAGTCAACTGGAAGTGTATGGCCTTTTATTTCCTAACTGCTGTTCACTAAAGTCTGTGGGAATATTAATCGCTGAAATGTACCCCCTACGTCTCCCTCCTCCTGACAGAGGGAAAACGGGAAAAAGAAGACGACTTGAATAATGTCTAAATATTTGAAGAGGTTGATGTGATGTCTGGCTTTGAGCCTCACTGTCAGCGAGTGGGAGAAGAAATCAGCAGAGACTAGGTTGAAGATCTGAGGGGGAGAAAACATGCCTGTTTATTTTTGATCTCTCCTTTTTCTTTCTCTCTGTCTTGCTTTACTTTCGATTTCTTTTTCTGTCTCTCTCTTCTCTGCCCTCCCACACTGTAGCTCACTGCTTTCTTAGCTCCCGTTTTTCGTTCTCCTCAGACTCCACTTTTTTCTCAAGCCTATGTAGAAGCCTATGAAAAGCCCCTGTTTACTGTTCACAGCCCCTGTTTTAAAATGACTGGTTAATGCCTAATTGGGAGCAACGGTAACCTTAAATACTCACTGACTCCCACTGTGGACCCCATAGCAGAATGTGTGTGAGTCAGTCAGTGTGTGTGTGTGTGTGTGTGTGTGTGTGTGTGTGTGTGTGTGTGTGTCGTCTCTCTCTTTGTGACACCTACCCTGATTCTCCTGTCCCTGTTCCTGTAGATAACAACCCTTTCTCCACTTCCATGAGCCAAACTGGACTCACTCCCGATTGTAATACAATGTACCAGCTGCCATGTGGGTAAACACACTAGCAGGTAGCTAGCGGATGTGATGACAGAGTGAAAGAGTGTGTTTGCAGTCAGCAGAGGAAATGACAGCAGCAGTGACTGATTTTTGGTCCCAGAAGACCAAAGATAACACTGTGCTGGCAAATGCTAATCGACTTTGTGTGTTCAGAAGTGTACTATCTGCACAAAGGACGGCTGGAAAATTCAGCACGTCCCCTGCGAAGCATCCCTAATCCATCCCTTTCCTTCCTTAGGGCTCATCATAGACTGTATATAAAATACTGCATCAAACATTCATATAGTAAGCTTTATGCCAACAAAATACTGCATAGTCAGTCATGTGAAAGCTCTGTGACAGCATTTTGCAACTTTTTGGAACTTTTTTATCTTTTGGTCCCACCCACGTGGTAAGAAATATAGATACAGTTACAAAGTAATGCACCAGGGATGTGCGGCTGCATGGATTTGGCTGATTATAGATGATACTGGGTTGCACTGCAGAAAAAGTTGAGCCAGGTTCAACTTATTCAACTGTGTTGTTTGGCTGGAGCCCAGGGGTGCAGCATCAACAGAATAGCCATATCCAAACAAATGAAAAAGCTTTTCCACACAGGCCTTCTGTTGGTTGAGCAGTCTGTTCTTTTTCTTTTGAAGATTATTTAAGCAAGCATTAAGGGGGGAAAAAGGCTATTGGCGTCCTATCACTAATAAACATGCAGGCTTAGGGAACCAAGAATTAAAGACAAATGTTTGTCGGGGGTATTTTGCTGTTTTATGCTTCTTTTTTTCTTTTTCTGTTTTTACTGTATGATCTTGCTGGAGCTCAGTGAGCTTCATAATACTTAATGAAACTTTTTATGAGTCATGAAAAAACTAAAAACGACCACATTATTCATCCTTATTTTGAATGAAAGTAAAAGACACAGAGATAGCTTTATATTTTATATACAGACAGATTTATGAACACTTTCAACTGGTCTGTGCAAATCAACAAGTTATTTTTGCCTCTACCAGCCAATCCTTTTTCATGCTCTGTAACAAGAAGAGTGCTGTTAATGGACTTCAGTTCTCTCACCTTTATCTCCTTGCCTTTGCTCTCTGTTGCAGTCATTAGTGATTTTTAACATTTCTGTTCTCAAGAGCTTTAAAATGGATTTAACTCAAAGATGCCTCAAAAGCCATTAGATTCTTATTTTGTCATCAGTGATAGCCAGGAAGTTATATTTTTAGGTTAAGTAGTGTTTCTTAGAGTGTCAGCTGAGCTTACATGTGAGGGTTTTCACTTGTTGAGACAAAACCATTTATACCATCTTTTTTGTTTAAAATTTGAATCATAAAACACATACTCTTCAAATTCAAACTGTAAAGGAAAAGAACCAGCAGCACTAAGTCCCCATAATGTGAAAGCAAATTCATTCTAAAATGAGCAACAACCTCCACATAAATCCAAACGTGATGTTAAAGCCAGGCTCATCTTGTTCTGAAGCAGCGGGGCGGACCAGAGAGCCAGTGAGCTGCCCAGAGGAGGCTGAAACTGTTAAAATGGCTAATTGGGTTTCATGTCATTAGCGCGTTTTGAGGTCATCAGATTAATTCCCCAGACTACCAAGAGACATTTGAGCAGGAAAAGAAATGAAGTGATACTCCACATTTACATCATTTACAATACAGTAGTAGCCATCTCACACCACTGCCCAGAAGTCAGTGTTATATCAAACAAAACCAGGGTAATCTGGAAAGCAGTCCTCTTGATGATTTTAATAAAATGACCATTTACTTTATGAGTAAGTCATCACAAGACGATAAACCTGATCAGACATTTGATGGAAGCTTTTGGGCTCTGACGCATCCAGAGATACTATAGACCAGCGGTCCCCAACCTTTTTTGTGCCACAGGCCGGTTTATGTCCGAAAATATTTTTACAGACCGACCTTTAAGGTGTCACGGATAAAAACAACAAAATAAAACCAGTACCGATACCAGAAAAAAAGAAGATGTATTCATGACACACAGGAAAAGACCCAGTGAAACTGAGTTAACGATAAAAAAATAATAATAACAACCGCTAAAAACTCTGAAAACCATAAATTTCACACCCGAGCCTCAACTCTCGCGGCCCGTTACCAAACGACTCACGGACCGGTACCGGTCTGTGGCCCGGGGATTGGGGACCGATCCATTTCTTGTGTGGGGGGTTGTGCTTTTGCAGGTGTGAATATATCTTTCTGTGGACAGATTTAATCAATGCTTTGCCATCAAAACGGTCACAAAATTTTAAAGTTGTACATTTGAAAAAAAAACAAATTGAAAAAAAATTGAACAAGTGGTTGAGTTTGAAGATGGTAATGCTACAACCCATAAATAGTAAAAAGATGCTGCAAAGTGTGACAAGGAGGCCATTTTTATCTCAAATATAGGATAAATCATCAAGTATCTAAATTATACTCTCCCAAGTACTCAAGGAAAACAGTGGTCTGAAGATTCGATGCTGTACTTTTTGTGACTAAAATGTATTTATATATAGATGTTTTTTGTATGTTAATGATTCACATCAAACAGCTGACATTTTAAACCTCATTTCATATGTAAGGAAGTGCTAAATCTTCTCGTTTTAATAAGTATATGTTGATCCATGTCTTGTGGACGCTCGAATCTCACTTCCTTTAGTCAGTCTTCCTTAAAGATGATCTGCTTTGGGTTAGGCATTAGTCATCCTGCCCAGTGTTTAAACCCATGTGTGCTTTGCTGTGACAAGACTTTGGATTGGTTTTTTTTATTTTTTTCGTAATTGCCGTAACCAACATATTAGACTTTGAAATAAGAACAAAGTGGGTCGGCTTTTTCAAATGATGAATATTTAAAAACATCAGCCTTGCCCATATGAAATCCTTTAAAAAACCGACCATGTTTTATTAGTAAGTCAACACAACACGATAAACCTGATCAGACATTTGATGGAGGCTTTTGGGCTCTGACGCCATTTTATACTCAGCCCAGTAAAAACATATTGTTAGCAGCCCAGATATATGTCTGACCTTTGTGTGACTGCAACTCATTTTAGAGAATGGACTTCTTGTTTTATGTAGGAACCGATTTTCTTCAGGCCTCCTGCAAGGGGTTGAATGAATGCATGTCAAAGAGGCCAGTGGATGTATGTTGAATTTTAAATAGTGGAGAGTGCCACCGGGGCTTTAACGAGTAAGATAATTGGACAGGCACTTGCCATGACAAATTTCACTGACATACTGTGTGCAAACATTATTGTCATTAATCATTTCTCTGCATCTCTTTCTGGCCCCACGTGCACATGCATTCAGCCAACATGATCATCTGTCTATTTTTTAATGACATAGCACTAAGCCTAAAGTACAAATATCCAGTAACATGTTGTTGCATGGTGGGTAGACTGTAGGAGTTTGCACATTGTGCAGCCGTTTTATACTTTGCTCATTATTGTGGCTGACTGACAATAAGTTTGTCACTCTAACACTCAGAAGAGATACTTGTCATCTTCTGAGTCAGCTAATGCATTGAGCAGCAAAAAAGAAACAATGGTTCTGTATTTCATAAGTTTGGACTTTTCTATTAATTCAAGGAGAGTTTTTCCAAACTTCACTTTCAGACAAAAAATGTAGCTCTACCTGAGGAGGCAGTGTCACGGTGACCCAGTGCAGTGCATTTTGTGAACTTGCGTCATTGCACTTCACAGCGGAGTACCTCCATGTCCCTGAACACTCTGAAAGGAGGAGAGCTTAACAGTATAAAAGGCAAAGGTTTGGAAGCCCTTCTTTAATATTCCTGTAAAGAAAAGCTTTCATTACGGACTCCTTTCCTCTTGTCTTCTCTCTTCTCTGCTCTCCCTCTTCTTTCCATGGCCAAGACAGCATCTCTCTGCATACTAAGCAGGGCCCCATACGGCCCAATTTGCACTGCCCAATTTACTGGTGTCGCTTCACATTTGTTGGGGGAGAAGCTGAGGCCATTTCCCTGATCCTCACAAAGAGGGAAGGGGCACGAGAGATGGTGAGGATGAGGGAAAACTGGAGGTGGCTCAACTGACAGATCAAGCCTGAACCACATCAACTATGACATTTAAACTTATACACGTTATATTCACAGACACACATGCACACATACACAGCCCAAAGCATAAAATGAGAAGCCAAACACACACTGCATTACAACTCACAGTTGCACAGCTAACCCCCAGAGAGATGAGGAGAGAATAGATGGGAAAGATGAAGGGAAAGAAGGAGGAAGGGTTTGGGGGGTGGGGATAAGAGGGAGGGACAGACACTGTGCTGACAGGGCTGTGACAGCGCTTAATTACCAAGCGAGCACTGCACACTGGAAGCAATTTCTAAGGATTGTTGTCATTTGAATAGATTAAAACGCCCTTTCACTGGACTAAGCTGTCTCACCAGCGACTTGGCTCTGCTGTAGATGAAAAGTTCGAGGCAAATCAAAGAGGAGACGACACCAGCAGAGCCAGAAATGGAGGGAAGGAGGCAGAGAGGGGTGTCACAGAGGGCACTAACAGCAGCACCATGTAGGGTTTTTTGTTTGTTTGTTTTTTGCTGCAGAACAGGAACATGTTGTGTGTGGATGCAAACATAAACACTAAATTAATGATGGTCTCCCTCTCTTAATGCCCAAATCGTCCTACCTCTTTCCCTTGCAGCACCATGTGGGTGTTTTAACAATTAAAAAAATCTCACTTGTCTTCCCATGTGCATTTAAATTGACTAATAACTGTCTTTTTCAATTATCTTCCCCTTCTCTTTCACTACCCTCCTACATACCCGCAGACACCGAAGGCTGCGAGCACACTTGGAGGAAGTTTCATGGCCACTGCTACAGATATTTCACACGCAGACACACCTGGGAGGACGCTGAGAAAGACTGCAGGGAGCACAATGGCCACCTGGCCAGTATCCACAGTGTGGCTGAGCAGAACTTCATCAGAGGTGAGTAAGGAGAAACGGGACAATAGCAGATTTGGCACAGAGTGCAGCTCTTTCTGATGATGTTACTCTGCAGAAAAACTAAAGTTAGGAAGACAAATTTGGACATTCAAGGGCCAGTAAGTCTTGCTGTTAGATGACAGCTCACTTGAGCATGCCCGAGGTTAGGTGGACATAAAATCTCCAAGTTGAAACCTCAGTTAATGAGACTCTAGCAACTTTGACACAGCCATTCTAGGAGCTAAATGCTCACAACAGCATAGTAACAGCAGCACCATGCTGATGCCACCTCCTTAGTGTTTCCGCCTCATGTTTACCGTGTTCATTGTCAGGAGCTGAGGCCTATGTGCAGTTCTGTTTGCAACATAGCCGTCCATTTAGTTTATGATTGTTTATGATACCCACATCCATTCATCCATCCATTTTCTGCCACAGTCTGGGTCACAGGGACAGAGATGCCAAGACCTACTTCTCCCTAGGCATCCCCTCCAAGGGGACAGTGAGGTGTTTCCAAGCCAGCCAAAACATATAATTTCTTCAGTTTCTCCTCCGTATGCCTCCTTATAGTAGAACATGCAGGAAGCGTTTTAGCTAGGAAGCATCCAGGAGGTGCCCAGGAAGTACATCCTATTCAGAGGTCCAAACCAACTGAACTAATGCAGAGGAGCCGTAGCTCTCTGCTGATTTCCTCCCGAATAACCAAGCTCTTCATCGTATCTCTAAGGCTGAGCCCAGACACCCTTTGGCCGAAGCTCATTTCCACTGTTTGTATCTGCGATCTTGTTCTTTTGGTCACTAACCAGAGCTCACGGCCATAGAGGAAGGTAGGAATATAAATCGATAGCTCGCTTTCTGTCTTCACCGCAATCAACAATTTCTGAGTCACTGCCACACCAGTCCGTCTGTCAATCATCCACTCTACACCTTCCACATTTGTGAACAAGACACTGAGATACTTAAACTTGTCCACTTGTAGTAACATCAACATAATATGCTTCCATTTTTCAACTGAAGATTCTTATGTTTTAGTGTTGAGGACATCTGAAGATTTAGATAGGCATCCTCACGCTTTCTATTTCACGTCGCTATATTTCAGAAATATCTGGTGACACTTGTAATCGCCAGTCACGTTTAAAGAAGACATTGCTCAGTTTAAATGATAGTACTGATTTAGTGCCTCCTGCACAAAGCTTTTAGAGGCCAGTGAGTGATATCTACTTTTGTCCTTTATTATCATACTTGGAGATGACACCTGACCTTCCCTTTTATGTTTTCCCTAACTCAGTATTAAATATCTCTGTAGTTCAGCTGTGGGCGGACCTTAAAGGACTTGATTTTGCTGCCGTTTAAAACAGCCTTAAGGAGCAAAGTCTGAGCTAAATAAATCTATATCACCATTTGTTGCAGTGAGTTGACCCTGCAGGCCCTGATATAAGTGTCTGTACAGTAAGTGATATTGATAGTGCTATATTCTTTCTGCAAATGTTATTTTTTTCAACTTTTGTGGTAGCTTCACCAAAGCAAATGAATCCATAACCTGAAACTTAATAGGAAAAAACTGGATAAAAATTGATTTAATTACAATTATTAGGACTTCTGAGTTTTACGTATGTGAAACAAGCACATGCCTTGGAAAGGTTTATGACTACTTGAGTATGATCCATATCTTTTAACATAAAGATTTGCATTTTAGGTGGTAGAGGGCATTAAGTTACATGAATGGCATACAAAAAAGGTGTGTGACATCACCAAAATATCATCATACATCTCTTTTCATGGGCACTTATCTATTCAAGGTCATCTCCTCATGCACCTCCAGTTAGCTTCCAGCATAGCTGCTATTTTTAGAGCACTTAAACAAGGTCTATTCTGACTAATCGGGTATATAGATCTGAGTTTTTACCACAGACATCAACCTACTTGGACAGCAAACATAACCTTGTGTGACGGAGTGACTTTTGTGTCAAGGATCATCCCTGTTGATTAGCTCTGTATCTCAGTGTACAATCCAGAGGCCAAGCAACAGCTTTTTGGGTTAGAATCTGCAGCGTCCAAAATAGACATTCACAGTTTTGTCCACTGAAGACTGTCAAGGCTGAGGTCGTAATGGAGAATGTGTGTATTGAGGTTGAGCTTTTGTTACCTAGTGGCTACACAAGCCACGAAGTACCAACGGCCAGATTTGGTGTGTGGTAGTAACAGGTAAATCCATCCCATTATCCAGTGCACATGACAGACCCACATGTGCAGGTGGTCAGCTGAGAAGTTAATGATCATGCTCTATATTTGTAATATGAACAGAGAACCCGAGATGTGTTGCTGTGGTTGTTTTAGTATGTAATTATGGTGTTTGGTGTCCTTTCCTGTTGTCCTGAATTGTTTGCAAATCCTATTTTAAATTAAGCCAAACAGTTGAAGAGCTAAATACATCTCCTTGGCTCTTCCACTCATGTTCATTGTGGACTTAAATATTTGGCCACAGAGAGCAGTTTAATTAGTGCCAGTCAGCATTACCATGCTAATATCCATTCAGTTTTTCTTTGGTGCTCCATAAAGCTTCATCTCTTTATTCTTACGTTTTCGCCCTCTGGCAAGCTCCACAGCCACTTGTGTTGTAATAAGACCTGATCAGCAGCAGCAAACTATTCTGGATCAGCCGTCTGTCCCGACCAGATGCCAAGAAAAGACAGTACCACCCACCTAGAACTGATCTTTCTCCTATTTGCTCACCATTACCAAAAAGTGCGTTTAATTGCCTCGAAAATGGACGTCTCCACCCCTGCAATAAGAGGATCACAGCCATTAGGAAGATTAATGGGCCTGGTAATGATGTTAATCAGATTCACCATGATTGAAATTCCATTACATACAGTATGTGCAAGCACATGCACATGGCTGGCCCACTGCGCACAGAGACACACCCACACACACACAAATGAGATTAACCCAAAACACCATTAGGGAAATATCCTTTCACACAAACAAAAATCTCATCACACGTATACCGCAGACAGAAATAATATATCTCTATTAATGGTCATCATTCATCTGAGGTCAGCCAGCTCCATGACTGTCAAGCTTGAGTCAAGCTCATGTGTGAAACCTGCACTAAGAAGAATAAGAGTACCCTGAGTTATACTACAAAGCCCTCCACTATTTTACACCAAGGGCAGGGCTGGACTGGGACAAAAAATTGGCCCGGGCATTTTGACTAGAGACCGGCCCACCAGGTATTATAAGAAAAGCCATAAAGCCTTTGAATGAAAACAAACACTGTTGTGACAGTGACGTACACTGCCTTGTTGGTATATGTATGATTTCTATAGATTTTACATCAGATACAAACTTTGGTTGTAAGATTCAGATAATTATTTATTAAAAACTAGATATTTTAAATGAGAATAAGAAAGAAAAGTATTTCTTTGTGCCCCCCTTTCCCTGTTAATACCCTACCTGGCCCCCCTGGCAAAACTTTCCTAGATCCGCCCCTGCACAGTTACCAGCTGTCAGCTACGTAGAAAAGGATCCTGGTGTTATTTGTCTCTCAGAAACAGTTCATAACTTCCCTTCAACTCATTCGTGTCACCTAAAAGGTAAACCTGTTTCTCCATCACCTGTTCAGCTCTGATGATTCAATAAGGACATCTCCTGGTTTACTCTTCTGTTTCCCTCTCACCACATATCCAAACCGATATCATGACCAGCAGCTTTTACAGCTGTGGCTCCAGCAAACATCAGCTGATACTAGAAATTAATATTAAATAAATTCTAACAACAGCTGATCAAGCTTAAACGTGCTGCTGTTGTTTAACGCGACCCCCGCCGGTTTCCTCTTTCTGGCGCAAAGTGAGCGATAAACAAACAAGAGAGACGGGACTTGCGTCAGAAAAGCCGATCAGCGGATCATTGATCAGTTTCATGATTGAAGTAGCAACAGGAGAGGGAGGGGGAGGGAATGAGAAAAAAAAGGCAGCTGTGCAGCGTAATGATGCAGAATAACTCCAGCTTTGTGTCTTTTTCCATTCTAGCTGAAGTACGGGACAAACTGTGTTCCTTTTCAGCTTAATACAAAACGCGTGATATTTTCTCTGATTACGGGACGATTCCGTTTTTAAATGGTAAATGGCCTGTATTTGTATAGCGCTTACTAGTCCCTAAGGACCCCAAAGCGCTTTACACATTCAGTCATCCACCCAATCACACACACATTCACACACTGGTGATGGCAAGCTACATTGTAGCCACAGCCACCCTGGGGCGCACTGACAGAGGTGAGGCTGCCGGACACTGACCACCACCAGTAGGCAACGGGTGAAGTGTCTTGCCCAAGGACACAACGACCAAGACTGTCCAAGCCGGGGCTCGAACCGGCAACCTTCCGATTACAAGGAAGGTTGTTTTTTTTTTACGGGACGGTTGGCAACTCTACTAACTAACCTCATGAATAAAATGAAGTTCACTATCATTAACATCATAGCACCCACCCAGCTGTATAGAAACTCCGTCATGCTAGCTAGTACGCAGTACGAGTAATTGTGACTGACTATAACAATTTAGCACATCGAAAATAAACTCCACCTAAACTCGTTTTTTTTTTTTTGACCCAGATAGACTGCAGGTCATAACTTCTTACCTGAAATTCACCTGACACTCGGACCGGCGGCCGCCTCGGGTCTCTCCTCCTCCTGCCTCCCCTTTCCCTCATCCACCTGCTGGCCTCTGTGGAAGCTCCGCCATAGCCGCCACCAAAGAACTGAGTTATTTTTACACATCGACCAGCATCTGGCCAATCCAACAGCTTTCATTGTTTATACCGTTACAACAAAACAAAACAAAACAAAAAAACATCGGCCCATAAAAACAAAAAATCACCATCGGCCCACCGGGCAAATGCCTGGTATGCCCAATGGCCAGTCCAGCTCTGACCAAGGGTCTGGACATGCCTATACTACAGCATGATCTCATAGTCATTTAAACTAAGGCCCCGATGAGGCATATTTCTAATGCCTTCAGTTCAGTTTTATTTATATAGCATCAACTCATGACAGCAGTTGCTCCACTGTCCTTAATAATTTAAGGTAGAAACCCTACAAAAATCCACAGGTCAATATTGCAAAAACTTTATATGGCTGTAGTTTTCATCTCTTTTAGCGTGATACCTCTGACCAGTGGTTTTAAAACTCTTTATGCCCAAGGCACAGCAGAGGGAGAGCTGGATTTTTCAAGGAACACCTGTATTTGTATCAGCACAAAATACCCTCTGTGCTATCCACTTGTACTGTCGGACCAAGGCACTTTTGGCTCCCCGTTTGCAACATCTGGACCAAACTTAGCACGTTTTTTTGGGATGTGTGTTTGTTTTGTTTTTGAAAGAGTGTTGCAACACCAAAAGCATATGGCATCCCTTCATCACCTCAGCAGACACTTTCACACTATCCAATGAACAGTCTGCCTCTATATAAGATCCAGCTTATTTGGTACAAACTTTCTCCAGCAGGTAATGTCCTCAGAATGAGGCCAGTGCAGATAAAGTCATATGACGAGTAGTTGGCAATAGTCTCCTCTTTAGGTGCTGGATTTTCAGCACTGGTGATTAGGTGTTTTGTTGCTCCACACAACAAAGTGATCAGTTTCCCACCTGAATCAGGGTTTGTGATGTGTCACAACCTCATGACAAATGTTTTTAAAGGATTTTTTGGGAGAAATGAGTGCGTATCATGTACTCATACAGTAAACCATAGAACAACAATTCATTCCTAACAATTTCTTTGTAGTATGTTGTAATAATTATCTATAGATGTCAAGAAATACATTGAATTGCCCCATATATGTCTTTATTGTTTATTTGTAGGTGTGGAAACTGTATGTAGTGCTCTACTGTTTTCTGTATTAATTTTTTTGTTTGCAATTTCTTACTCAGGTCTAAGCCATGACAACACCTGGATCGGGCTAAATGATCGGACAGTAGAAGATGATTTTCAGTGGACTGACAAGATGGACCTGGTGAGGATCCAGCTGTTTTTGTTTTGTTTTGTAGTCAGCTGCTGATCCCAGCGTACTTAAAGCTCCTGGAGTTGCAGAGCAAATTTTGATGTGGTCATTGTAGCAGCAGTCGTGATTCCCAACAAAATGTTTTCTCCACTGCCTGTAGTAAAAAAAAAAGTAGCACTTTTTGCTCAAGTTTGTTTCTTTAACCTTGCCTGCTTGTGTATGTGTGCAGCAATATGAGAACTGGCGTGAAAACCAGCCAGACAACTTCTTTGCTGGAGGAGAAGACTGTGTGGTGATGATTGCTCATGAGAATGGCAAATGGAATGACGTGCCCTGCAACTACAATCTGCCCTACGTCTGCAAGAAGGGAACAGGTGAGAACAACACAGGGGGAAGAAGAGGAGAGGAGAGTTTTCTGCAACTGAAACAGTTGATAAAGATGACTGAGAAAAGAGGTGAGGAGGCAGAGAGCAGCAAGATGTAAATTGGAAAGAGGAAGAGGTTGCAAAGAGTGAGAAATGTCAGATCTGAAGTGCGAGGCAACAAGGGATCGGACTGAAGAAGGCAGAGACAGCATGAGGATGTACAGCTCACCGCGCTTTGCTGTCAGCTCTTTAGTTTCAAATCCTGTACAGCCTTTAAAATAGAATCACAAAATAGAAAGGTGATGAAAAGTTCTTGAGACTGTGTTTTTTTATGTAAAGCAGCTCGAAAATGCTGCACACCGTCTCTATCAAAGCACAGAGACTGACAGCGCACGTACCTTCAGGTGATTCTGAATATCCTGACTGTGTCATGCTTTACATTACACACATCTGTGTGCGGTGCAAGAGATTAAGACCAAGCCTCTTCAGTCACTCTGCATACCTTAGAGTCACACTGCTTGCGTCTTACAAGCCCTCTCTTTCTGATGTCCTGTCATCCTCCAGCATCAACTTTTAACAAGTTTTCCACACACGGCTCATGTCCTGACTCGATTTTTTTCTTTACCCACGTGCTGTTGTAGTTATCATTGTATACACTGCTACCTCTTCTTTATGTCTCCTGTTGCAGCTGTCCCATCTAAGTGTAGGCTTCTACGTGTTCCTCTGAGAGCATATTAGAGCTTATTTTTTCATACAGGTCAAACTTATGATCAAGAGCGGGTGGCTTGACATATAAATAGTGGGGGTGCAACCATACACAAAATTCACAGTTCGGTTCGATATTTTTTCGATACAAAAATTGTTCATGCCTTTTTAATTTGTCATTTATTAAAATTATAAATATATATTTTAACTCAAAAGTACAGTTTTTAAATGTAATGTTGCTGAAACAACAAAATAATAAAAATAATATATTCTATCTGATCGAGAAATCACTCATCTTTGGAAAAGAGAGTTTATTACAGAGAAATGGCTCTTTCCAAAATAAAAGCTATACTATACTCTTCTTCTGGGCTACATTCTCAGCAGCATATTAAACATATCAGGTCCCCATAAGGAGAATCATGTGCTAACGGCTGTCTAAATGACTCGGGTAAAGTTTGTAGCATGCGTGCTTGTTGTTTTTGTCTGCTTCCACTTGTCTTTGCACTAGGATGATGTCGGCGTAAATGTGCAGTCATATTCGTTGTGTTCCCACTAGTGCTGTCAGCGTTAATCTCGTTAAAATGACATTAACGCCATAACGCTGCAAATCTCTATTAACGAGTTACCACGGATCGCCCCGTGCGTGGGGCTGGACAGCGTCAACACATTAACGAGCTAACTGCGCTAACGCACTAGTTCCCACCGATTGAGCATTGCGTGGCACATCCGACATACTGTTTTACTTTTGTGACGCGCTTACCATCAGGGTCATGCTTCACATGAAAACCAAGATAGTTCCAAAGGCCAGCTCTGAATGAGGGTGGGGGAGGTTTTATTTGCCATGTTGCAACGAGCTTAGCTTCTGTCTTGCTAGCTTGCGCTGCGCTCAATGGATCTGCACTCGACAGTGCAGCCTAGGCGGAGTAGTCGAACGCAGATCCACTGAGCGCTCAACACAGACAGCATCGTCAGAAGAAAAGTTGATAAAATAAATAAAAAAATTTGTATTGTTCGATACATATGCGTACCGAACCGAAAGCACTGTATCGAACGGTTCAATATCGATACGAGTATCGTTTAGAGCAATACTGGGGCACAAGAAGACACTGGCGGCTGAATTTGAAAAAAAAATTATCCTGGAAGTTTTTGCAAATGGTCTGCATTTACCGAACATTTATGCGACTTGAAGATTTAAAATGTAAATAGAGCTCTTTTTGACCTTTTTCACATCGACTATTAAAGTTACATCATGGGTTAAAGATGACTGCAGTACTGAGACAGTAGTGAACACCGAGGTGGTTGTGCAAAATTTTATAAATCATGATAGGCGATAGTCTTTTTTTTATTAAACACTTTAGAGTTAAGAGTTTCTCCTTTCCCTTTCAGATAGTGTTAATAGACTGATAACTTTAGTACTTCTTATATGTTTGCAAATCATCGATATGTTGGCTTGCTCTTTATTTCAGGTGTTAATTGCCTCTCAATCTGAGGCAATGCTTACGCTTTGCTTTAAAAAAAGCATAAAGGTGTCTTATTTTTGCTTTTTTTAATCACACTTGATTTACTTCTAAGTTGCATTGTTACAACATCTAAAGCATTCTGATCTTCTCTGTTAGAAACGCGGGTATCGCATGGTTTTTATCATGTCCCTGCGTTTCTTTTGGAGTTTTACACATGGATTCTCAGGCCAATTTTTTTTTTCTTTCCCTGCTTGCCTCTGTTAGATCCTGTCACCTGCTCTTCCTACAGGCTGACTTTAAACTGATAAACCTAACATGAAAACCTCATTGATGGTCATCATATCAAATTAACCTAACCATTTGTGCTTATTTGTACCAGGTATAGAGAATTTAATATTTGTAGCCTTATGAAGAGTGTCATCATTTATCTTCCAAATACAAATGCAAATGCAAAACCAGTGTGTGTGAAAAGTCTTCCTGATTCAACAGCTAGTAGAACCAATTCAATAGCTGGTAAGGACCAGATTGTTCTATTATTTCCTCACAGAATTGAAACGTGTACTTTCTTTTTCTCTTGATTATATGTGTTTTTTGATGGATAGACAGTTCTTTGGTTAATCTGTTCCCCGGTACATGATGTGCTGGTATCTGATTGAAATGTTAAAGAATAAATGAAAAAGTGCAAAAGTGATAATTACAAAGTTGTGGCACTTCAAAAGAAAACATCTTTGTCACATTTAATTGCTTTTGGTTGAAACTTCATGTCTGTGACTGATCCTCATACTCAACAGTCTTTTTCTGTATTGTCCTTTACTCTGAGGCCTATGCAAAGGCTCTCTTACCTCTCTTACCTTAGATTTAGTTTATTTTTGTTCTTGGTTTAACTGCTGGCTTTGCTGTAGTAGAAAAGGGCATTCTGAAAACAACATTTATTTCCGTAAGAGCACTATTACTTCAAAGGTTTTATGTCTCAACCACTGTTTGCCAACCGCCCTTTTTTCTGCTCTGTGACTTCAATTTTGTGCAAATCATTCGTCTCACTGTCCCCCCTGTCATCTTTCCTCCCATCACTGAGTTGAGTATTATAAGTTTGAGTATTCATATATGACCGTGGGAGTCTGCGGTCTTCTCAGGAGTTGGATTGAGTTGTTCTTTTCAAGTCTTTATGTGTGTTTTTGGAAAATAGCATCAGCAGATGTTGGATCAGCCAGTTGATCGTGGAGACACGTACAGAAAACGGGCCGCTGCTATATTGGTGTATCAAAGGAGAGCTGTTTCCCTTGTGAGCAAGGTGTTGCAGCACCTCTGCTGCTCACTGTCACAAGTCCCAGGCATACAGCCCACCTCTGACCTTAATCAGTCACTTACAATCACCAGCATCTTTTCATCTTTTCCCTGCTTCCCTGTCATCCTCTTTTTCACTCACTCAAGTAACCCCCATGTACTGTCTGATCGTATCAGTGGAGTTCTCAGCTCCATGCTGAGACTCATTTCTAATTACCCCAGCTCATGTGATCTGATTGTCTTCTCATCACACGAGCCAATCGGGCATCTTGATCAGCTGCTTGGGGGGTCAGTTAGGGTGGCGTGTTGTACAGATGGTGATGATTTCTTTTATTTAAGCAAAAAGACCTGATGCAGTCATCTCATAAGACAGTACAGTATTAGTACTTTGACTCTACTCATTTTACTGTACTCTATTTTTGAATTTGGGTTGGAATAGTATTTCTCATGTACTAATATTTTTTACATTTTTATAGAGGAACGTTCAGTTACCTTTTTGTCCTTCAAGGACGACTTTTTACTTTCTTACTTTGGGGCCATTTCAGAGCCTGTACTTTCCCACTTTTACTTGAGTAAAGAAGTTGCTTGAGTATTTTTAACACACTTACCTTACTACTTAGCTACTTAACTAAAGAAAGTCTGTACTTTTGCCACATCTGTAGAAGGATATATATATCTATATCTATATAGCTCTGGCCTTTTTTACTAAAAGTGATGCTCTTTGTAGGATTGATTCAACTTGTTTCAACATTCAGATGTAATATTTGATTGCTGGATCAACGTTATCCAAGTAAGGGATAAAGAAAAAATGGAAAAAAAGCAAAACTGATTGAGTTCAACATTTACATTTGGATTACGGTGACAAGAATGTCACACAGTCATCTGCCTCTAAGCTCTTCTAGCAAGGATGAGAAGAAATTTACCTACAACAAGACATGTAAGAATTATAAAATTATTCAGTTTTTTTATGGCTTATTACAGAGGGGGGAAATCTAATTTTGCATGACATACAGACACTGTGAGCGCGTTGGGAAATAATAGGTTGATGTCAGTGCCTTCAGCAGTTCATGTGTCCACTGGGGTGTAATATAGCCACTGTGTAATACACACAAACCTGCTATTTCTGAATTCTATTTTGTATTTGCAAGAGAAGCTTTACCAGCTTCCACCTTAGTGTGAGACCTACAAGCCTTTCAAATAATTCAAAGGAACCGATATTTATGAACTTTGCTGGAAAATAGTGCACATATTTCCAGTGTAATAACATTTGTTTTGTTTGTTTGGTCTGATGATGAGTCTAGCCATTCAGAGAGAAAATAGAAGGTAAGAAGAAGATAGCTCTCCTCGCCAACCCTTCCTGACCAAGCACAAACTTCCCCCAAGCTCCCCACATATTCTCCACAGGGACATGCCTGTAGGAACACAGCAGAAGGTCAAGGCCTGCAAGCGGCCCTCCAAGGAAACGCTGTCTGACCAAGCCAGACTGCTTACCAGCTTAAAGCTATAAGCTACTTTTTTCAAATAGTCTCCTTTTAATTTAAATCAAAATGGAGGAAAAAAATCCTACTTGCAGTTTTGTGTTATTTGCTTCTTAATATCTGTATGTTTGGGATGCACAGACTCGATTATAACGCACATTATCTGCAGCTACACAACACTGATGAACCCTCTGCTTCCTTATTACACTGTTATTCTCTTTTGTGTGCTTTTGCAGCTTTTTTCTATTTCCTGGTGTTTTCTTAAGTTGCAGTGCATTTGACCTCTCAGAGTTGGGCGTGCTCAAAACATCTCACTTAGGAGAAATTAACCTCCTAAGACCCGAACTCTTTCATGGCATGCGTTTTTAATTTCTCTATTCTATTCTATTCTATTCTATTTGGGCTGATTGGGACCTGATGAATGTAAAAACAAAGAATTGTCTGATTTTTCTTTCTGAGAAAAATGAGATCCACATATGAGGACATTCATTTTAAATTTCGATAGAACAGTGGAAATATAATGTCCTCGTAAGTGGATATCAGGCCCTTGTAGAGCAACATTTAGTATTTTGGTCTAGACAACCCAAAATGTGATATCCACATATGTGGACGCCAGGAGGTTAAGGATGCATCCTAGTAAGATGCATCCGAGGTCACTCCCAAAGCTTGTAGCCATAGGTGAGGGGAGGAATCGGCACATAGATCGACCGGTAAAAAATCATTTACGCTCAGCTTTGTCTTTGCCACAGCAGACAGATACTGCATCCACATTATTGCACACATTGCATCAGTCAATCTCCAATCTACTTCCCTTACTCATGAAGATCCCGAGATATTTGAATTTTCCATTAGAGGCAACAACTCTTTCCCAACCCAAAACAGTCACCCTTTTCCAACAGAGGCTGACTGCAAAAAGCAAGGAGAAGATGCTGCAACCACCAAACCTGACATTCTTCCTTGGCTGTGTGTGCCTAGAAATTCTAAACATAATCATTGGCAAAGCGCAGTCCTAGTAAAGTCCAGCCATCACTTATTGCCATTGTGGTTCTACAGGAATTGAATAGCCTGTACCACTGGGCCTAACACTCCCAAAAGCTCCCCCCCCCCCCCCCCCCCCCCCCCCCCCCCCACACACACACACACAGGACACCCTGAAGGACTCAGTCAAATGCCTTCTCCGAGGCCACAGGTTATAAATCTAAGTGGACTTTGAATGAGATTTGTTACCTGTGGTGTATTTCTGTTTAGTGAACAACAAAACAAAACCATTATCTCAGTTGATCTGAGCAGCTGTCAGTGTTCACACAAACAGACTTTCTTAATAAACAAAACTGAGTTTGAACATAACTCTGTGTGAGACGTACTCCCATAGTGTCGTGCAGAGAATACACACACACATTTGCACATCTCTCTGATTTGTTTTCACATGATTGCCAGTAGGTGTGCGGATGTTTTGAGGCCATAAAGGAACCAACTAGAGGAACCCAGCAGCTGTCTGCAGCTTTCCCCATGACTCACACTGACTGCCCCCCTGCAACACAAGAAAAACGGCAAAGAAAATAACTATAGATATTTTCACAACACGCATGCAGATATACTGCGTAACTTCTTCTTAACTTCCAGTGTTGACTTAGAACAGGGATCTCGAACCTGTGGCTCTGGACCACATCCGGCTCTTTTATTGATAAATATGAGTATGAATAATGGTGATTTTACACATAGTTTTATTCATGCTGATAAGGGGAAAATAGAGAATGTAATGCTTATTGAAAAGATTTGTTTGCTTTGATTGGAAATGCTGTTAAAAACATGATCAACACAGGTCAGAGATCTGTTTATTTGATATATTATAGTTTATTTCTATTTGAACTGTTTTAAAGCTATTAGGCTTCTTTATGTTCTATTTATAATCAAAGTAGCCTCCGCTAAATTTGATATACAAACAGCACTCAAGGGATGCAAAGCGGTCTCTACATAAAAGATTTTTTCCCCTTCATCTCACAGCTGTTCTGTTTTATCTGTAATAAGAATCATTTAAAAAGTAAATAATTTTCATTCTGTTTTATCTGTAATTTCAAAAATACAGTAAAAACATGACATTATTTTAATGGAAATGCAAAGTTAAAGAGCCAAAATCACCGCAGCTTTTAATTATTTACACCCATGAGTAATGTTGATAGGCTAATTAATAATTAATAGGCTTCCGCAGTGATATTATTTGGGAGGAAACCTGCGTTTGATAGTAAAGGTTACTCATCCTAACCTTGACTTAATGTTACGTAGTTGTATGAGCCGTCAGACCAACCAGTCAGGTGGCAGTTTTTACATTTATCCATATTTGGTGAAGACACTGAGCAAAGTGTATTTTAGATGTTGCAATGACAAACAATGCTTCAAATATGGACTTTACTGTGAAGAAGTTTCTAAAATGATTCATTGTCATGCAAGCAAAGATGAGTCTTTTACCAATCACACGTCCTAAAACACTGAACAGGTGCTTTTGGTGTTTTTTAGTTTTTTTGATGGGCTTTTCTAAGACCCAGCATCCTTTCACTCGCAGCCCTCTACTCTTTACTATAAAAACCACCTTTTCCAGCTCCATTTCCCTTTTCTGAGTTTTTTGACGTCTGATTTTATACCTACTTCAGTGCAATCTCACTTAGCTTGTCTGCACTGTGAGAAATCTTTCAACAGCGTACATAGGTGACGGCTAATGGAAAGCTACCTTTTAGCCTTTCATTTGTGTCAAGACAGTAATAGTCTCAAGTGAGGGGGAAGTGCTTATTGCCCCTTCCATCCACAGTGTATTAAACTGTAAATGTGACGTTAAACCCTTCATCAGAGTTAATGGCATTGCTTTCCCTTATTAAGAATTTAAGAGGTATTAGGACACAGACAAGGGAATTAAGGACTGTAAACATTTTCTGATTGCTGATTAAGTCCTCTCCTGACTGGTTTGTTGCTGAACTGTGCAAATGGCATCCAAGGATGAAGTCAGGGGCCATCAAAGCTGACTTTAAGTTTCCTGTCTGAAAGGACCTCAAGCTGGGTTTCAACTCCGGGACGAAGGCAGGTTGACATAGTGGGGACTGATAGTACCAGTAATATCAGTTGGGGGTTCGAAATAGTGCTGTACTGTAGTTATATTTAACTTTATTTTTCATTAGTTGTCATAGAAATTATTAAGTTCCCCCAGTGGTAAATGGAAAAGTTTACCACTGTCTATATTTTATCTAGTTAATTTAATAATTTACATAATGGATCAGATGGAGTTAATGACTAAAACCTAACCATAGTTTTTCCATTATTTTGTTTTGCATTGTATTGAAAGATAGAACTGAAGTCAGCCTCGACCACTGCAGACTGACACCCCGACGGGAGAGCTAAAAAAAAATGGTGAAGTTGTTTGAGTGCCTCCCTGAGGCTTGTCCATCCTGTCAGTCTCTGCCCAGAGTGTCAGTTCTCTGTCTGTCTCAGCTTGAGTAAACAATTTTCTGATTCTGCCTCCTCTCTTTTATGTCTCTAAAATGCTGTGTTACTTTGAATCCCACCTACTCACTCGCTGACAGACTTGGACAGACACCCTGTCCTGCAGATGCTAAATCCACAGATTGAAGCGGTTTTCAAAGAATGTTTTAGCCAAGTCACAGTCCCGCCGTGTGTGGGATGTGTCCTTAAAATCTAAAACACCATTTGGAACCCTGAAATGTTTAAGTGAAGCACACTAATGGGGTGAATCCAGGTTAAAGTCATTACTGTTTAAAAACGACTTATTATGGTCAATTCCAGCTCCGTGTTCTTTGTCTCTACTGCTTCACTGTTCCGAATAAACAAATAAAATAAAATGTTTTAATTTCTTTTCCCTCCATTTGACGCAACTTTCTTTTGATTGAACTTCCTCTTAAAAATAAGGATTGAATCGCAGGTAGGGGGTTTCTGTGATCCCACTCAGAGCTGTGTGCCTAAGAGGAACGTATTAAGGATATCTCTTCTCACTGGTGTCATACAGAGCCAAAGGAATAAAAATAGCCTGAAACCGAACATTCGGAGGACTCTGAAGCCTGAGATTGTTGCTCATAGGGATCACTTGAGCTGATCACGTCAGAGAATAACAAGGAAAACAATGATAAGAACCTTTTAAGAATCTTATTTGATTAATAAATACTAATGACACAGCAAGAATTGTAAGTAATTACAATAAAAATAGCTAACCTCATTAATATTCTGTATTTCTCTGTCTCTACAGTGCTTTGCGGGGCCCCTCCAACTGTGGATAATGCCTTCCTGATTGGTCGGAAGCGTACCCACTATGACATCCACTCAGTAGTGCGTTACCAGTGCGCCGATGGCTTCCTGCAGCGGCACGTGCCCACTGCTAAGTGTCGTGCTAACGGCAAATGGGACCGACCTAAAATCATCTGCATAAAATGTGAGTGTTAACAAAGAGAATATGGCTGCTTGGTAAACAGCAAGACTTACCGAATTTTTTAGGTCATTTTCACATTTCTGTTTTGTTTTTTTTAATCATTATTAATATTTTTAGCATGCACACCAAAAAAGACTGAACCCCAAACATCAACAGCCCCCAGGAGCTGCTGTCACTTTGTGTATTCTCGGGCTTTCCATCCCCGCTCTCATTATTGATAATTGCAGTTTTTAGTCCCTTGGGCTTGCTTAGAAGTCGCAGGGTGTCCTTTGAAGTGTTTCGTGCTCGAGGTAGTTTTTTTTTCCACTTTTCCTTTGTAGACTTTTTCAAAACTAATTCTAACAGGTTGAAGCGTCATGTAAATCAACACACGTGCAAGAAAGAAAGAAAGGTCCAGTGATTTACTGAAAGATCTGCAAACAAATACAGGAAACGCAGTATATGATGCAAAAATAGCGGTTATGCAGTTTTAATGTGTTTGAGTCAATATTTGGTGTAACCACCTTTATTCCTCAACACAGCCTGAACTCTATTAGCCAACTTTCTTGTAATTTCTTTAAATAGCAATAACTCTCCAGGATTCTTGAAGGACGTTTAAAGCTCCTTTTTGGATGTTGGATGCTTCAGTAAACAGTAGATGAGTCAGTTAAACGGCACGGTGCATTTTTCAGGTCCTGTATCAGGTCTTTGCTGGATTCTTCCTATTTCTTAAGGACCTGGCTTTCATATACTATTGTTTCACAATTTTTAGACGTGAGAGTTTTTCTTTGTACTCCACTTGTTTAATTTCCTCAACTTTTTAAGAACATACTGACAGGTTTCCAGCTAAAGCTCTTTGAAAGTCACTTTTTTGGTCCAACAAAACTTGAATTTTTATTTTTGGAATTTTATGTAGATTAAACTAAAGAAGTAGGGACAGGTTACATGCCGCTTGTAACAAAGTGTGTCTGAAATTGTAATTTAAAATTGGATCTTTGTTAAGTTGCGTGTTGTGTGTAGACACATCACCGATTCATCCCTTGAGTTAAGTGTCTTTTTCTGCTTGAATGATTAATAGGTCAGTGTTAAGTGGTTTGATAAACAAAAGCACAGTCCTCTAAAAACGGTCAAGTACAAGACAATACTGAAAATTAAAGAAAATACAGTCAATATCTAAAGAAAATCTTTGGTAGACGTTCATTAAGAGCGGAAAATTACAGCTACAACTTTAAAACGGCTCAAGTGGCTCAAAACTTTTCCACAGTACTGTTGTTTTGCACATGTAAAACATCTGCACAAAATAATCCTGCACAGTGATGATATCGCACTTGCTGCCGGGTATTTCTAAAACAGCACAGAAAATCAGTTTCTTTCACTGAATACCTTATCTTCTTTAAAATAAACTTTACTTTTATCGATTTTTAAACTGCTCACACTAACTGCGACAGAATATACCGAATTGATGTCATAACTTTTCACCATAATTTTCTCTTCCTCATAGGCCGGTTGATCTATATGAAATATTCGACAAACTGAGTCTTGTATTTCACTTCACTTTGCTCACAGTGTGACAGTAATGATGAAATACTGAAATAATGTAACTTCTGTTCAAAGCGATAAAGATTCCTTTGCTTATGACTCTTTATCTTTGGACAGAGTTGTTTTTATGGCCCAGAGTTATGATGTTGTTATCATTCATTGCAGACGACATTTCTTTGTTGCCAAACCCAGAAAGTGACGGAGCAATCTAATTTGGCAATACACACCAGGAACAAGCTTATACCGAGGCAGCGAGTGGGTGGCTAGCTCATTGTGCCCTTGCTAAAGGCGCCCAGTCTACTCAACGAGAGATAAAACAGATTCCCTCAGTGTGGTGGAAACAGTTAAACCATCTGCACATTTTGACCTTCCTGCGTTTTGATCCGTTCTCTCGCATCTTACCTGGTTTCAAAAACTTCTGATGCTTGCCAGTGATTCATCTCCCGCTTGCATCACTTTTCTACCCTTCACTTTCATCTCATTACATACTGAATTACTCCTTTAATACTTCTCTCTTCCACTTTGGTTGTTCCTCCAGCCCGGCGAGCTCACCGTTACCGGCGCCACCACCACAAGACCAGGAGAGAGCGCAGAAAGCACAAGAGGCACAGCCACAGAGAGGGAGGCCACCACGGCAGAGAGGGAGGCCAGGGTCACAACCACGCCCGCTTCTGAACCAAAAAAAACCATCATCCCCCCCCCTTTTCTCCTCTGCTGCCAGCTGCAGTTTGCCTGTCTCCCTGTCGTCCCCATTTCCCCAAACAGTTCTTCACAATAACAGCCCAAAACTCTCTGACCAAGCCGCCTCCCTCCGGCCTTGTCCCGCACTGCATTGTCCTGCCCTTAGCTCTCCAAGTCAGCCTGTATCATAGTCAACTGCATCAACAGGACAATAATAAATCCCTTTGTACTCTTTTTACTTTCCTTTCTCGGTCCGACGTTCTGGTCATACCCTTGCTGTCTCTTACCTACCTTCTTTCTTGACCCACTTACTCTTCCCTCGAGCTCAACGATGACCTGAAACATGGGGCTACGCTGACCTGTTTTTAAAAAAAAAAAATCTTTGAGAGCCACACTGAACATTCTTCAGAGAGAAGTTCCTAAATAGGGATTACATCATTGAATTTGCTGTATCAAAATCAGACGAGTCAAGGAAGACATTGTGTTGTTGACTTGAGCCTTTTGTCTGTTGAACACATAGTTATTTTTTACAAATACTCAGTGTTTACTTCTTGACTCTGCTGCTTTTGGTTCGCTCTTTGTAAGGCATTGTACTTGACTTAAAGCGACGCTGAGTTGTTCCGAAACAGATTTAATTGATTTTCTTTCATTCAGAAGCAGTTGTAATTGAATTATTTTAATTGTTAGCGTTGTATCTTCTTGTCAGTGTAAGACCATTACTTTAGATCAGATGCTTGACCCCAGAGGAAAATGGAAATCGCATCCCTTCCCATCGCAGTTTCAGCACATCACATCACACATCAGTCACTTTTCAGAAGTGTTGAACAATATCAAACACCTCCTGCTGCGTCATACATCCACACCTGTCATTGTAGAGGGGGAATCTGAACGTTTGATGTCAGCTTGTCTCAACTCAGCTCAGCAGTCCCGCATTTGCTTTGTCTTTTTTCACAATTTGAGCTGCTGTGGGATTGTGTGCTGTGAATTAATCAAGATGATGCAGCAGGGTGAAGAGCCTCTCACGTATCTGCTTCGCCTTTATTTTGAAGGTTTACTGCTGTTTTTGCTGCATTGTGTATTCAACAAAAGTATGGGTACATTCATATTGGGGTGTGTCAGACCAAGGACTGCATTAGCTAGGTGCATAAGTATTATTCAGTCCCTCTCTGAGTGATGTTGTCCTATCGTTCAATTTTGCAATTAATTTTATGTAGACGTGCAAATGATTAGCAAACATGGCAGTGAGATCACACTTTTATATATCACAAAAACACAGGACTTTCTTTCATCAGGACAACAGGTCAAGAAAAGTAAAACGCTGATTTGGCCATTAATACAGGGGAAAATGTTGCTATAGAAACAAACTTAAATCTTCACTCCCAGGTAGTTTAAAACATATGTTTTAAAACCATCCACTTTTTTTATCTGTTTGTCCAGCTTATGCTACAGTCACACTAGGGAAAACAGGGACAACAAAATTATTGGGACAGTTTACAATTAACTTGCAACCTCGCTGCCTTTAAAACAGTTGTTTCGAAGACTGAAATCTGGCCCGTGACCATTTGCACTCAGTTGCCATCTTCAAAGTAGCTTTGGTTTGACAAGACAGAGATAAACTGGAAATAAGCTTATCCCAGGTGTTATATGGGTAGAGCCAGGGTACTCCGAGCACATGTCCCGTCAAAGGGCTAACACAGAGACACAGACAACCACACCCTCTCACATCCACACCAGTTTGGAAAATCCTCAGAGGCACAGGGAGAACATCCAAACTGCACGTAGACACCCACGCTCACCATGAGGTTCAAATCAAGAGCCATATTGCAGTGAGACAACAGTGTAACCACTGTGCCACAACCTTTTCATGGCTAACAGTTCGGGATTTGTTTGTCTCAATTTTTAAACATCCAGCCTTTGTAGGGCATTATTAGCAGTGAGTAGTTAAAAGTTAGCTAGCTGCCTGCTAGATTTGTATCATTTCATTAGGTTTTTTTAAAAAAAATTATTATTATTTTACTGAAAACAGCCAGTTGCTGCTTGTGGAAAGAGTGCTGATGAGACTGAACCAAAAAGTAAAGTTAGGGGCTACAAAGATTCAATCTCTCAGATGCTCTGAAAATATTAGTGATTTTTGTCTGTGTTTGTCACTGAAATCATAATTTGATCTGTTGTCATAACACTGACATTCAGAACAAGGTTTAAAGATTAAAGGACTGAAGATGTACATTTTTGTAGTGTAGTCTTCAGCCTTAACCAGCCCTCTGAAGCAGGAAGAATTGAGCAAGTAGTGGGAAACAAGCACGACAACAAGCTGAGATTGTTGCATCATGAATCAGAGCTTTGTGCAGAGTATGAGGATGAATATGATGCAGAGGAGACGGAGACAACAAGCTCTTGCTCGTCTCGTGTCTGTCTGTGTGGATGCCGCATGTGTGCGTTATGGCTGAAGACGCCGACAATGGCTGAGGTCCCAGTGGATGACGATATAAAGGATCAGCAGAGATTAAGGCTTGTCATTTCTGGAGTCTCGCAGCTGTTCACACCTGAGCTCGCCCCTGTCGTGTCTCCTCTTTTAAAGAGGGGATTGAAATGGATAGAACAAGCACTTTGCTCCCTTTTTCTTCCCCTTTACTGCCAGGTTAAATTGCTGTTTTTTAAAGCCAGCACTTGGGGTTAGAGCTTCTGGGATTACACCCCAGCACTTTTATCCCTCGTTTCTCTATCTCGTTATACTTTTATCATCACCACCTATACACTTTAGTACCTTTCATCTTTGTCGGGAAGTGGACAATAAGCACACCTAAATTCAGTTTAACTTGTTTTTTAGTGGAGAAAGCGTAGACTCAGGGTTTTCAGCAGCCTCTCGCGCATCTTATGAAAACACTAAACCAGGATCGGGTTATATAAAGTCACTTGAGGTAAGAAAATCTATCCTGCGCACATAAATCCCCCCCGCCTTTGTTTATCTCCCCTCACCTTGGCAATGACAACGCTCCTCCACATGGAGAAGAATAGTGATCGTAGATCCCTGTATCAGTTTAATTAATCTGCTGCATGCCTAATTAACAAGTTGCATTATCTGCAGAACCCCAGAGCAGCCATGACAAGGGGAGGGTTTTGCTGACGGACAGCGAGTGGAAAGTAAAGAATGACAGACAGGAAGCCCAAAGAACTGTCATAGCTGTCAAACAGCTGTCACTCGACGATGTCAGACTGACACAAACTTCTTTTTTTCTGTCTTTCCTGTAAAATAGACTGATAAAAGAAAGCGGATGAATAAAAGGGCAGACCGAAGACCTAATTCAAATCAGAGTTGACACACAGGGACGGTTTAATTACAGCTGCGTAAAGGTTGAGCTGTGTGACAGGACTAAATTTTAATGCGATAAAGTGATAAGGAAATGAATACAAGTCAGCTTCTAGTGGTTAATAAGACTAGACATTTGCGTTTAAGGAGAGTCTGAAGTCTGTCAATTTTTCATTGCCTCTGCAGAGATTTTTAGGCCTTCCAAACAAGATGCAGAAAATATATTTAAATCTTCTATCCCACATGAGTTGATAGGTTGATATGTGTGGAATTTCTACTGTTAATGTTCCATTTTTTATTTAAAAAAAGAGATAAGTCAGAAGTATAATAGACAGCACATAAAAGATCCGTTTGAATTTAACGCAGAGCTTCGCCCTCTGGACCGAGGGTAATGAACAATTTAGCTTTTGCACATCCGCTGGGACTGAGCTGGTCTTTTAAAGGTGGTTAACCTTTCTCACCGGCAGAGAGGAGAAAAAAAAATCTTTCAATGAATTCAAACAGCCACACTTTCCCTCTTGAAATTTCAAACAGTGTCTGTCTCTCTTTGCTTTTGACTCCTCCTTTTAATCTCCTCCACTCACACTCCTCTCCTCTTCCCTCGTCGGGCTTTCTAGTCAGAGCCCCGAGGGCAGGCAAACAGAAAGCGACAAACTCTTATAATTGTGAGTGTTAATTATGAAGATGAATGAGTTAACAGCGGTCTCTGCCAGCTGTCTCTTGGCTCAGCACCACGCCTCGGGGGGGAAAGCAGCGGGCAAAACGCTGAACGTCTTCGCAGCCAGAAGGCCTCTTCTCAGGCGTAGCCACCTATCGTAATTGTTACCCACTTACTGAGTTCCGCATACATGAGATAAGAATTGGATTGATGGGAGTGCAGTGGCATCTTCTTGTGCTTGTAGCTGTGACTGTCTGATTGCCCTCTGTCTGAATGTTGACAGCGGGAGCGCAGCTCAGTTAAATTTGTTGTACATGTTTTTGATGAAGCACGTGCCTAGTTGGAAGAGTGTGACCGAGCCGGGTGCAGCAGCCTTCATAAACACCAATGTAATTTTCAGTGTACGTGGAGGGAAAAAAAATCTAATATCCCAGCATGAAATTGCAGATAATAAAACAACGTTACAAGAGAAAATCTTTCTAGGATGACGACTTGAAGGCATAGTTCACCCCATTATCAAATATACATGTTTTTCCACTATCCTTCTCAGATTGCATATGGTCTGACTTACCCAGTTCTGTAGTTATCTGCAACTGAGAGATGGCTGCCTTCTCTCTCTAGAATTAAATGGAACTTGTAATGACAAACTATGCATTTGAAAAACATGGCAGCAATGTATTTTCTTTGCAGAAGTCACCACCTGTTAATTATTTAAAAGAAACACATCCTGTATCAGTTTGTCTGCCAAACTATACCTCTAAATTAAAGGAAGCTGCATTAGTATTCAGCTGAAGGATCATTAATGTTTACATCCTGTCACAGTGTCATGGGCACAACCTCTTGTCACAGATATATGCGTGCTTCCCTTTGCACAGTGATACTGCTGGCAAGGTTATCTTGATTATAGAAAAAATATTTCTGAGGAAAAGACATTGAAGCTTAGTTTTTCAAGGCGCTTCAAGCGCTACAAAACCAACGCCATCGTAGTTCTGTTATAGTCGAGAAAACAAAAACAACTATTTAAGAGTTTAACATCTGTAAAATTGGGCAACTCATATTGTAAATGGAAAGTATCAGTCACTTTGCACATACCTCGAGGATTGATCAGTTAAATGCCTAATAGTACTGTGATGCCTGTTAGTGTTATAAATGAATTTTCTGAGGAATGATCAGAGCTATTAATCATATTGCAGCGATTTTCACTTAAAGTGCTTTGTGCAACAGGCTGCTTTCACCCATTCAAACACACATTTATAAAGTGCTTATTCCGTACATAAAGCATTCACACATCTGCACTCACACACTAGCGAGATTACGACTAGGACACCCTGACCTGCAGACTGGAGCAGCCAGAGGTCAAAGTCAAGTCTACCGCCTGTTTGCAATGACAAAGAGCGTATGTTTGTGGGGATGAAGGAAACCAAGAACTTCTTTCCCGCATGTATTGTAACATCTTTCTGTTCTCTGGACCTGATGCATTTGAACAGGACACTCATCAGTCATGACAGCCTGATAAGAGCATTAGAGGCTGTTGTCCTTCCTCAATCACACGCAGACAGACTATTGATTTCGTGATTAGGCTGTCTGTCCTGGGTTCTTATTAAGTCCGTCGATGGCATCGGCGGTACAATTGCATTGACTGACTGCTGAGCGTTTTTTAAATGACAGGAAAACAGACTGGTGTAGCTTATAGCACTCCTATGTGTCCATAAGACACTCCAGGTAGTATCCTGTCCCATATGCATACTACTACTCTCATAACTCCCTATCTCAATCTCATAACCATCTCATGAGGATTTTTTTTAAACTTTCGCCTCCCTCCTGAGGACTGCTGCATCACTTATCTAACATAGTGGAAACCACACTGCTGGTATTTGTATAACATCGCAGCTCTGTCTGATGCTGAGTTGAGACAATTTATCACTGTAAAGAAAATGGTTGGGATGGATGGATGGATGAATGGAGATATGTTACAGTGGGATTATGACAAACGCAAAGCAGGAAGCAGTGAAAATGCTCCCTTTTCTCCTCTGTGATATAAATACTCAAAGTTTTTTGTTAGAACAATCCATTTAAACTCTGGGTGTGTTTGTTGTTTAGCCTCTCTGGGCCATATTCACACAGCCTCTGTGGATGAAAAACCCATCGCCTGCTTTCTGTTCCTCTCGTCAGCTCACACGCTGCTGGTTTATACCGCTGCAACAGAAAAACAAGAGGCGCTCGGTCAACAGGAGAGATGGAAACAAAGTAATAGTTTGCCAAACTGACAAACATCACTTCTTTGGCTCCGTTCCCTGCACAACACTTCAGTCTGTGTGTGTTCGTGTCGACTGTGAGCACAGACACAATATCGCTGACGCTGGCTCATCTACAGCTGTGTGAATGTGGTCCACAAGTATTTATCCATATTTATTGATGTATGTTCTTATGAATTCCAGTCCTGTCCCTGTATTATATTCTTTACAAGACAAATGATCATTAAAGGAAACCCTTGTTTGGATCCGTTAACTTCTTGCTCAGCGTGGTTATTTGTGTTTGAATTACTTAAAAACGGTATGCACCTTATTTTGCATTGAATTAAGCTTTTCTTTATTATTATTATTATTATCATTATTATTATTATTATTATTAGCATGTTGTCATTTATGTGCAGTACACTGTTCATCACTGCAAATTACCAGAATCAGAATCTTTCTAAGTCACCTTGGTGTGTTGAGGATTTAATACAAATTATATTAATCGCTTTGTTCGTATAATCAATACTAATCAAAATAAAAAGTAAAACCTTAGGTGATAAATAAGATTTTTTTTTTTTTTAAAAACTGTAAATTCATTTTTAAAACTAACAAATATTAAAGGAAAAAGCCTTTGAAGGCAGATGTGGCAGATGAGCCATCCAGCCCTAAAACATATATATGTTTATTAAAAAATAGTTTGTCGTTTGGTGAATGAAGCAGCCATAAACTGGCTGGTTTAGGTAAGCATAAATATTGGAAAAAGGGGAGAGAGCTAAATGGCTATAGAGGAAGAGACTATATATAAATGTAAAAAGCCAGCATCTTATTTTGGAGGGCTTCTTTTTATCTATGATGACACATATACCTACCAGTTGAAAAAGCTTGTAGTTAGGGCTAGATCAGGTGACCCTGAATCATCCCTTGGCGATGATCCTGCGAGCAACAGGCTCAGGCTGCTGCAGAACTTGAGGTGATATACGGCGATGCGACAAGCATGTCTTGTCCACTCACCTCTTTTGACTGTCCAGGTGTTCGCATACCACTGCAGCGTGTCAAATTTAGTCTTTTCTCTCCAGTTGTTTGTGCTTTTCTCCTGTCTCTCTGTGCTTTCCTTTTCCTTTTCTCTTCTCTCTCCCGTCACCGTCCAACCAGTCGCAGCAGATGGCGCCCATCCCTGAACGTGGTTCTAATGGAGACATCTTCCTGTTAAAAGGGGGTTTTTCCTTCCCACTGTCGCATTCATGTGCAGTAATGTGCAAAAGTCTTGAGTAACCCTTTATTTCTTTGTTATTTTGCATGGAAAATAAGGAATACGTGAGGTAAGTTATTGAAATATCTGCTAACGTAAATGGAAATGCAGTTTATATAAGACAGAGTTTGTGAAGTTCTGAGGAGCTCAACAGAACTCCTCTTTTAATGTTCACTGCCTTTTGTTACATCCTCTCTCAACATGATCTCAAACTGCTTCACTGCGGAGGCCAATCCATGACTGATAATATTCAACAGTTTTTTTTCTATATATCCATGCATACTTTTACTGTACTGGCAGTAGGGATGGGTAAACGGTAGTAACCAGACCGAAAAGCAGCGTACATTTCGGTGCTTTATTTCGGTGCTTTATTTTTTCCTGAAAGGTCATACACTTTGGATTCTAGCCAATCATTTTACCTTTGCAAGCGTAGTAGGCAGGCCCAGGTATGTAGGTTCTTTTAGAGCAGAGCTACAGATTAAAAATGCCCAAGGCGAAGCCGTCAGAAGTCTAGCTGTACTTCACAGCAAAAGATGCAAACTCAGCAGCCTGCAACAAGTGCTTTAAGCTGATACTGTGCAAAGGAGGTAACACCTCGAATCTGATGAAACACCTGGCGACGTGTAGCGTTTTTTTAAAAGCCGAGAAATGCACCGTATTTGATAGCTTGCTGCGAGACCTCACACCGGGCACATCTGCTGCGGGTGGGTTGCCTGTTATCTGACCCGGAGTTAGCAACATACCCCAAAAACCCGAAGAGGAGAGTCCTGGCCCCTAGCCCTGCCAGTGTAGCAGAAATGATGGCGGACGATGATGGCAGCAGCCGTTCTTCTCTGGGCAAGTAGCTTAATGTTGTTCGTGTGTAATTTACGTTGAGTAGGCTAACCACGTTATTAAATTTACGCATGTAAGGTGAACTAGCAAACACCGTCGTAGTTACATGCGGCTGTCTTCTTGTTTGATGGCAGATACTCCCTTCACCCTGGCCAAAAAGGCTAAAATGACCAAAGAAAAAGTGGAAAACAGCTGAACATGAGAGGTTTTTGGACAAAGTTTATGTTTTTTCCATTGATTAAGCACTGCTTCCAGCCAAGAGTGATACCATATATCCCCTATAGCTGCAGAAAAGGCTAACATTGTTATCTTTTTACAACAAAACAGCTAAACATGTGAGGTTTTTGGACAAAGTTTGTGTTCTCCATTCTTTAAGCACCGGTTCCAGCACCGTTTAAGCACCGGCACCGTTTCAAAAGTACCGATTTGGTACTGGTATTGGGTAAAACCTAAACGATACCCATCCCTAACTGGCAGTGTGTTTGACATTATTACCAAGACTAACAAGTTGAACCAAAATGTTCCACACCATGCTGAGATGTGCCAGGGTTTTACTATTAGTTGTTTGGAAATCACATTGTTGATACAAAAATACTATTTTATTTCTGTCAAACTATGCTATCTTTGTCTATTTTCTTTTCTTTGTAGAGTCAGCTAAAGAAACAAATGGTTCAAAAGATGGACATCATTTGTGTTAGGTGCCTTTTTACGATTGAATGATTCAGTGTTAAGTGCTTTACCAAAAAAACTGAAACAAACAATAAAAACATTGCTCTGAAATTTTAAGGTATAAAGATCCACTGATAACAAATGGGAAAAATAGCTAATGTCCAAAAAAGACATTTGAAAACCCTCCAACAAGCCTGGAGAACTGTGGCTCCAGACCACTTTAAATAATTGCAAATACTAATAAAGAAATGAGGGGTGGCTCCTGATTTTTTCCAGAATTTCATTCACAAAATTTGGACAATAGACTTTCTGGATAGACCATTAAGTAAATTATGGTATCTCTCATATAATTACAACATTCTCCAAAAGACAGCTCCTTGACACACAAGGATGGTTTCAGTTGTTCAGTCAGGCTTGCAATAGGTTGTGCTTGTTAACAATTGGAGACTGAGGCTGAGATTGTGTCAGTTACTTCGTTACAGGTCAACAGCAGAGAAGGTGAATGTTTAGTAGATGATGCTGTCCTTTAAAAATAGAAATGTGAGTTTTTTAAGCTTTTTCAGTCCAAAACCTGTGCTGATGTAAAAGCCTTCTGTAAGAAATAATTAAGTGCTGAAAAACTAATGTAACCAATGGCTGTAAACTCGGTTTTTGTCGAATTATTTTATCGTCCACGGTCTCAACCGTGTCCCATTCATTCCTGGAAAAACCAAACTGAACGTTTTTGCTTGTGTGTCATCAGAGTGTGTCCTCTCCAGTTACCATTGTGTTCATTTATATGTGAGAGATTCAGTTTTGCTCTAAGCTCCATCTGCTCCTCGCTGACCATAATGTGCTCAGGACATCCTTTCCAAATATCTTTAGATGAGACGAAATATTTTCCTCACATCCAAGACACAAATAAAACTAATACAATTTTGGCCTCATTTTTTTTTTTTCTTAATATTCCAACTCAGTTCTGGCTGAGGCAACAGAGTAGGCTGCCAAGGGCGAATCCCTCAGTGGCACAAGTGAAAAAGCGTAGGAGGAAAAGACGAAAAGAAGGAGGAGACAGACAAGTGAGGAGGATCAAAGGTAGGAGGAAGGAAGGAAGAAGGTGAAAGGGGAATTCGAATGAGTGGGAGGGCTTTTGTTTTGGAAGCAGTTTGTGAATACTTCTACTGTTGCACCATCTAACCTCGGAGACCTTCACTTCACCTGAACTTCCTCTGATGAGTGCTCTCCTATCAATGCATGGTTTCATTGCCTCACAACACTGTTTTGTGTAAGAAGCCAATCTCATCTTCACTCCCTCGGTCTCTTTCTCTGTATTTCTTCCCTGCATTGCTCTTCTCATTTTTCTCAACTCTTTTGATATGTGACTCACTCATTTCATTATTATTCCGAAACACCGGAAGAATCCACACTGCTGGGTTCAGTTTCACGACGACAATCAGTCACTTTGAATGTAGCGTCTCTTTTACGCTCCCTGCTCAGGCGTGTTCGCTGATGTTTTTCACTCAGCTCAAGTTCCAAGGACAGTGCTCATTAAGAGTGCTTACCGGGGATTTCTGTTAAATTCAAAGCTGAAAATGACCTTCAGCTCTCCTCTGTTGCTGTGTTGTACTGAGAGATTTGTTACAGGCACTTGGAGCGGCGCTCCAAAAAAAATCGCTTAAATTTCATCCAAAGCCCTCAAATGTTTGGCTCCGAGGACCAGTATGCACCTACACGCTCTGAGCCGAGTGTCCATATGGCTTATAAAAACATACAGAGGGTCCTACAAGAAGATTTTTCTCTGAAAAGACATTAAAATGCATTATTTTTTAGGTCAGATTTGTGCTATTTCTTGCAATACAACTTGGCTTTGAGATGAACAGATAAATTAGAGGCATGAAAAGACTTCTCATCCTAACCTTGTTCTTGGGTCGATATTGGCCTCATCTGGCAGGCATGGCGAATCGATGCGGATCTCTGGCATTATCTTGCATTATCGCTTAATGACACTGCCAAAGTTCAAGAAGATTATGAAAAGCAACAAGGGGTTTAGCATCATCTCAGGCCTGACAGTCTCTTACTCCGTCTCCACTCCGCCTCTCCCATAAGTACTGTCTGTTTTTATCTTACACATTAACATAAAAGGCTCCAGGCAAGAACGCACATATACATGAACACCGAACTGCTTATCCAAATCAAAAAAAGATTAATGTGCATCTTAACCCTGTTTATCTTCCTCATCTTTATTGTGGCCAGGTTGTTGAATAGCTTTGCTCATGAATCTGCGTTCAGGCCCGTCTTAATGATGGCGCGCCGCAGATGGCGGCCTGTCAGCTCTCTAACAGCTTCTTTTACAGTTGTGTGTGTGCGATTGTGTGTTTGTGTGCGTGCATAAGTCAGGGCGGAGGAGCAATGCCAGCAAAATCATCAGTCTGAGCCAGGTCTTTCATACACCGGCGACCACGCATTCTGCTCTACCAGCTGTGTATACGCTGTGCGGTATTTTGTTATATGACCCCATCAGATGATCAGGAAATCTGGCTCGATTAAGCTTGTTTTAGCACATCTCAACTCTCATCAAACATGGGAAGCAACTAAGTGCATTTTCTCCAATGTAATGTAGCTCATTATATTTCTCTGACAGCTATTAGCTGCAAATTAAGACCATGGAAAAGCATAATAGATAGGCATAGCTGCTGCGACATCACCCACTGGGTCTGTAGCCTCGAGACGAGCCTTTTCACTGTCATCACATCTCACTCTTGAATCACTGACCAGTGAGCATATTCTGGATAAACCTCCTTTCTGACACCTAGAAAAGCCCATAAAGTCAGCAGGAAAGAGTTCTGGGCAGAGGGCTGTTTGTCCCTGCATTTCTGCAGGACTTAGATTGTTTTTGCAGCCACAGTTATCACCTCCTGGTGGCTTTTGAAAAAACTGCAGGTTTAGTGCACTTCCAGTTGGCTTTATTTTTCAGATCCAGAAGCTATATCCATTTTTATATTGATTATAATTCAGAGTGAATATTCAAAACTTAATCCCTCTACGCATAATATAAGGGTGATCTGTTACCTTTTCTTTATGGTTAATATTCAGCAAGTTAGTTTGGTATTTGTAGTTATAGTACTGTAAAAAAATACTCCATTACAAGTGAAAGTCCTGCAGTAATGCTCTAGTCAATGTACTTGTGTGCGGAAATGTGTACCAAAAACGGCAACATTATAACAGTCCATAATATTTAATTATCACTGCAAAGCAAAGTTTATGAATTGTCCTCTCTAATTTTCTAATTAACGAAATGTTTATTCCACTGTCGGGTTGGTTAATCTGTAACTTTGCACATGTTTTGTTTGGTCTTACAGTCCTCATTTGTAAAGAAGCCTATAACTAATAAGCAGAAAAATGCAGTGACAGTTGCAAAGGCAGTGTCTGGTGTACATGTCTCTGTAGACATGTAAACAGTGAAAGCCAATTTTCAGCACAAGTGTTTTAATGGGTATGAATGGGTTGAGCTATCATTAACATTCACTTACTGCGTTACTGTTAAAAATCAGTATTGTATGACTGTATAATTGTGTAACTAAAAGAAGCCAGAACCTATAATAATATCCATGAAAATGAATCAAATCACGAAATAGTTAAACATCAACTTAAATATGCTCTATGCATCCTGCTAACCCTCTGTTAGCAGGATGCATAAATGGATGGATGACCTGAAATGCTCATAACTAGTTTCTGTTGCTCAGTTCTGATCAGTATAGTAAAGTTTGCTTTCTGTTGCTAACCATTTTCTCCCTAGAGCTTGTTGTGTTGGTTGCAGGCTATATTTGTTATAAAAGCGCATCTGGTGCCCTCATTTGTATTCTTTTTCTTTCTTTTCTTTTTTTTTTTTTTTTTTGATAAGCATGACACATTCACTGAAGGGGCCACCTACTACTAGCATGACTAACGTGTGTAGGTTTTGTTATGCTTCATCTCTGTAACATTCGAGTTGGTAAAGTTGCAGTTGAGACTCTTTAGAACAGGTTTAATAACATCTGCGTCAGTCTTTATTGTTGATGTTAAATCTTTGAAACTGATGGAAGCGCACCCACTTCACACATTAGGGTGTTTAAAAGTTTTTTGTAAGCTGTACCCTCACGGTTCCCAAACTTCCTCATGGGATGCCACTTGGCACAGCTGGTTGAATAAAAGTGAGTTTACCAGATTTTACTGATCTCTGCTTAAGGTGTTGTGGAGATAAACTGAAGGGCACAAAGCTAGTTTGTCTTTGCAAGGAGTTCAAACAACAGTACAGAGTACAACGGAAGTGTGCATGGTTTTTGACCATGTAAACCTGGAATATTTGAAGAGACTTGTGATCTGCCGTGGTCACAGAATTCCATTATAACACTATAACTCGTACATCAGCATGCGGTATATCTGAAAGATTACATATAGACAAAGTAAGACAGTATGAAGCCTTTCATTCAGTAAGGTCAGCTTGACAGAGAAGTAGCAGTCTTACAATTTTTCATTACAAAGGCTAGCCAAGGCCTGCAGTTACAGCTACTGCCATAAGCAGTACTATGAGGAAGAATAAGGTGTTAAACAAAAAAGACAACCCAACCTTTGAAGTCTGACATGATTAGCCATTTCTGGGTCCAAAATCCTCTTCAGTTCCCAAATTGAAACAAACACTGCAGCATCACTGAGAGTTAAAAACTCTTTCATCTTTAATAAAATGATCCGTGTGGCTGTTCTACCAGGTGTAACAATTAAGTTTAACATCCGAGCATTCATGAAAAGCAGGATTTATGAAGTTTAACATGGGTAGAAGTTAGCAGGGAGTTAGCTTGCTAGTTTTAGCTAAAGATGATACACCATATTCTGACTGAGGGATTTCTGAAACATTAACACGTACATCTCTGCTGCCACTTCGGACATAAATGAAGACAAAAAGCTAAACAGCAGCGACAGCTTTAAAATGTGCTGCAGATGAATAGCGATAATAAAAACCCAGAGAGGCCGGCAGTGCTCACCGACTATTTTTCAGGGCTTGTTCATTAAAACTCGCTAAAAACCAAGAGCCTTAATAAACGCAGTGTCGTTTGGACCCAGAGCAGGGTTCATATGTCATTGCTTCATATTTCTGGTTGCCAGCCTGTCACGGGCCTAACACAGCGAAACAGACAGCAATTCACACTCACATTCACATCTATAGACACTTTAGAATCAGCAGTTAACCCAACCCCGCTAACTGCACCTATGCCAAATGATATTTAACAAAACTTAAGTTTTAGTCATTTCTCTCCAGCTTTTAGCTCAGAAGTTTGGATTCTTTGTGCCTCTTTAGGAAAGTCACTTAAAGTTTCTGTGAAAGATCAAAGTGCACGCAGGCCTTTGGGTGAATACTAGGCGTCGTCATGACTAAGGCTGAGCAGTTTGTGTACTTGGATCCATTCAGTTCCTTCTCTCTCAGGCAGGACCACAATAGTTCACTGGCTTGCCAATTTCTGCATGCCACTGCAAGGCCAGATACCCGAATCTTCCTGCATTCCCCATCACTCTGCATTCCAAACGTTTTTCAGCCTCTCCTTCCTTTTCCTCTTATCTGTCTTTTTTCTTTTTTTCCATTTCATTCCCAACAAACCTCTTTTTTTCTCCCACCTATCTCTCTTCCACTCCTCTTATTCTCTCTGTTGCCATTCACGCTGTCATTTCCTCTGACTTTGTGTTTCTGCTGAGGCTGTCTCCTTTCTGTCATCTCTTCCAAACAGACCCACAAACTAACACCGCACCTCTGTCCATCTATACACACACACACACACACATTCAGACTGTTTCATTACCCTCCTGCTATTTTCTTTCGACCCAATCCGGGAGAGCTGAAAGGACCCAGCAAGTAAATCAGCATGACTCTCACTTCTTGATGACGGAGCTTGACAGCTCACTACCACAGAGAACAGCCAACGTAAAGTTGAAGGCTGGACTGTGGTAAAACTAATATTCACTATCTTTAGAAGCATCTATAGATGTCAGGGTAAACTCTCCCTTTCATTAGCCGCAGTGCACTCCATTAGATGGTTAACGCTTTCATTAAACTGAACACTGCTGCCTGTTAAAAATGCCCCTCACTCTCGAGGAAAAGTACTCACAATTTAGCCAATTAACCATCTCCAAAAACCAAGTGTTTCTGATGCATAATACGTATCACCAGCATTCTCCTGCCGAATTACACACAGAACGCACAAGGCGCTATGAGAGACTGTTCAGAAGGATTGGGTAATTTCTAAATCTATTTCCCATGGGCTCATGTTGCATGAATATGGGGTCATGTTGGTTTAAATCATATAAATGTTGAGAAGTGATTAATAAAAAATATAACTAACACCTAAGGGGATCGTCTCAGGGACATTGCATCAGTTTAATCTTTGCTTGTAATGTCAAAGGTCAATAAATGAATGGTGTCTTTACACATTTGTAGAAAATTTCTGATACTAGTTTCCCTCTAATCATGGAATATATTACGAAAGCATTAATAAGCTTCCAAAGAGAGTAGAGGTTTCTTTGTTATTTATTGTGACACTGGCACAGCACATGCTGAGAAAACAGGGCAGGATTGTAGTTTCTTTGGAAGATGAGAGCCAGCAGCAGAAGGGTCAAGTTTTCCCTTCAGCAAGCCGTTTTCAGGGACATAACCACACTATCTGTAGTCCACAGAGCCCCAGTGATGGCATGCTATCAGTAGTAAAATATTATAATCTGGCTATAAGATTAGTAATTACAGTAGTTATGAATGGGAATGAAGGTTATTATGGACAATTAAGTTGTGGCCTTAAGCTGATAAGCCTTGAGTTAATAAGCTATGGCCACATTATAACTAAATTATGCCTATATCTTTATATTGCATATTTACTGAGCACACTGGGTTAGATCTGCACAGTTATTATGAAAGATGAGGCCCGGATAAATTTCAAAAATGGTGTAGAGAAGAAGAGTTGAACAATTAGGGGGGGAAAAGCAGCATTCAAACTGTAAAAACTGGCAAGTAAGCACAAGTTCTAATATGCATATTGATTGCTTCTAATTATTATTATTATCATCATTATTATTATTATTATTGCAGTCATTTGTAAATCTCATAAACCCATATTTTGTCGACAGTACAACATAGAAAGCAGAGATGTTAGCTGATTTTTGGATTTGATGGCAAAACGTTTCAAAGGATTGGGACTGGAGAAACAAAAGTCTGGAAAAGTTAGTGATGCTAACAAGAAACAGTTGAGGGAAGATTTGTTCTGTGGTCAGACAAACGTGGACATCCCATCGTCCAGAAAGAGAAAAGGGATGGTACCGCTTGTCATTAGCTCTCAGTTCAAAAGCCCACATTTCTCATGGTATGGGTGGGCATTAGTGCCTATAGAATGGGCAGCTTACACTTCTGGAAACGCAGCATCAGTAAAATATATACAGGTTTTGTGACATCTTTTTCATAGGCCTTTCATATTTCAGCAAGACGCTGCTAATTCAGATAGTACATCTATTACAACAGCATAGCTTCATCTAGTCCAGCTGCACAACTGGGCTGCCTGTGGTCCAGACCTTTCACCACATTAAAATATTTGGAGTATCATGACATCATTACAAATAAGACTGTTAAAAGAAGACAGGATGCTACACAGTGGTAAACATGGCCCTGTTACTGCCATCAAATTCAAAGTGACCTTATTTTTTTCTTTTGCATTTTAAACATTTAATATGTTTTATGTCTTATTGAGAATTAAACACTGCATTCTTTTTACAGCTTGGGAATTTGGGTTGTAACTTAAACTGATTTTTCTGCATGACATCAGTAACATGACTAACACTGTCTCTAGTACATCCATGAACATCTGCTTATATGCATATCTGTCTGCTGATTTTTAATGGTTATTGTGGTTCTTAATTTTTTCTTTATCGTGACAACTTTTTGACATGATCCCTAAGGTGGGTTGTTTTGAGAGTTGGATTCTTGTGTGATCTTATTTTGGATCCCTGTCTCAGTCTCATTGCTGCATTGCTGTTCAGTTGTTGTGATGTCATTACTGCTGGTTTCTCTCTTGAGTTTATTTTCCTTTGCTTTGTACTTTCAGATCTTTTTCTCATCTGTTCAATTCTAACATCTGGCACCTGTAGGCTGTGTGGAGGGTTTTTTTAGGTATACTCTTTCACAGCCCTGACCTGCCAAAATAACACAGTTTCTGTGTTGAAGTTCCTCAGGATTGCACTGCATAGCTTAAAGTCTGTGTCAAGCTGAAGCCTCATGTAAAGACTTCAATAACTGTATGTTAGAATAATCTCACAACATGATAACTATTCAAAGATCTCATTAAAACTCCTGCCAGTGTTAAATAAAAGTTGATTAAATCTTCTATTTATCTTTTGTGTAATAAAAGCTTTATGAAGCCTGTCCTGTGTGGTCAGTAAACAACAGATTTTATATGTGGTCTACCATTATTAGGATCCTAATTTAGTTATCACTTTCCCACATCTTATGAACTTGCAGCCATGGAATATTATTATTTTCACCCATGTCATGGTGGAGCTCTGTAGATAGTAGATAATGTGTGATAATTTTCCACAAAATATCTTGTTGAAGAGGAAGCTAGGTTGATAAATGTGACCACCATAAGCAAGGAGGGAGTATAAAGGTTAGATAGAGAGTGTATCAAAAGGCTTTTTTCAATAATTCACATAGAAACTTGATGTAAAAAAAACAAACAAACATAAATATATAGTTTTTCACTAAAAACCTACAGTTTGCACAAGTGTTAAAGGGTTAGTACTTGTTATTAATCTCTGGCTCTCTCCAGCAGATGGCCCCGCCCACCCCTGAGCCTGGTTCTGCCGGAGGTTTCTTCCTGTTAAAAGGGAGTTTTTCCTTCCCACTGTCGCCAAAGTGCTTGCCTATAGGGGGTCATATGATTGTTGGATTTTTCTCTGTATGTATCATTGTAGACTTTACCTTACAATATAAAGCACTTTGAGGCGACTGTTGTTGTGATTTGGCGCTGTATAAATAAAAATGAATTTAATTAAATAAATGTGTTTCCCTCTGGACACATAGCATATGTCCGTATGATAGTCATACTCATCCCATATTTTTACATTCCAACTGTTTTTTACTGTTATTACACCACATGAAATACACAAATCTCTTTCTAACAGCACATTGTGTGTTCCAGTTATTACCCCTTTAAAGCACTTTGTGATTCTTTTTGAAACACCCTGTAAAGGTAGTGTCCAATATTTTGTTATGACCTGAGTTTGTACTGATGAACTTATACTTTCATGTTTAAACGGGATGGATACCAAAAATTCTTTAGATGAGTCCATCACAGTGTGCCAATGAAGCACACCACAAGATGGTGCTAATTTGAGAGGAAAATAGTGGGGACAGGTAGTTTATATACAGGTAAGTGACATAGATATAGATGAGCCTGATCAACTGCGATGTAACTGACCTATGGGGTGCATTGGGTCTGTTATAAAGCAGCTTGTAAGCCAGCAGGTCTGATCTCACAGATGAAGACTTAAATTGACACATGTGGCTTTGGTTCAGATTGATGCTGCCATAATAAAATAGATAACACACAAAACCCAGAAAAAGTCCTACATTTCCAGTTTGTTCACCTCAAAAACTTCAGGAGCTGTACAAGTCTTTGTTAAGGTCCTTCTTCAGTTGTAATGAACCCCATACCAAAGTGGCCACTGGTGATTAAAGTGTGCTGAAGTATGAACCAACTGATTTTATTATAAGTTAGGTGTTAGTTATTTTCTCAAACCATAAAACTCTGAGTCAATACCGCACCAACATGCACAAACCCAGGACCTCCAATAAGAACACTGCAGCCACCATTAATACACCTTTCAATCATGTGGAAAGTCAAGTGTGAAAAAAGGTAGGGTCACCAACGTCCTCAGCGCAGGTGAAATCAATCCCTCAGTACAATATGGTATTTACCCTGTAACATTTAGTGTTTGTGACTCACTGACATTTCTGTCAAATAGTCAATTTTACTACCAGGTCGCTTCATTCAGAATCAAGCGACTCAATATCTGTGCAGCAGTGATAATGCGAGACAATGAAATTCTCACTGTATGAAAGTAACGAAAAAAAGCTTCAGTGCTTCTTTTATTGCCCTTCTTTATGAGAGGAAAGGTGATAATACCTTCCTACAGTTGAAAGTTACACCGCAGCAGATGATTCTGGAAAACAAACGATTAATGTAATTGGATTTCTATTTCATGCCACAACCTGCTGATATGTAACCCACAGGTGAGCTATGAACATCATGCTGCTGTGATAAATTCTGCTTCTTATCAAGCTGTTGCCCAGCATGAACATTTATATTTTAAAAAGCTCTATAAATAAAGATTATGAGCTATATTGGATCATCAGTGTTAATTTATTGTAATGTTTAAAATAATTCAATTTGTGTCAGTTGTGTCTTCAGTTTAAGAACTGCTGCACTGCCGGTCTTTAGGTTTATGAATAATGAATTTAACTTCAGTCACAGAAAGCTTTAATAAAGGAAGGAGTTACAATGGATCATCTCTCCAGCTGGAAAAAGAGATATCAGTGGACAAGATGAGCAATTAATCTCAATGTGACAAGCTTTTCTTATTACCCTATATGTCTTTTAATAAAATCCAGACTTGTAATAAAGTCTTATCATTATTATTATTATTGTTTATATACTGTAGCCTGTATGAAATATCATTGTAAGTATCTAAAATGTGCTTATGAAATCCTTATAAAATCTGTCACATCATTCATTTACCTCATGATGTGTAAGAAATGCGATTAGAAAAAGATACAGGTCATCTTTTTTTATTACCATTTTTACATTTTATGCACTCACTGGACACGTTTAACATGTTGGAAACCCTCTTTCCTCAGGGATTTTGCTCCATGTTGTCACTATAGCATCGCACAGTTGCTGCAGATTTGTCAGCTGCACACCCATCATTGCAAATCTCCACCACATCACAAAGGTGCTCTAATGGATGGAGATCTGGTGACTGTGGAGGCCATTTGAGTACAGTTCAAAAAACAGTTTGAGATTATCTGAGTTTTGTGGAATGGCATATTATCCTGTCGGAAGCAGCCATTAGAAGAAGGCTACACTCTGGGCATAAATGGATGGACATGGTCATAAGAAATACTTAGGTAGGCTCTGCTGTTTAACTGATGCTTAATTAATACTAAGGGGTCCAAAGTGTGCCAAGAAAATATCACACATACTGTTACACAACCAACAGCAGCTTGAGTTGTTGATACAAGGCCAGCTGGAGCCATGCTTTCATGCTGTTTATGCCAAATTCTGACACTCCAATATCAATGTTGCAACAATAATCAAGACTCATCAATTTTCCAATCTTTGGGGTCCAATTTCGGTGAGCCCAAGTAAAGTGTAGCCTTAATTCTTAGATGACAGGAATTACACTCGGCATGACTGTTGTAACCCATCTGTGTCACAGTTTGACGTGTTTTTCGTAAAGCGATGCTCTTCTGGTTAATCGAGTTGCGCGGAGGGAGGGGGGCTGGAGCTATCATAATCAGAGGGTGAGAGGCAGGGTACACCCCGGACAGATTGCTAGTCTGTCGCAAGGCTAACACGAAGAGACTGTTTATACTCATATTCACACCACCTATGGGGAATTTAGAATCACCAGTTAACCTAACCACGCTAATTGCACGTCTTTGAACTGTGGAAAGAAGCCAGAGAGATCTCACACAAACACGAGGAGGACATTCAAACACACACACAGTAAGGCCCCGGCCAGATTGTCGAAGTCAAAGTCAGGACCTTCTTGCTGCAAGGCAACAGTGCTAACAACCGCACCACCATGCATTATACATTTAAAGTCACTTGAATCAACTTTATGCTTCATATCTACATGCTTAAATGCATTACACTCCTGCCATGTGAGTAGTTGATTAGATGTGTATGTAAACGAGCACCTGAACAGGTGGAGAGAATGAAGTAGTTAGCAAGTGTATATTTACACAGAGATGTAATTAAGAATATTAACTATGGCTGCACTTCAGGGCTGAGGTATTTAGCGTGCCTGTCCACTCAAATGTAAACGAGTTATTGTTTATGGTGCTTTGTTGCCCCTGCATCACTAGTGAAAGGGAACATCTGATGTAATGGCCTAAAGAAATGGTAAAGGTCTAAAACATCTGAGGTGGAAGAATACGTCTGTGCAGGGAAAAGTGTAATCAGGCTTACAAGTAAACACCCGTGAGGTGCATGTGTCAGTAATATCAGTGTACGTCAGCTATATTGTTTCATTTTGTTTCTCGTGTTTCTTTTCTGTCACTTGACCCCACCCTTCTGCTTCCATCTCAGAGCTGTTCAGAGGGCCTGACTTCTGTCACAGGCTGATAAATGAGAGCCAGCACCAGATCGTTCCTCTGTATTCACTGTGTGGCAGTTCTGTTGTTACAGGGTCACCTAATTTCATTTCATGCTCAAAAGAAAAGGCGGTGAAAGGACCTTATGAAATGAAAGCAGTACGACGGTCATACTCTGAGCAAACCGGTTCAAAAATTTGAGTAGGGGTTTTTTTCTGGTTTGCTTTCAAAGCTCACTTCTGTTCAGTCTTTCATTTTAAATAAAGGGATTCTAAAAAAGCTTTGCCATTTTGTCTCGTCAAACTTTCGCCTGCCTGGCCTGTTGTGTCTGTAGTTTGTGCTGGTGTCACAAAATTGGTTTGATTGGTGGCTACAGTTACCGCTATTATGTTCACAAAAGCGTAGTGTGCACATTTCATTTCAGAGTTGGCAGTCAGAGTCTAAAATATCGCCTCTTATTTACAGTGACCTCACTCTTACATAATCGAGATGCTGTTTAAATGCCATCCACTGTAAATATCAAATGGCTTACCGTCACAATCCCGAGCACAATAAAAAAAAACAGCTGAATTACTTCATTACTGATGTGCAGAATACGCAATCCTTCATAAATTATAAATGCCACAGTTAATCAAGTAGGACTTTGCTCATTAATTTAGTGGCTCTGCCTAATGTCACAAAGTAGAACAAACTAATGGGACTGGGTAAAGTGCTCAGCAAATCATTAGAATCTTCACCTTTGATGACTGACGTCATCTCAAAGGGAAAAAAACGGCACAAAGACGTCAACATGTAGCAAACAGAGGTGATTATTTTTTTACACCTCCAGTTTGTCACGGACAGCATTTATTTCATGGTGCTGGACTTGCCATGAACTTGACTTAATTACAAGCTGCCTGTTGCTATGACGATGACATGGTTTGTTCTGCTGTGTTGGTGCAGTGCCAACATGTTTCCGCTCAGAGCTGTGTTCGCTGCTCAGCAGCTTCTGTCATTGGCAAACAATCAAACATGCGAGGAAGACAAAAGCACAAAAAACATTAGTGTGACACCTACCCACAAAATTGATTATGAACACAAAAGTATAAATCTCAAGTCTCACGTGAGACTGAAAACTAAGAAGTTGGGTGGAAATTTAATGGTAATAACTTTGCTCCTCTGGTTTTTCTTCCACCACCACTATCAGGTTTGTTTTTCTTTGTTTAGTCTTGATGGCAGACAGAACACACAGTGCCAAAAGAATTCAGTCAGCCACCCAGATCATTGAATCCAGGTGTTCCAATCACTTTCATATCCACAGGTGTTCAAAATTAAGCATCTAGGTATGTGACCGCTTCCACAAACATTTGTAAAGACTGGGAACTCAGGAGCTCAGTGAATTCCAGTGCGGTACCATGACAGGATGCCACCTGTGCAACAAGTCCAGTCATGAAATTTCCTCATTACTATTTATTCCACAATCAGCTGTTAGTGGTGTTATAACAGAGTGGAAGCGACTAGGAATGGCAGTATCTAGCTACAAATATAAGGCCATGTAAATTCACAGAGCAGGGTCAGCAGATGCTGAGCCACATAGTGCGTAAGATCACCAACCTTCCAAGGAGTCAATCGCTACCGACCTCCAAACTTTATTTGGCCTTCAGATTAGCTCAAGAACAGTGCGTAGAAAGCTCCATGGTATGGGTTTCCATGGCTGAGCAACCCTTACATCACCAAGTGCAATGCGTTGGATGCAGTGATGTCCACCACCACTAGAATCTAGAGAAATGCAGATGTGCTCTTTGGAGCAAAGAGTCACGCTTCTCTGACGAAACTGCTGAACAGTACTTGTCTGACTGCGTTGTGCTAAGTGTAAAGTTTAGCACAAGGTGGATTATGGTGTGGGGTTGGTTTTTCAGGAAAGAAACTCTTAATGCTTCAGCATATTTTTGGATACATTTTGGACAATTTCATGCTTCTAACTTTGTGGGAACAGTTTGGGGACAGCCCCTTCCTGTCCCATCAAGACAGCACACCAGTACACAAAGCGAGGTCCATAAAGACATGGGTGAGCAAGTTTGGTGTGGAAGAACTTGACTGGCCTACAAAGGGTCCTGACACGAAGCTGATAAAACACCTTTGTGATTAATTAGAGCAGAGACTGAGAGCCAAGCCTCCTTGTCCAACATCAGTGTGCGACCTCACATATGCATCTCTGGAACAAAAATTCCCATAAACACACTCCACCTTGTGGAGAGCCTTCTCAGAAGAGTTAAAGCTGTGAAGACACATACAACTATATTGCATCTAATAAATGTCAATATGGGAAAATTGTAGCTGTGAGAGATCTTAACATGTTTTTCACTATCATGACTATTAAGCAATGTTTTAAATGACTTTGTTCCATACTTATCCCTGGGTCTGTTATTTTGAGTTGTAAAGAGTGTGTTACACTGGCAGGTATGACTGCACGTAGATTTTAGTGCCAATTCTAGGTAGCTAGTTAACAGCAGCAGACTTTTTTCAGGGATCAGCATTGTTGTCTGTTTTGCTATTGTCTGGTATTCATGCGTGGTAACTATCACCCTCACTTTAGTAGAAGTTTTTAATGTGTGGCTAAAACGGCAAGAAGCTGTAAATATAAAAGCAAAATACAGCAGCGAGTTCGACAACCATGTTCAAATTTTGACATCTTCCTTTCTGGTGAATGCACAACCTGTGAAATTTTAAGATACTACTGCCCTGCTGAGTATCACACACTACTCAACTAAGCAGTCTAGATGTACAGTGTTTACTGCATTGCTTCTGTCTGAAAGTATTTCATTTTAGTTTTCACCCAAATTCAGAAGGATTTCATCATTGAGGGAAAGAAGTGCACCGACACAAGTTCAAACCAAAACTTTTATTTTCTTCTTGAATATCCATTCATTCAGTAGTTGCAAACATCCTCAGTTATAAAGATCACTGCATGTAGCAATGACAGTGCAATCGGTGGCTCTGTGCAGTCAACAGCAATTACTGTAGCTTGTGTTCATGTTAATTCAGCCCTGTGATCTACTCGCAGCCAAACAATACATGCTTGCTTAGGTTTTCGTTAAGGTGCTGCCTTAATAAAGGACTATGTGTTTAAAGTGCAATTATTCTAGTTCAGCATTTACTACTTGTTCTTCAGCTCTGAGGATGCGATTGTGAGGTCTTAATGACATTGTGCAGAGGGTTGCTCACCAAGAAACCAATCAGATATAGGCAGGTACAATAAAAACTGTGAATCTTGGATTTTTTTTTTTTTCTGCCTGCCATGCAGCTCATCCCATTTCTCTCTCAGTAATGAATATTTTCACCCTGGCATCAGGATCACAGCGGGGTCCAAAGCATGATTCACTCACACATGTAAACAAGATCATTTATGTTAGACTCTCTGATCTGAGTGATGATCAAGCCGCTATTAATTCTTGCAGTTTTCCGGGTACAGATGTGCTAACAGTCACTCGTGATAGCTGAATGACTCGAAACGAAAGGAAAACCACCCTTATACAGATGTCATCCTTAATTTTACACAGCCTTGTTATTCTCTCTGGCAATTCTGCAGATGAGTGCATCTTGTCTCTGAGTGTTTTTTGCTTTTTTTAAAATGTGATGAATGAAATCTGGCTGCTAGGCGACAGTCAAATCTGAAATTGCATCCCCCTCCTGCTCTCAGTCTTCCTACTTTAAATCACCTTTGTGGCGTTCACGGGGATGCTGTTGCTGCTCTTCCTCCTTGTCAAACTCTCTATAGTGCTTTTTGTCTTCCCAGTTCCACCCGCTGCTTCATCCTTGTTTTCACGAAAACAGTAGACTCCGTAGAGGCGGAATTTTTTATCAGGGAAGCCAAGGTTTCGGACTCCTGGCTGGGATCCTCCACAGCGAGAACGGGGGTTGACTATGGGGTACCGAATGCTGCCATCCTCAAGCCAGCCTGCTTCACAGCGGTCCAGGAGTTGAAACTTCCACGCTGCATAAAGCTGACCCACTTTGGCCGCCACTGAACCGTCTCGAATGCACGCCTTAATCGCCTCCGCATAGTTCACCTTCTTGAAGCGCTTGAGGAAATACACTTTGCCTAAGGCGGAAAAAAAGAGAGAGGCGAAGGAAAGTTGTTTGTTGTAAGAACATGTTAAAAGGTGAAGGAAAACAGAGTCAGTGCATTGTTCAGGGGGGCAGAAGAGAAGCGAATGAGAGAAGGAAGCCCCAGAGACAAGCTAAGCCCTGAGGGTAGATATTCACAGTTTTCCTGGCCTCTCTGCCTGATTGTGTTCAGAATATCAAGTCATTCCAACAACCGTCTGGGCTGCTGCTCAAAAAATCGAAAGGCAATACTGTATCAGCAGGCAGAACTCTAAAATTACTCTTAAAATGCTTCAATTTTTGCTTTCATCATACCTCTGAGGAGACTTTTCGCCTGGCAGTATATTAAAGAAATCGGTATCCTGATAAGCTAACTAGTTTGAACTGAGCTGAATCACAAGTACCTTCACCTAAGAAAGCAGCACAGAATAAACAATCTAACCAAGAATAAACGTCTGCTGGTTTCTAAAGCCAACGGTTTATGAAAATCATCTCAGCGAGCAAAGCTTTGCAGTTGGCTCAGTTATTGATTTTATGCTTGTTTATGTGACTGGTGGCTATTAGAGAGGCAGAATATTGTCTCATATTTCCCCAGTGGACTTTCAGTAAATGCATTTCAGCTGGACCGAGACACAGCATCGGTCACAACCGCTGCTCAAACCTCCTGCCCACAACAGACTGTCCACAGTAATTAACACACAAGGGAAGCCATGAGCAATTGTTTAAGGTTTCTGTCAAACCACCTTTTTCTCACTAAGGAAAGGCACTGGTTATTTTAAAACAGTCTGTGATTCAATAAAATCATTTTTAACTGTTTTTAAAACTTCATAAACACGGATGCAGACTCAAACTCTAGAAGGTTGTACTATTCCTTGGCAGGTACATTTAACTTCTAGTCTTTCTGTCTACCTATTCCCCCAACAAGAAATATTTTGCCAGTTGCAAATCTGAGTATAGCAGTTTATTCTTATAATAATCAACGTGGGCTTTTTATATACTGTCTACTCTGAGCCAAGGTGTCTTTCTGGAATAACTTTTGACTACACATACCTTTCCTCCAGTAAAACTCTTTTACTTTTCTTTTTTTTTTTTTTTGTTTAGGCTTGTGAACATGAAGGTAGCATGTGCAGACTCTCTGTGGGAATGTGATGTAAATCAAAGAACAGGGAGATGAAAGGCAAGGCTTTCTACCCAGAGGACACTGTGGCCCTAGCAGGGCTGAATCAACATACCCTGATTTAAAACCAATGGCCTAAGGCCTCAAAGATCACAGGGAGAGATCAGAGATCTCATTTCCCCCTGGTCTACCACTCATGAAACATCCTATTTTTAAAAGTAGCAGCATGACAAAGTAGCACTTGAAAGCTTTTGTTCTTTCTTAATATCATGTCACAGATACTGGATAGCACTTCTTATTTGTTGTATGTCATGTATCTCCATCTCTCACCGTTGAGCTTGGAAGTGAAGCAGAAACCATCATAACGCTCATCTTCTTTGTGCCTATAGCCGTAGTTTCGAACACCAGCTGGGGTGTCCTTACGTCCGCACTCGTCCCTGGGATGAGAGATAGGGTACTGAACTGAGCCGTCCTCCAGCCATCCAGCATTACACCAGTCTAGTCCCTCCAGCCATGCCTGCAGAAGAAGATAATGTAGGTCAGTGGGTCGATCTAAAGGATTAAAGAAATTATAAAGAGGGGAACAAATTCAGTTTATCTCTTGTGACATAACTCCATTGCACTTGACTTTACTCCATAAAGCCTCTAAGAGTTGGAGGACTGACCTGCAGTAAAATTCCTGATCTCCATATTCTTAATTCCAGACTTACTACTGCTCTAAAAAGTTAATGACACCAGTAAGTAAGCATATTGTAATAACTAAAAAAGTACCTGTAGACTAATGTACTATGGATGGTGTGATCTCTATGCATCCTAACTAGCAATACCTTCTCAGTATGACACACCGTCCATGTTTAATTCAATTAAAGTATGTGTATTCACCTTGTGCAGTTGAGAATGAGAAGCTAGAATGGCATCCTGCTTTTTGCAAGCATCCTCAGCCTGGTAGTAGTTGAGCTTGTAGCGCCCCTCACGGGGATAGTAGGGAAAGACCACTCCTACAAGCGACAGAATCAAAGTAGGAAGCTGTAAATGTCTTTAGTTTTTCTGAATTTCATACAGACATTAAAATTATAAGATTTATTTTAGGTATTTAGTTATTCCAAAGTTAACAAATTCCTTTGTCGCAGCAATTAAAATTAAATTAAACACCACAGACATATAGAGTCATGTAAAAAAAAATGAATAATGAAGAGAGAAAGTGAAGAGATATGTGCTGTCTTGGAAAACACAAGGTGCACCCTTTATGCTTTCATGGGAATTAAAAGCCAAAGTTGCAGCCAGGTGCACTTGATTAACGGATCGTGAGAAAGCGTGAGGAACTCTATAAAAATAGTGTTGGCAGTTTGCTGTACTGGTGCATTCAGATGTGTGTTAACACACTGGGAACAGAAGCGATTGTTACTGTCCATCAGTCTTGAAAGGATAATAACGACATTTCTAAGCAATTTAAAGTCCATGATTGTACAGTGAGAAAGATTATTCACAACTGGAACACATTCAAGACAGTTGCTGATCTTCCCAGGATTGGAAATCCTAGAAGATTTACCACAAGGTCAGACCCTAAAATGTTCATAGAAAGAAGAAGAAAAAAGGAGCTACATCTCAGACTCTACAGGCCTCTGTTAGTATGCTAAATGGGTTGTTTGGAAGTGTCTCCAGGAGAAAGTCTCTAGTGTTAAATTCAAGTCCAAAATGCTGGGGCAGCACCTTGAGATGACTCTGCATAAACAATGAGCTGAAGCAATGCTGTAAAGAAGAGTAACAAGTAATAAGTAAAATGTATAGATCAATCAAATAAAATGCAGTATGACAGTTAACTTAATAAGACAAAAACAAATTTGAAATCATAAATACAATAAGATAAGTATACCTTTAAATAACAGTATTTAATAATAATATCATTATATAACAGAACAAAAATCTTCATCTTCAAATTCAACAAAGCAAACTAAAAAATAATTTAAAATGACTTTAAAAATACATTCATATAAGATGGCATTTAAGTCTCACAGTATAACAGTGTGCAATGTGGTGAACTCAAATAAACTGAACATTTCAACAAAATCTCCTACAAATGGCCCAGAGCCTGACCTTCTAAGTCAAGGTTGACAAATCCTGTGTCGTCTTCCATGTCGTTAGTGACCTCACACTCGTAGCGTCCATAGTCCTCCAGCGTGACATTTTGGATGATCACCGATGCGTCGCCTGGTCCCGCTTGCTCCAGAAACACACGGCCACGATACGATCCAAACACACGCTGCTGCCTGGAGAGATTTGAAAGACACTCATTGTCCTCAAAACAGCTGCTGTTAGCAAAATGATTGAAAAATGCTCCAACCTGAGAAAATACTTGGAAGATAAACTGTGTGTGACAGAGTTTATTGTGTCAGTGCATCTTATCTAAAATAAAATTAGCGAAACTAAAGCAAATTTGGAGAAAAAAAAAATCATGAAATCATAATTAGTTAAAACAAAAGTGCAAGATGAATCAACTGAGAATAACGATGCAGAATTTACTTTCCCAGTGCTACAAAGACGTCCTCGAACTGCAGCGTGTCCGTCACTTTGGTCCATTTAATCCTGATGCGAGCAGGATCGACGTTCTCCGGCTCATGATGGAATCTGCAGGGCAAAGTGATGGAGCCACCCCGATGTGTCACCACTTTACCAGGAGCAGTCTGCACAATCACAGCTCCAGTGTCGTCCTCTGAAAGGAAAGAAGAAGCAGGGAAAATTGTCTCAGCTTATTTCACTGCTACTGATGGAAGATTTTTAGTAATATATTCTTTTATATGCAGGTTTGTGGCTAATATTTCTTTTTCTTATTACTAAACAGAAGTCTATTTTGGGAAATATGCGACCCATACTTGTAACTGTAATCATGAAATTCAGTCTTTGAATCTATTTGTGAGGCTTATCTCTCTAAGATGCCTGCAAAAATTGAATCAGCATCAGCTAATAAACCGTGTGCTGTTTACTTGTGCCATCACATTACTGCTCCGGTAATTGAGCATATCAACAGAGGAGAACGTTTTTTTCCTATCGAAGGGTCCAGCAAGCAGCACACGCATCTTCCTGTCTGCTCTATCACGACATTACTCACTCTACAATTTTAACCTTCACTTCTGCAGAGAGCGATTCACCAAAATTACCCAAGACTAATGGTAACCACAGTCCTCTTCCTCCAAATGGACAATAACAAGACCTGTTTAGCATTTTTGGCCGACATTTGTTCAGACGCTCTGTGTGCACGCGCACCTAGGCAACCAAAGACTCACAACATGTGTGGGTTAAACATTTAAAATGTTTAATGAGCAGCTGCAAAAGGTTTTCTGCTATGTTGTGACCAGATAAAGGCACCTACAATTATCCATGCCAGCCAGCAATTAGTCCTGTCACTACTTACTGGTTGTTTATCACCATCACAAATAAAAGCATCAAGTGATGTTTAATCAAAACTTTAAGCGCATTATTTCTCAGCGTTGGAGGTTATGTTGTGACATACTTATGTTAAGCCAAATAACACAAAGTTAACATTTTCATTAGGTTTTAAAATTTTCCAGCAGTGATAGTGTTTTCAGATCCAAGGGGTTCATCAGTCACTTTTAAAAAGGGTCACACTGTTTACTCTGGGGATCTGCAAATGTTTTAACCCTCCTGCTGTTTCATCTTCACTTCACCTTTTTTTAAATTATTATTATTTAAATAGTGGCAAATCACAACACTTGCCTCAAGGCGCTTTGTATTGTAAGGTAAAGAGCCTACAATAATACAGAGAAAACCACAGCAGTCAGATGACCCACTATTAGTAAGCACTTGGTAACAGTGGGAAGGAAAAACTCGCTTTTAACAGGAAGAATAGGCAGAACCAGCCATGGAAGCATGGCTTTTCATCTGTTGAAATCTGCTTCAACCTGTTGGGGATGAGGGAAAGGAGACAGTACAGGCAATACTGTGGAAGAGAGCCAGAAATTAATAATGACAAATGATTAAATGCAAAGTGTTTTATAAACATACACGGAGTGAAAAGAGGTGAGTGAGGAAAAAACAGTGCATCATGGGAAGCCCCCAGCAGCACCATAACTAAGGGAGGAATCAGGGTCACCTGATGCAGCCTTAACTATTTGTTTTATCAAAAAGGAAATCCAAATTGGGAGCTGGTTCCACAGAAAGTTGAAGGCTCTGCCTCCCATTCTGCTTCTAATTACAGAGGAATCACAAGAAAACCCGCAATCTGAGAGCAAAGTGCTCTGATGGAGTGATATGGTGCCGTGAGGTCTTTAAGATAAGATGATTATTGATCATTCAACACCCTGTATGTGAGGAGAAGGATTTAACAGAGAGCCAATGAAGAGGCTAATATGGAAGAAATATGCTATCTCTTTCTAGTCCTGTCAGTACTCTCACTGCAATATTTTGGCTAAACTGAAGGCCTTTCAAGGATTTTTTAGGACAGCCTGATAATAGTAAATTACAAAAGTACAGCCTAGAAATAAATAAATTCATGAACTAGTTTCAGCATCACCCCGAGAAAAGTTTTTAATCTTAAAGACATTGTGCAAACGCAAAAGCAGTCCTACACATCCTGGTCAGAAACAACTCCATGGTTACTGACAGTGCTACAGCAGACCAAGGTAATGCCATCCAGAGCAAGCATCTAGTTAGACACCATGTTTCTAAGTTTTTTGGGGATGAGTTCATAACCTAAGTTTCATCTGAATTCAGAAGCAGGAAACAGGTCACCCAGATCTTTAAATATTTAGGACATTTTTGTAGTTCAATGATTTGCTTTGTGTAGTATGGCTTCATTGATCGATAAAGCTGAGTATCATCTGCATAACAATGAAAATGTATGTTATGCCTTTGAATGATACTTTCTAAGGGAAGCATGTTTAATGAAAATAGAATTGGTTCCAGTACCGAATCCTGTGGAAGTACATAATTACACCTTTAACACGTAACCTCTAATACCTGTAAAACATTATGGTCAGTGATGTGGTGAGTGATACCTGCACTGAGGTCTAACAGGAAAAGCACAGAGATGAGTCCACTGTCAGATTCCATAAGAAGATCATTTGTAAACGTCACTAATGCTGTTTCTGTGCTGTGATGAACTGAAAAAGCCTGACTGAAATTCTTCAAATAAACCACTCCTCTGGAGATGATCAGATTTTAGGCCTACAGAGGATTTCAACATTAACTATTTCATTCATCTTCTAGTCTAAACACAGTGTAGAAAAAGAGTAGAAAGCAAGTGTGTGACTCAAGTGAGCCAGTACCCGACTGACTTAAGTTTTCCATCATGTTTTAAAATGTCCAGTCTAGAAACAACCTAAAAGGAATAGGAATTGATGAAGCATAAAGTACATCATATTTCAGTTTTAGGATTTTGCATGTCAGGACAGAAAAAAAGAAACATTTTGTCCTTAATAGGCTTGAAGATTATGTAAATAAAACCTCAGATGAACAACAAAATGTGGCATATTGCATTTAAAAATAGTCATTAATCGTTTATTTGTTTGTTTAAATGCAAAAGCAATGTGTGAAAAACTATTCACCGTTACTGCTTCCATGGGAACTGAGCGGGAAAGTCACAACCAGGCGCTGCTAATAAAATGCACTTGATTAAATGGTCATCAAAACGTTTGAGCATCTCTATAAAATCAAATCTTGGCAGCTTGCTGCTCTGGAACATTCAGGTGTGTGTTAACGAAATGCCAAGAACGAAAGACAGAGAAACAATTGTTACCACCTATCAGTCGGGGAAGAATAATAAGGCCATTGCCAAGCAATTTGAAGTCCATCATTCTGCAGTGACAAAGATTATTCAGAAGTAGAAAACAATCAAGCCAGTTGCCAATCTTCCCAGGAGTGGACATCCCAGCAAATTCACCCCAAAGTCAGAATGTGCAAAACAAAAGATACATCTCAAACTCTGCAGGCTTCAGTTTGCATGTCAAATGTAAAATTTGTGAAAGGGCGAACTGAACAGTTATAGCCTATTTGGAAGGTTTGCAAGGGGAAAGCCACTTTGCTCTAAAAAGAGCATTGCATCATGGCTTAGGTTTGCAGGGCTGCATGTGAACAGACTGCAAGAACAATGTCCTTTGAACAGACAAGACCAAAGTGGAGATGTCTGGCCATAATCCACAGTGCCACACATGGTGAAAACGAGAGTATCAAAGTGTTTTAGGGCAACACAGTGGTTAGCACCCTCACCTCACAGCAAGAAAGGTCACCAGTGGTCTTTCTGTGTGGATCTCTCTTAGGGGCTTCTCCTCAGGTACTCTGGCTTCCTCCCACAATCCAAAGACATGCTTGTTAGCTTAATTTGTCATTTTATTTTGCCCGTAGGTATCAGTGTGAGCCTGAATGATTGTCCACCTCTCTGTGTTAGCACTGCAACAGACAGCAACCTTTTCAGGGTGTACCCTCACTTTCACCCCATGACTGCTGTCATGAACTGAGAGTGAGTGTGCTTCACATACCTGTACCTATTTGTATCTAGAAGCTGATAAATTCACGAAGTACCAGCATGTCTGTAACACATAAACTACATGAATAAATAAAATTATAAATGTTATGTTGAACAACAGCAAGAATTCAATTATTTTAAACTGTTTTATTTCAAGAGAAAATATATCTTTTTAGCTTTTACTCTGAAGGTAATATAGACAACCAGAAGTACTGCAGTCAATAGTTTAATCTTTGACATTCTCTATTTTTCTGACAAGACAAACGTTTATCTCGGTCCTCAGGTGGGCAGTGTTTAATTGGGTGCTCACAGTTCTGATAATGAACAAAAGTGAAAGCTTTGCTTGTGAAGATTATCATTGTTACAAAATGGCCAAGGCGGTTTTATCTGCACAGCCCAATGTCACGGAAATGAATGAATAAAATCGCAATTGCCAAGAAATTCTGCACAAAATACTGTGGGATGTGGAATATATTATATATTAATGTGAATACAGGTACACTGAGTTTGGAGAGTTAGTGGAGAGCTCCGGATCCCAAAGCCCATAAAAAATTAAAGTCTATTTTGCTTGGACTCTAAGATAACCCAGCTGAGGTTAATAAAGCTGTTCAGATTTTTCCAGTAACTTTTCCACCAACTTTTTATTACTATCTTAGTAAAAAAAGAAAAAAAAATCCTGAAGAAACTCTACATATCATTCATGTTATTGAGCAGATAAATGCAAATAAAGATCTCCTCACCTTGGAGAAGAGTAATTGTTCATACAAATGAAATCGTTAACTGGTCTTACCAAGAACATGCACCACTTTCCTCCTTCCTTTCTCTATGCCAGCAGGCGAGGAAGATACCGAGAGAGCAGAAGTCAGGATAAATGCCACAAAGATCAGAGGCTGGAGCTCCTTTGAGAACTGCAAGAAAGGACAGCTCATACATGACAACCAGCACAATCGGAAACAACTTAGTACAACTTGCTGGCAGTGCCTTGTAGTAGTTGAGCTTGACAGTGTCAACTTTGATACATCCTAAACAAGTAAGATAAAATCAACATTTCCTAGAACTTTCCAGCAATGATAAAACTCAACCAGAAAATGCATATATTGCCTGTTTAAATGCTCTGCACTAAAGCTGGTAACCAAATGGCTGAAAACAGACAATCAATTATATTAATCAATTTTTTAGCTCACAGTCACAGCACAAAAGAGAAGCATAGTTCTCACAGCATAGTTTAAACTTATAGCTTGTTTGCTATTTTTTATCTGCACTGCCATGTGTCTCAATTAAGAACTGGAAGTATTTTTTTTCAGTGAAAAGTCCTGGATCAGAGGCAGCCAGGTAGTAAACAAAAGACTACACACAGGAACACAAAAATCATGGCAGCTACTGAAGAAAAACATAAATGTGGTATTTGTTGTTGTTATCATACACATTAGACATAAGGACTGTTATTACCTGTTCTCTGGCAGGTACCACAAAAGGGTTACTTTGCTAAAAAAAAAAAAAAAATAAACACAATTCTCCCTGAATGCTATTGTTGCACAGGAGAGTGTGTAATGCATGGACAGAGCCAGCATGTGACACCAGTGTTTCTGCTGCATCAATATATCCATGATTGGTCCAGGGGATGGTGCAATGCAAACCACTCTGCATATGCAGAGGTCAGAGTTTCACTTCATTGTGTATGGAATAAAATCATTATAATAGTCATCTTAAAGGTGTCAAGGCAAATGCTGCCACTGCATGCACTGCTAGAGGTCTGCAATGTCAGCGTCACCTGTGAATAATCACTTCCTATGAAACAGCTCTGGTGCACCACATAAATTCTGAACATGAATTCAGGCCTCAGTGAAGCAGAGTAACTAAAGCAGCTATTTTACATGCACATTGCACACTATAAACAGCCCTGCTGCATCATTTCTCTCAAGGTTAGTCCAATGATCATCCCTGCAGCTGCACGGTAACGTAGCACACAGAACTGCCGAGCAGAGCCATACTATCCGAGCATAGAAGTGTATGAACTTACCATGGCTATCACAACAGGATTAATGCCTGGATGATGACGATGTGATGCTGTGAAGCGTTTAACTCCTCAGCAAGGCTAAACGCTGATCTGCAGCAGCACTCACCTCTCTCTTGCACCCCCCACCCCCCACCTTTCTCTCTGTTTCCAGTCCCATTGCTGTTCTCTCACTCTGCAGGGGAACCACCAGTGTTTGTGGGTCGTTCCCGCAGTCCTCCGATGACGCAGCACATATTTGATTGTGCACTGTGCGTGGATACGTCTTCTCTGCATTATAAAGCCAATTAGAGTGTCACTTATTCGACTGTCACATTGATTCAGTTAATGTGGTGAAAGCTTATTTACTTTCATGCAAACCAATGTTTCTTTTCAAGATCAATATCAATAATAGAAACTGTTTGCATGAAATGCTGACTGAGAATTAAGATTGATTGTTGTATTCAAGACAAATCAAATTCACTTAGATAACTTTATGGCTGAGTAAGAGAAAGGTAATAAAGAGCGCACTTTGAGCTCAAGTTGTTGGGTTTTCTCTTGTTGCATTGAAGGGCCAGTAATTAACATGAATGACATACCAGTACACAAGGAATGTGAATTGTTCTTACAGAATTCAGAGCATATCATGAAATATAATTAAATATAATTCAAATATGGCTCCAACTATTTGAAGGTGGAGCTTGGCATCATTAGTTTAAAAACTTTTACAGAGATAGTTGATTATAGTGCAAATGAAAGATCGTGTGGGTTCAAAGACCGGGCCCACAGGTAAAAGCTTTAGGCCTCTCTAAAATTACTGTGCATGATCTAAAGACAAAATTGCAACGGATCAGATGATGGTATAAAACTTCACTTGAAAGCAAAGTTTTTGCCTTTGCTGTCCATTGACTGAATTTTTGTTGATGTGAAGGTTATCAGACTGAGCTGCAAAGAAGAAGTTTTGTCCCTCAGACTTGCATGAATTTTCTGTTCATCCAGTGGGGTAAATTGGTTAAGAACATGCATAAGTCTGTCATAGGAAGCTCTGTTGTCTCATATTCTCTCCACATATCCTCTGTCAAATTCAAAATTTCAGTATCACCAATTAAGTCCAATTCCGTGTCTCCGTAAGCTAATTCTTTATATTGATTGTAATCGGTGACTGTCCCTTTTAGACCGTCTGCCGAGTAAGCCTTCCCCCTTCTCATGTCCACCCCATCCAAGTTTTCCAAGGGATCTCATCCAAAGTCTTCAGCTTTCTGCTTACTATGCTCAACCACCATCTCCCGTGTCTTGACTCTAGGGGGTCCAGTCAATGTCTCCTGCCTTCATCTGGGATTCTACTCTATGATGTAGCTTCTCATCACAGTCAAACCACCAAAAATACACCAATTCTTAATGTTTTGTTATAAATTTGTCTCTTTTCTTCCAAAATGACCTCGCCTTCTTGGAATCAGGGATTTTTCAAGTCTTTTTGAAGCGTGACTTGTGCCCACCCACTCTCTGAAATATCAAAACCGCATCAGTATAAGATGCAAAAATAAATAAATAAATTAAGGAAAGGGGAAATTTGTACACAAACAACTAAATAATGATTTATGGGGAAAATTGAAGGTTGACAGCATTAACACTGACAGCTTGCTTTCAGGCCATGAGCCAACAGCTGGCTGTTACCAAAAGCATTAACAGGCTGTTTGATGCATTTTTTTAACCCGCTCTTCAATGATGTATTATCCTCAAATGAACAAAATATTCTCTGCCCTGTATCCATGGAATTTTAACAAGGTTTTTGCATGCAAGTTATTCGTTTTCGGGGACCTCAGAGCAGAGAAGAGAAAAATGATCCTCCTACAAATCTATTAAAATCTGGAAAATACACTCCAGGCATTCTTTTTCTGATACTGTTAAAACACTAAGGGTTTTGTCTAAGATTAACTGTTACCTAGAGGGGAGGTAATTTTCTCTAATGAAATTGAACAACCATTGGCCAAAAATGTCCATCAGCATTGATTCAGTGACTTAGATTTTGTGGATTTAAAACCTACTTTCTGAAACCAATTTCAAGAAAATCAGTACTATCAAAGTTAGGAGTCACCTGTTTTCTTTGCATCTAGTATGGCAGGGATGACTATGGCAGATATCGCTATCAAGTTCATAGTCAAAGCATATGTTAGTTAACTGATGCCTTTTCATGTATGCAGCATGTTACCAACCACTGTCTCATAAATAGTCAGAGAGCTTGAGTCATGAGAACAAATAGAGCCTATTTGTTTGTGTTCATATTAAATGCATGGACCAAATAACAAGTGGACCATGTTCAGATTAGGGAAACACATGCTGATCATGTACTTGATGTGTTTTGACTCAGCATGGTTATATTTGTGTAGCTCTATGTAAACTGTGAAACTTTCTTTTTATCATAAGCCATGCATTAATTGGTTATTTAACTTAAGTTGTGCCATGCATTCATGAAATCTTATACATTTATATTTATATTTTATCACGATACCTCACTGGAAGTCCTTCCACCCCTGCAGTGTGGATTGCTTAGTTGTATTTTTCACTGCTCCGCACCTCTCCTGGGCCTCCTGCACAGCCGAGCAGACATCTGCAGCAAAGATCCCCTGTGACGCCCATCATGGGATTAGAGAGCTGTTTGGAGTATCCGCATTTGATTTAAAGCCTGTGTCATACACACAGAATGCACCGAATGTGCAAGCAGGGACGATGCCACACTTCAGCATGTAAAAAAGCTGCTGAGCGAGAGCGAATTAAATGAGTTTGCCTCTCTCCCTATCTGCTGGCCTATTGCTTAGCAAAGTACGAGGGATAATTACTTGTGAGTGGGCTACAGTTATTGATGGGGTGGGGATGGAAAGAAAGGTTACACTGCTGTTTCAAAAAGCTTTATCTAGCCACATAAATAACTCCTTCATCTCTGTCAAGAAACACTGTTCATTGTGCTCATGTGACTGAACTGCATTCAAAGCATCGAGTTATTGAAAATATTTGGCAGATAGTTTTGTGAATTCCATTACATGCTGAAGCGATAATTATTCTTAAGCCTCTCATTCTGAGAACCCTCAGTTATAACACTGGCAGGGATCTCAACAATGGTCTTTCTTCTAATTAAATGTCAGCAAACCTCCTCCAGTGAGCCCGGTGGTCACTGAAGTGTGTTTGTTTCCCCTAAACAAAAACAACACAAATCATAAGTCATTCATTTGATGTCTTAGTAAAAGACAATGATGAGAGTAGACTATTTACTGAGCCGCCCACACACTTCCAACACACAGCAGCATCAATCAGCAGAAAGGAAACAAAGGGGATCAAGGAACATAAACAGATATGGAATGAAAAGCTGGCAATTTGGGCACCGAGGATCAGACAGAATGCAGAACAGTAGAGGCGTGTCTCGTGTTCCTGCTATTCTGAGAGAACGAATGTCTTTTTAAAACTAGTTGTGTATATTCACCAGAGTGACTGAGTGACAACAGCTGTCGGCACATCCTTGCCACTCAGTCCCTGAGTAATGATCTTCCCTGGCTCCAGTGATGCTGGGTGGGAAAAGGTGAGCACATAGAGTCTCAGTTATATAGCATACTGCAAGATGTCAGTTAGCTCAGTGTGACATCTCACTTTTGTGCAAAAATATAATAAAAAGTTTTTCCTTACTTTGAAACATGTATAAAGTTGATCAGATCATCAGTTGATCTCATAAAAGAGCCAAACTGCCAAACATGAGTTAAATTACTGGTGCAGTGTCCTTTTCACCATAATGGTTTTATTTGGATTCAGTCCACACAAATAGGTATCACTGCTCTCCTTGTTTGTACCCTGTATTTATTTGTATTTTAGCATCTGTGACAAAATAAAAATATGAAAAATTAGTTCTTAGCAGCCCCTACATGTAAAGAGAAGTACCATATGGAATACTTGGAACTTGAAAAATACTATCAAATATTATTGTTATACACGTTTTGAAACTTCTCTTCTCTGATATCTTAAGCAGATTTAAGGGTTTGTATTTGTGAGGGAATATGGTATGTTCAGGAAATGTAAGTCTTTTTTATTTACATGTTTTCTGTTTGTTAAGATTGGACTGTGTTATGACTCGGTCCAACGCCTCAGCTCTGCACCTCTCTGAAGAGTCGGCTGTTTTTCTTCTAGTCTTGTCCTGCTGCATGTCTGTATCTTTTACAGGTCATAGCGTGTCATTTTTTAATGGCAAAAATGCCATCCAGAACGATGAGTAAAATCATCAGGTGCAGCAAATATTTAATTCTTCATCTCCCAATTGTAACTTTAAAACTACCCACACGGTGCTTGGAGTGAAACTGTGCTTGAAATTGCAACACATCGGCAAACCTTCGAAAGGTACTCTGCCAGTAAAGAAAGAAGTATGTCGGTTATTCTGTGCAGAGTAGACAGTGAATCTAAAAGGGTTAACCCCTATTATGGCACTCCAAAAAAAGTGAGCTGATGAGTTGTTTCAGTATACATCCAAGTGGCTCCAAATACTCCTGCTTTTCCTATACAAGCTTTCTGCTGCCATGGTTATGTATAGATGATGGTACTGACATTGACCAATTTGTGGTTTTACTGTTTATGCATATAATATGAGAAAAAGATGCTGAAAGCAAAGAAATAACCAATAAATCCACAGACATTCAGCAAAATAAGTTGTATTTTGGCATTTTGAAACATGGTCTTTCAAAGAAAAGAGTTCTTCATGAATCATCAGATAAGTAATTTCCTCCAAAGGTCAGAGAAGATTAAAAATGATCATTTCAGTTTATACTTGGTGTCTTTCTCTTCGCTGATTGGTAAACCTGTTTGCCCAGGGAAGGGAGCAATTTTTAGGAAGAAATAGGGGTTGCTGTAGACCCGCAGGGCCACAAGGACGGGAGTGGCTGCATAGACCAAGTTAGCTGCCAGCACCAACCAGAAAGCATCACTTGGAATGCGATACGGCGCTGTGGTGCGAGGGTGGAGGAATCCCCCGATGTGGGACCATTGGCACTGAAAGGAGAAAGAGAAAGAAAGAGGTCAAACTGTTTGCATATAGGAGGACATTACTTTACATATCAGCTTTTACTCGTCTCTTACTCTCTCTGCACACTCATGACAGATAACTTGATGCCTCAGTATTTCTTTCCAAAAATTATAAACTATTTTTTCCACTGTTATTAGTCTATTAAAATACACAAGATAAAGCTACTAACAAAAAAGATAAACGACATCTGAAAATGTCATCTTTATGTCTAACTGGAAGTTGGCTTAGAAGACAGAGAGTGTGCAAAAAGGCTTTAATCAAGTAGTTTCTCTTCTCATGGCTCCAATCTTTCTGTCAGAGCAATATGGAGAGAAAGCACCACCAGCTTGTTTGTTACAGAGAATATGCTTCAAAGGATAAATTTTGTCCAGGTCATTTTTAGAAAGATGAAAGCTCACTAGATGGAGTTAATTGCCCTGACATGTGTTGGATCGCTTCTTTTTTAACATAAACAGCAGATGGAAAACTGTAATAGGTCAGAGGCAGCAATTATCGCAGCAGCTTCCAATGCAGACAACTGTCAGTGAATCTTGCATCAGTATTCAAAGACCTGTAGCTTAAACCATGTATTCATAGTAATTTTCTTTATTTACAGTCTGTCCTCTGGTGGCGTTACCTGGATCATAGCTCCGGCAAGAAAGATGGTCCAGTCCGGCATCCATGTGCACCCAGGCTTGAGGAGACCATAAACAAAAGCACCCAGCAAGGGTAGTGCATAAAAGAACAGGTGCAGCATCTAGGGTTAAAAAAAAAAGCTTGCACCATTAGTCTAATAATATGATTTCATATCATATCTCACAATACTAAAAATGTATCTTTCTCACAGTAGGTAGTCTCTCTCTATAATATCTTGTATATTCCAGGATATATTGCTCAGGATATGGTTGGACGTGCCCAACAGAGCTGAAAGATTCTTCCATCACTGTCAGTCAGTGTTGTTGTTGAGCCCTGACCAACAGTCCAGCAGACAATTAATACAGTACATCCTCAGTCTCCACTGGCCCACATCGCACTTCAGCTACTCACAGTGAATACAGAAGAGGGCTGCTTAAGCCTCAAAATGCAAACACAGAGCGCCCTTTAATGTGCTGCAGAAAAGTAGCACTAATCGAAATAAAACCTAAGAGAATTAGTATTGGCAGGTATCACAATTAAAATACTCCGCTTTGTCCCTTCCAGTTATATCCTGGGGGGTAATTTAACCTTTTATCCCACAGTTGAACTGCATACATTGGATGAATGTACAATTAATTCAATAATTAAAATGAAGAGACAAAAATAATCACAAGAAAATACTAAAATCATTAACTTTAGCACTGCAGTGTTTTGCTGCTTCTCAGCTATGCATGCTCTCTAACACAAATTTGCACCCTCAGCACAAATTACCATTTCCACACAAGAGTCTTGACCTTCAACTTAAAATATTTGGTGCATGAAAGCCTGTTTCCCACTTTATAAAAGCCTCAAATTATACCAGTGAACGGTTTCCTTTCATTCTCGGTCTTAGGTCCAGATGAATTCTAATGAGTTGAGCTCGGGGCCTGAAAGCCAATCATATATGCCCTTCAGTCTTTTGTTGAAATGCCTTCTTAGTGCAGCCACAGTAATCTGTCGCATATCATTCATCATCATCAATAAATGAAGAGGTCGGTTAGTTCAGAAACTGAGCAGGATTGCCCGGTAAGCCAAACTTCATTTGATTTCTTTGCACATGCCCATGAAGCCTTGGCAGTCACACACAAACACAGATCCGCAAACATTGCTAAACAAGACGCGCTTCCACATGCTGCACACGCATCTTCCTCCCGCCCAGCGAGATGCTGATGGGAGGCTTTGGGCAGGGATTACCTTATCAAGTTCTCAGCATGCGGTTCATCTGTCTGATCATTGACTCTCAATTGTGCCTGGACTGCAGTCCAGACAAGGTCTTTGGATAACCTATTGACAAAGCCATGTATGCCAAACAAAGCACAACAAAACCCACGGCTACACAGGGTCAGAGGAAGAAAATAAAAAGACAGCAGACCAATGCCCGTCAAAGTAATAATGTGTTATCCATCTTAACCAAATGAAAGACAGACACAAAGATCCGCTGGCCTCTCAACCCACGCTCGTTATTGCTGTAATGATGAAAAAGGGCCTTGTAATCAGCTGCGAGTTGAAAGAGTGGGGGAGATAAGGGCAAGCTTCCAGCACGCTCATAGTGAGATCCATGAAAGCAGAGGTCCATTATGTGGCTTGTTATTTAAAATAGACTGGAGAAGAGCTTTCAGGTGTTCCAGCAACGGCAGGCAGAAAGGCTGTGTGGTGAGAAAATAAAACACCCACCATAACTCTAGGGTAGCCCACAGGATCCTTCAGGTAAGGTTCATACTGCTTCAGGTATATGGAACAGGCTTCAAGTGGAGAGTCCAGAGCCACCTACGGAGAGCAAACAACATGATAGAAAAACCTTACAGTGTAGTTCAGTTTAAGAGAACAGCATAAAATACCAATGCATAGATCTGAACGATTCTCTTCCCTTGTCAAAATAACAAAATGAACATCCAGAGAAGATTTGTCAATGTGACTAAACAGAATAACACACTGAGCATGGTTAAAGGAATTGTTTGACATTTTGGAAAACATGTTTATTCACTGTATACTGAGGGGTTCGTGAGTTTCTGCCTGCACTGTGTCACACCCTCTCTAAATCTCCCACTCTCTTGTCTACCCTCTTTTTAAGTCTGTCTGTCTTCCAGGAGTGAAGAAGCTGTCAGAGTTGTTTGACTGCACCTTGAGCAGGAGTGTCCAAAAAAATATAAAATGGGGAATATCCCAGGAGTCAGCCTGCATTCAAACAGTCAATTTTGTTTAGAAAGTTTCCCAACTGAGTGAAGTGACCTGGAAGTATCGACATCGCAGTAATAACAAGAGCTGGTCGACTTCTATAAATGTTAATATGCCTACTTTTTTTAGAGCTTTTAGCATAAAATAAACTGGACTCTTGGTTATGTGAAGGAGGAAATGTGATCAGTGTCAATTAATGTGGATTTACATAGGTAGTTGCTGTATTGCCAGGCTTAAGGAGTATGATTACTGAGCTATTTTAAGTCAGTCACAGAAAAGACCAATAAAGAAACGAGATACACTGAATCCAGGGGGAAAGATCATATGACTAGATGTGACCTGACAAGCACTTCATAACCTACATATTATATATGTCTTATAAAAATACTATTATTTTAACTCCAGCTTTTCTAATAAGATGATGCTTCTTATCAGTTGTTGTCTTTTTTCACTTTCTTTTAAAACTACAGTTGTAGTCCTTCATTAAAATCTCTTTAGAATTTTATATATGACATACTAACCAAGCCTCTCAGGATGGTGAAGGCCATGGCAGCTATCAGGAGAACCAGCAGAATGATGTCCAAAGGACGCCAGATCAGCTTCAGGCTCTGAGCATGCTGGGCCTGTGGAATGTTAAGAATTTGTCGATATGTGAAGAGGACTCAAAACAAATATATTCACCTCCTTCTCCATCACTATGAAAAGTATTGATTGCAGGTGCTTTAAATTAAGTCAGCCTAACTTGAACTGAAATGAAGACCACAACAAGTTATAGCTCAAATACAACTTCCCCCTGGCATAAATAAATGTGCAATCAAACAATCATGGCTCAGGTGTCTAAATGTTGAGCTTCATCTATGTTTTTTTTATCAACTCTGACTGTGAGGATAGCATGGAAGCAGAAAGCTGAGTTAAAGGAACGGTGCCGGTGAGTTAAAATGGCATGGAACTGGAAATCTGCAGAACTGAGGCCCTTTAAGACTCAACTGGAACAAAATACTACATAATATGATAGAAATTATAGCTGTTTTTAAAACACTAACAGATTCAGCAAGCACACCGCTCTAACTACACTAACAGTCGCACAGATTTTTCATTGTTTGGATCACATTCACCTGAGCAACAATGCACCTCTAAAGCCCTCCACAATCATATAAATGTCTAATTATTCATGTTCTGTACTTACATTGTATCCACCAATGAGCGGTCTATCTTTTGCCCGAGTGAATAGAACGATTGCTCCCAACACAGGCATCAAAAGAAAGAGAAAATTGAGCCAGAAGGCTGGATGGATCTCTGACCCATATTTACCTGCCACAAAGAGAAAGATAGACACTTATTGTCAGCATGCACTTAACTATACAAACACCGCCTGTAAACATCTTAATGTAAATGAGCAATTAAGCTTTCTATTAAAACCTCAATTGTGATACTCGAGGCAAAAGAGAGATGTGCGGCGTATCGATGCTAACATAACAGAGCGAACATCACGTTGCCTCTAGACAAGTCTGGGCTTCTGACGCTTATGTATGCAGTTTGAAATGCCAACAACAGATGCTTTAAGTCTGTTTGCTGCTTTGTTCTGTGAGGTTGTGATGGCAGGCGAGACGGGGGGCATGTGTGTTTAGTTGGCAGGCTGAACTGTGACACTGATGGTACAAGGCAGGGCAGATGTTTGCCTGATTAAAGCTTGCCATCGTGGGACAGACAGAAAGCGGATTGAAGATGCGGCTCACCTGCCACTATCCCGACAATAAACACACTCATGTTGGCACACAAAGAGCCAGCCCAGAACAGGCCCAGAGTGCGGTAGGCTTTCCTGTGAGAGAAACAGAAAAATACAGAAAAAAAGACCAAAGAGATCAAATGAGATGGAAAGTTATATGTTAAATTTCAAGGCTGGGTAAGTTTAAATAAATGATATTTGAGAACTTCTCATATCCATCCTACAGATAACACAATGCCTAGCTCACTTTCTAAAGTGACAAAAGGCTGATATTGTTTAAAAGAGGATTTAATATCCATGATAGCGCCATCCCCAAGGCTGAACTCTTGAACTCACTGGCTGCACTTTATGACTAACTCACTCAAGAGGAGGCTTTCTTTTTTTATTTTCTTTTTTTTTTTAATCTTTTTTTTCTCGAGCCGTTGTCTGGGATTTATGTGATAAATCCACCCATGAATTTCTAAAGTGAAACACATCATTGGCTCAGTTACTATTTCTTTAGAAAAGCTCAAATACAGGAAAAAGATAAGCCTGAAGCTTGACATATGCTGTAAAAGAAAAGTTTATCTTTGCACTGAAATGCATTCCTACTGCTTTTAGACTGTATACACAGACAGTTTTCATACCATCCTGTGTGTGTTTTCGCATTTTGAAAGGGACCCTACCCTGTAGATCTCTCTATTGTCATATAATGCAGACATTATGTGATGTGACTTTAGCATCACCCACCTGTCTGTTATTCTGCTGATCATCATCAGGTACATGATAAAGTGTGCTATTCCATCCCAGTAACACATCATGATGCCATACGACGTTCCCAGATAGGGCTCTCCCTGAAACACAGAATTTGTACACACATGCCTCACAGCATTATTATCATGTTTGCTTAACATGGTTATTTGTGCTTTGATCGGTGTTTGTTGGGTGTTGTTTTTTTTTAGAATTTCAGAATTTTAAATGTTAATAAATAAGAATAATAAGAATAAGAATAAAACCTACCGTCTTCTGGTAAAACTCCATAAAGCCAGAAATAATGCCATCATATTCCAGAGCACTTGTCAGGTCAATGATACATGTGAAAGAAAACTCAGCAAAAACTGTGGGGGGAAAAATGATTTAATGGATATTTAAAAGGCTAACCTGTGTGCTTCATACCAGAAGCCCTGTAATTTCAGCTCTGTGCCTGTGTGTAGGTGATAATTGGTAGTGTACAATATCTTTAGAACCTTGAAAAACTCGGAAGGTTAAGCAGCTTTGCTCGCTTTGAAGGCACTATAATATTAAAAGTTACTCTTTTTGCATATTCTGACACCTGAATTCCTCTATAAATTACAGTATATTAGAACATGACATCAAATCTTTCTAGATTTTCTGAGCCTTTTTCATTGTTTTTTTGTTTAAAAGGTTTTCCTTCAAATGGCAGGTGATTGATTAATGGAACAGCTTGGGGAGAAAATTAAGTCTTGAGCAACGAGGTATGAGGCATGCTTAAATCGAGTCCATGGTGAACAGACTTCTGTCCTTAGGTTAAGGACCCAGGAGAACTGAAAGGTCACGTCTAGCAAATAATATTTAAGAATGAAGCCACACATACGCATTATTGGCATGGAGGGCTTACTATTAATATAAACTGTAACAATAACACTGTTGTTATGAACTATTATTAATACTACAGTTTACATTCTATCCAAGCTCTCTTTGAGAAATTACAAAGTCTGAAGTGTTGCTTTCGACCCATATTGCAGCATTAAAATAACAGAATGCAATGTGCTATTCAGTATCATTTGCATACAGTATGTTTCATTATAAAACAATTGACCAGCAACTCCCTTTCCAGATGTCCAGATTTTATCTTAGGCGTGATCTAATTGGCTTGGAAATGATGTGATTGTGAATGCCACTGAGCAGCAGCATGACTTTTGGTAGACCATCTGGTAGAGTTATTGTGACAGAATAAATGATTGCTATTCTACAGCACAGCATAGCAGTTATTATAAAATACAACAGCCAGCTTCTACACATTGCAAACTGCTGTTTGTGCATACTGTACTGCTGATTAGATTGCTACTTCCATTTATGCATTGTGCACTGTTGCAAGTGTTAGTGCTTTTGCACAACAGCAAGAAGCTTGTGGGTTTGAGTCTGCTGATCAACTAGAGCCTTTCTTTGTGGATTTTCCAAATTTTCTCTGTGTTTGTGTGGTTATTCTCCAGGTTCTCAAACATCTATGAACAGCCTCAAGTTTATTGGGTTTTTTGTTGGTTTTCTACTTTATTTTATTATTTCATTGTAAGTTAGCTGACTATCTGGATCACAGTTACAAACTTTCATGTTGCCCAGTACTAATATGTGCAGGCTACAGCCCCCTGTACAGGATAAAGTGGGTATAATCATTGATATATATAAAAAAAAAAATACACATCTGCAGTTTAAGTCAATTAAAAGAGAACACCTGTGAAAGCCATTACAATGATCTACCACCTGGCCACTGCAGAATCTGTGTTTCTATACAGAAACCACAGTTTCACATATTGTCTCCCTCATGTAATCCTGAGGAGCTCCACTAGGATTATCTCTGAGATCTAAGAGGTGATATAGCAGAGAGATTGTGGCCCTCTAGCAATGAGAAAAGCCTGCCACTTCTTTTCCCTTAATGTTTTGGCTCTTATAGACAATACCAGCACTGCCTTGAGCACCCACAGCCAATAGTTTAAAATTTCCACCCAAATAGCCTAGCCCCTAGCATCTGCTGCAGGGATCAATTTGAGGGGGGAACCTGGGGTAGAGAGGAAGCTCAGTTTGACCGGTCACACTAATTCACATTACAGCACAAAATATTTTAGAATTCTTTAAACTTGCATGAAAAGTGCACAAGCTGCTATTGTTATATGACCAAAGTGAATACAAAGGTCCTCAAATTATTCAGACTGAGTCAGTAGGGCAATCCAGATTCTACTATACAGGAGCAATGACCGTGTCCTGTATTACGAAATAGCTGTGACCTTTTTTCTTAAGAAGCAATCAAAAACTCAGTTTCAAAAGAATAGCTGAAAGGTTAAGTAAGTGCAAGAGCTGTGAGGGTTGTCAGTCTGCAGGGAGCGTTTGGGTCAGTCACGCTTTAGAAAAGCCTGGTAAACCTTTGCTCTGAGCCTAATCAGTCTAAGCTGCTTTCAACATATCAGGTGAAATCACACTGAATACAATTCATGTTTTCACGCTTCTGTAAACCCTTTTGTGGGAGTTGGAACAATGCATAGCAGTCATTAAAATTCCATAGTGTATTTGGAAATGCAACGCAAGTAAGTTGGGAAATGCACATATTTGCGTTGATTACCAAAGAATAAGAAGTCTTTAGGTGCGTTGCCACGAGTGATGAGGAAGTAGAACAGAAACACAATCACCAGCACAGCAACACCAATCTCCAGAATCACATAAGGCCTGTGAAAACAGAGAAATGTCAATGTGTCATAAGAAAATATCCATATTTTTAACACAATCTCACTGCTGATACTTTTAGATAGCAAGCTATCTTTGATTGATATATATATATATATATGTATATATATATATATACATATATACGTACGTACTTTCCCACAGTCAGTATTCATCTGCTATATCCCATCTCTCTTGGTGTAGTAGCTAAAAGCACATCTTTACAAACTTTAATCAATCATAGCCAGAGGTGTGGGATGCAGCAAGCTAAGGCCATGTTAGTTCAGCATTGCCCTCCATGTTTACTGGTCAAAGGTACCTCCGCCTTACACTGGAAAAGATTAATGTGCTCAAGGTATCTCCTAGTAAACAACATTGCATCCTCACAAAACTCACAGTGTGTGCTCACAGAAGGAAAACAAATGCTATGAGAGCAAAGGCAAGCTCCCTAGCTACCCCTCCAATTCAACAGTACAGGAAGATTTATGCACACAATACCGTTTGTTTGTGGAGTGGAAGAGCACAAGGCATATTGTATGTCAAGAGTAATTTATCAAACTCTTCTGTGCAGTCTATATTGACTGTCAGTGTCCACATGGGCAAATAAATAAATAAATGTCTGTGTGGAGACATATTCACATAGGAAGAATAAAAAATTCTGCTGAAATGCTTTGTGGGTGAGGGAAGACTAAAACATGCATTTTATCACCATCTTTGTTTATTCAGGCTAAAGCATTATAATGTTTATCCATCAGCTGCTGACAATCTTATAAAGACAGTATCCTAATAAACAGGCACAAGAGATACGCCTTGAATGAGAACGTGAATCCTTAGAGCTTAGAAAAGCAATTACCCCCATCATCATATCAGTCATATCATTATGCCCACAAACTCTGCCTTCTATTTGCTCCCTTTTAGTTTCTCCTTTCCCTTCAAGAAATGTTAGCTTTAAAGAGTTTGCACAACTAGCATATACACTCTTTAAACTGATGTCATAGAATGTACAGGGTTGAATATGGTCAAGGATTCCTTAGCTTGTTATACATACTGTATAACACAGTCACCAGTACTAATGCAGTTTGAGTTTTAAGCTTACAGAGTCCTCCAGTGGTAGAAAAGTATACCAGCTGTCACCCAGTGATACTGGAAGGATTTCTAACATTATTGTATATTAACAATTATTCTCATAGTTTAAAAAAATGCATGTGTTGTGAGTGAATAATATATAACGTGTTACAATGATTTCATGGGAAAGACTGTATGTATTAAGGTGATAAGAAATCAGTACATTTAATAACTTACTCTTGAAGCTCAGAGATGGTGTTCATGGCATAGAGGATGCCAAGGGCGGAAAATGAGAATAGAAAGACAAAAATCTCCATCTCTTCAATAGCTGTTCAGCGCCCTCCCTGCAGGATTCACACTAAGGATGAAAATATAATGCAATTATAAGTGAATAGCATTCTCATCCAGCAATAAAAACAAATTTAAATAGTCGACTGAGCCAATATTAATAACATCAGCACATTATTAACTTGAAAACTGAAATTAAATGGTATTAAGCAAAATTAGATGAATGAGTTCCACAAAGTATCATTTAAAATGAAACCTTAACAGTGAAATAAATGAAAAAGAAGGAGAGCAGGGTCTTACCGTCTGGCTACGTTTGGTGAATTAATCAAATTACTGCTGGCCCGAGGCAGACATGGCATTTACTGGGGAAAGAATGAGTGGTAACAAAGAAGCTTTTGGGGGGAAAGTTGGGCAATTTGGTTTTGTCAGAGATTTACATAAGTCGTATTAGAGAATAGGCCTACATTCCATATTAGGCCATGCAACGTTTTCAGCTTACGTATACTGATTATGTGAGGCATTTAATGCTTAGTTATATGAACTATGCCTTCTCTATACTCAGACATACAATACAACAGTGTTGAACTGATACGATATAAAGCGCCTTGAGGCGACAGTTGTTGTGATTTGGTGCTATATAAATAAAATTGAATTGAATTGAATTGAATTGAATTGAACAAAAGCTAAATCACAATTTGATTTCAATTAATGAACCCTTTACACTCTAAAGTTATAAAAATGTTTGCACATCAAATAGCATTTGAGAACTTGTGCAAACTTCCCACAAGAAAATAGACCCTAATTGTGAGGTTTGTATCTTCTGCGCATTTGATTCTAACATTGTTCTAACATCATATCAGATAGGGAGTGACATTCACGTTTCTGCTGAAACAGGACTGCATACACCGAGCTCTGTTTAAGTAAGTCATCTGCTTTCAACGAGTTGCAAATTTTCAAAAGAAAGAAAGAAAGAAAGAAAGAAAGAAAGAAAGAAAGAAAGAAAGAAAATAGCCATAGCATTCCTATAGTCCTGTCAAAAGAAGGGTTGCTGCAGACCCTTAATCTGTGACATACAGTCAAGACTGTAGACAGGAAATGTTTCCGCAATTCTTTTTCTACTAATTATCAGAATTTCTCAACAGAGCCAAATCCTCACTATGCCTGTGTGCCGTGGCCTGGTTTTATGTGTTTTTGCACAACGGCTTGGGCTTTTGAGGTCTCGAACTTTATAATCCAGCTCACGTCAAAGAAAGCATTGTCAGAAAAATTCCACTAGGGTGAGCCAAACGCTAAAAAATAAAATAAAATCCTGCTATGTTTGTGTGCAAATAAACTCTGAGAAACTACAGTTCATTTTGAACTTTGACATAGAGCAGATTTTTATTAATGATGATGCACACATCAGTCAGCATTTGCTCAGAGTATTATGGCAGAAACTGAGACTTTGCAGTTATTGTTACTGGACAGTGAATCAGCTGAGGAATGAGTAACTGTCTTAAGTGGAAACACCTTCAGAGATGAGCCAAAGTACTGTAAAGAACTAGAATGCATCATGAAGGTTTTATTTTGCTTTCACATACTGTATCATCAACCACCACCTCGCTAAAACAAGAGAGAACAAGAATACTTGACAGAAAGAAAAGAGCACCACCCTGCCAGTATCTTTCCAAAAGAAAAGAAAAGAAAAGAAAAGAAAAGAAAAGAAAAGAAAAGAAGAGTGAATTTGAATACAAACAAATGTACACACACACACACACACATACACATCGCCCTTTGCTTCCCACCAACCTCTATTGTTGGGAATAAGAGGAAGGCAGTTTTACCAGGAAGGCTGTGGCAATGTGTGTTTGCTGGAAACAACTGGATCTCTTCCAGCTCCGTTGTTCAATATCACAGGATGGACAGACTGATACCAAAATGAAAGAGTGACCTGCAGGAGGAAGAAGAGCATGTACTCCATTTCACATCTTAAATGAAACATGCTTTTATAGAATAACTGTCCGTGGGGAAGTAGTCTGATAGATCTGCTGAAATGAAAGTGGAGTGACATCATGGTTGATATGCCACTGCCAGCCAGTCAGGTTGGAATTTATGTCCATGTCTGTCCAGGCTCATATGAAGTGATACCTTTGTTTGATTGTAATAAAAAGGTTATTTAAAGGTTATGCTAGATTAATAAAGGTGATTCTGATAGAACACAAACATATAGGAATGACAATGCATGAGTAGTCAGTGCATGACTAAAGGCTAAAAGCGTGTTATGTGAAGTGATGCTGACGCTGATCTTTCAGCTGCATTTGCCTAGACCTTATTTCATAGTTAAAAACAAAAGAGCAACAAAGAGATGAGTTAAAAGCAAAATATATTCACACTATGACAAAATAAACTAAACAGAATAATTTACCCTAGAGTCTAAGTGAAACAAAGAGAATAAGAGTGGCTGGACTGCAGGTATTTAGCCTAGATGATATTGCATAAATGTTTTAACAACACATGGAAACTGTTTAAATATTGTGCTCTATGATGGTTATGTCCTGGGGGAGAAAAAGGATGAAGGTGTTGTCAGAGCTCCAACTTTCTGATGACCTTTCCCTTGCCCTCTTTTTCCGGGAAGAGTTTACATCTGTTAAATGGAGTAACCGGCAACCAAGTATTTATACTGCCCATCACCCAGTTTACTGTATTTCTACACTTAGAGCAAAGCTCAGGAGCCAAACAATAAAGTGGTGAAAGCTGTTGTGATGAATGGTGAGGTAGAACCTGAGCAAGAGTACCTGTGACAGCCTGAACTTTTCCAGTTGTCTTAGGCAGTACATACACTTTTACCTTTGCATACCAAAATCTAATCAGGCAGTGTTACATTACAAACAAAAGTTTGTGCTAAATTTCAAGAAATTCCTTCAAGGCATTCCTGATTTATCCTTTTTACCTGCGCCAAGGAGTTTAAGTTTTTGATAGTATCTGTGTGCATCCGTTCTCTCATTCTCTGTTAAGAAGACAGCTTTAAAAGCTTTAAATTCATTCAGCTAAAACTTTATAGCTGTGTACAATTGTATTAACAGTTCATTAAAATTTGCCTTATATCCAAGAAGGTCTTCATGGTCAACTTAATAATTTATTGGTCCAAAATTGACAAAAAACCTTATAACCTTATATGTTTCTTATAAGTGTTGTGTGTATTGTCAACACAATACACACCTTTGCCCACATCACACACATTGTTGAAGTGTATTATTCTGAGCATGATGAAGTACCCATTTCTTAAACGCTCGAAATGTTACTGAAAAATGACAATAGGTTTTCAGACTGAAAAGAATGGGTTGGCATGGGATAATTTCGAGTACAGTTTATTGATTTTATTATGAATCTGTTAATTTACAGAAAGAGGTTATAACTGTTAAAATGCATAACAATTTGAATAGATGTGCGATGTTGCTGAATACATTTTGTTTTGTTTTTTAGGAAACAAAATAAACTTCTGATCAAAACCTTTTGTTCATTAAAAAGATTATTACTTAAAATTTTAACTAATTTTACTAAACAATGAAATTAATGCTATACACCTGCACATAAACCTGCACTTTGCACTGTTTTTTGCAGTTTTTACTACAGTTTTTTTTTAAAAAAAAAAACTTTTTTCACTGCAGGCTTATTAAAGTACTTTTAAAATAAACAAAGAAAACAAAATGAATTAATATAATGAATATAATATATAAAAAATGGCTATAAAAATATAATACTATTTCCCTAAAAGTGAATACTGTCCAGTGAGCTGGCTGCTGTGGAAGAGGTTTTTTGCTTTTGGAGTGCTTTTTCTTATTCATTTTATTTATTACACCTTTATTTAATCAGGAGGTCCCTTGAGACCAACTGTTAAAAATCAAATGTAACATCAAAACACATCAAACAAAATAAAACAAGTCAGAGTCAAAATAACACGAATACAAGGTCCGGCTTATAAGTAGCGGTTACACTCTCTGGAGATAAAAACATTCAACTTTAATGTGCGCTGAAGGTTATTTCATGACAAAGATGCAAAATTAGAGCATGTTTGTAGAAACTCAACGGCTGGATCAATAACCTCACAAAAAGAAGGAAAAAACAGAGACATATACACCCTACATATAAGCATATGGATATCAAAAAACAACTGCATAAAAACATAGCAATAAATCATACTTTTCTTACATTTATGATTATCAGCAGTTTCAGGAGTAATACTTGAACCTGCAAGAGTAGCAGTAGGGATTGTGCACAGAATGTTGGTCCATGGAAGGGAAAAACTGTAAAATAGGTTAATTAATTAATATATGAAAATAAAGAATCTGATTAAACCTAGTTCTTAAAACTGTAGCTGAAACAAAACAAATGCACATAGCGCCTAACAAGACCGTTTAAAGTGACATACTTTAAGAATTCAGTTTTATTTATATAGCACCAAATCACACCAGTCACCTGAAGGCTCTTTATACTGTGTGGTAAAGACAATACCACATAGAGAAAACCCCAGCAATCACACATGCCCCAATGAGGAAGCACTTGGCAACAGTGGAAAGGAAAAACTCCCTTTTAACGGAAAAATCCTCTTAAAGATCCAGGCTGAAGGAGGGGTCAGCCCTCGGCCATTGATCGGTTGGGAGTGAGATGGGGTAGACATGACAAAAAGCACAATGATGGACCAGAGACAGAGATTAATAATGACTAATGATTAAATGCAGAGTGGGTACAACCACAGGAAGTGAAAAGAGGTAAGTGAAAAAGAAACCCTCAGTGCATCATGGGACGCCTCCAGCAACCCGGGCCTCTTGCACCACTAAGGAGGAGTTTGGGTACCTGATCCAGTCCTAACTATAAGCTATATCAAAAAGAAAAGTTTTAAGTCAAATCTTAAAAACAGAGAAGGTGTCTGTCCCCAAAAAGGGAGCTGGTTCAACAGAATAAAAGGCCTAAAACTGCAGCCTGAGAGCAAAGTGCTCTGTTGGGGTGATGTATCACTACGAGGTTTAACCTCTAAACTTTTATAACCTAATGCACACTTACATTAAGTTACATATTGTTTAAACCAGTGAAAACTGTGTTTGTCGGTATTATTTATTTATTTTTATTTATATTGGTTTATTGTAGACTTACACTTGTTTTTAAAACTATGAAATATTTTATTTATTTATCAGATAGTCGATCTGAATTTCAGCATCTGCATACCTTTGACTGAGCTGCTTGTTATTATTAGGGTATTAGTATTTATTTCTTGGCCAGCTGTTTATTAACTTAGCTATAACTGCTGAGCGCTCATTTGTCACCGCTTTATATATTTTGTCTAACTTGACGCATTGTCTCAGGTGGGCCAAACACTTAACTATTTCTGTGCTCTTCTGTTTTCTGTTCTCGATCAACAAGCAGAGTCCTCGAGGGATCTGAACGAGCGGCTCTGTGTGTGACGACAACGGCGGAAATATTTTTTCGCTGTTCAAAATGGCAGCGTCTCAATCAGGAAGTGGAGAAAACAACTACGAAGAATAAGTTGGATAAAATTCCCTATTTCTGTTACTTTGAGGCGAGTCTTCGATCAAAATCAGGCCGTGAGCTCGGGGTTTGGTTTGAGAATAGGAAACACGTCAACGGTAAGTGTACTTCGATTATATTGGGAAAATGCGAGCGACACATCGGCAGTAGCCTTATAACAAGATGCGTTCAGGGCAGCCTCTCCTAGGCGCGCACGTTTTTTACGACGGGCTACGCCGGCTCTTCGGCGCCTGGACTGGATTAAACGAATGGGACGTTATCGATATACATGTAATGTCATGAAACCCATGGAAGTTAGGAGCAAATAAAACACACATAGCGATGTTAATTACTTCGTTATGCTGTGTTCGAGAAAGTCCGGTGGCTATCTTAGCTAGCGTGTTACGGAGTTACACGCTCTCGCTTTAATATTAGCCAACCAGCAAGTAATTTGGGTCAATAAAAATTTCCATGCTATCTTTATCATTTAAAGAGAAACAGGTAGCAGTTGCTACAAAAACTATTTTAACACAAATCTGGACAAACTGATATTTTATGTACTAAACTAGAGTGTATTCTCTCTCCAATAACATACAAGTGCCAGGTATGTTAGTGCAAAACGAGCATACCCAAAGTCGGAAAAAGGCTATGAGCTATGCTACCAGAGCTAGCACAATGAGCTATACAAAGTATGGTTGATTTTAGTGAAGTAAAACCAGGTATACTTTGCCTAATCGTTGTTTTCTTGACCAGCAGTCGTACGCGATTTTTCGGCAAGAAAACGAAGCATATTAATTAGAAATATTCAGAAGCCAGTGTTGGTTTGTTTGTTACTCCGTAATAGATATGTCGTTTGTCGTTCACTAAGCTAACAGTAGTGGCAGTGATACTGTACGCAGAGCTTTGGCTGTTTTCCTTTGTGCTGTTTGAAACCAGTGCGTCCACTTTTATCAACACAAGCTGTATTTTCAGCTTATTTAAAAAATGCTGCTTACTTTCATCGCGTAGGCGTACACACTAACTTTAGCTGAATTACAGGAGAGGGAACAACGCCATTTAGTATAATCTCAAAGCAAGTGGAGTTAGTTGAAAAGTACTGTTGTTCTCGGAGACCTTGGGGAGATGTTGCCCCAGTTTGTGCATCTACCGGTAATGTATTAATTAACAAATGAGACAGAAGAAAGGCTGAAAGTTGTAAGCGTAATTGGTAACAATAAACTTTGTGCGTGTAATACATGTTTCCGCACACTTCTTTTTCATTATATGATTATGACGTGTATGTACCACTGTTAGGAATGTTGTGTTTGTCAAAGAGGTGGCTAAAGTATGCGAGTATTCTGTGCCAGGGTGCTTTAACTTATTATAGTAGAAGGGTCCGGATTAAACACGCCACTGGTCATGTCTTCCACGAATTTAAGCTATATGTTTAATACAGAAAAAAATCAGATTGATGTGGCTGAAACCAAACACATTGGAGCGTTTGGATTTGACTCATAAGGAAATGAAAATGGCTCCCACATAGCTGTCCCCTCCAGTTCTTTCCTGCAATTTTCGCTATTTGGTTTCCACTGTGTTTCTCGCCTGCAGCAAAGGCTAGTCGAGCCCTATGCAAGCCTTGACACAGTAGGTTGCCATGGTGCCTGGCTATTTTTCTAATTATGTCATTCTCCTTTTGTTGATGGGTAGTATTTGGTGGCTGCGAAATGAACAACATGCTAGGCTTTTGTCACAGTTTTAGTCAAAAATATCTAAACCCCTGTGATGAGGTCAATGGACTTGGTGTTGTTTGTTGTAAAATCCCTCTTGCAGCCAAATCTCCCCCACTCTCCTGAACTTAAATGGAAACAGACAGGGTTTTTTTTTTTTACTTATTATATCACCTACCCAGCAACTTAAGTATTACACTAGAATATAATGCTTTTACAGATACCCATACATAGAGAAAAGTGGCTTTGAATTTAAGGGAAGTTTTGTTGGTTTGGTTAAAACAAATAAAGTACCAGTTAATCACTCATGTAATAATAGCTGCTTTTGGTAACCATGCATACCAGGCTGTATTTTAAGTGCGTGTATAAAAAAAAAGGTTCGCATGAGCAATAACAGTGGTTGAGCTCCACTTCTACTTCTGTGTGTGTTTATGCTGAACAGCTCCCCTTTTCTAATTTTCCTCTGTGCCAGACAATTGATGGCTGTCTGCCCTGCAGGGACTCTGAGGGTCACTGCACACTAGATCTGTTGGCACCATGTTTAGAGCCTGCAGGAACTACAAAGATGACACAAAGAGAATATGTGGGTGTTTCACATAGCAGGATTAGCAAGTTGCATATGCTTTAAAAGTGTTAAGACATGTCCTCTGAAATTTTTACTGTTTTTAAATAGTAATGTATGTTCAAGCTTTGTTTAACGCAAGAGTATTACACATGCAGTACAAGGGTTGCTAAAAGGTCCAGTAACATCCACCGGATGACGTTGGAAAGTTGTTGGAAAGAGTATTTTGAATGTAGATCAAGACACGCTGTTTAAATCATAAAATACAAAAGCTTTACATGTGAAGATTTTACACTTTAAAAAGTAACTTGTAAACTGTAGTGATTGTGCAAAAACTGTATATTGCAATTTATCTGAAGACATAACAGTCTGCTTATTGTCTGGTTTGTAAATGAAGTGCTCATTGAATGACAAAAACTGAATTGAAAGTAGACCTTCTGATGTCAGGAAAATTTTTTAGGGGAGAGCAGTAAGGGATGTTTTTCACTAATTGCCTATGGTTTCTGCTTTTAGAAAAACTTACCTATGACTCGGGTAAAAGTTTTCAGAATTTACTTTACGTTTACATGATGAGAAATATTTGCAGGGTTATTTTCATGTAGATTATGGTTTTAAAATACTTTCTGACTTGAGATGAAATTGGGAAATTAGTTACTCCTGGTCTTATTGGTTTGGGGAGGCCAAACAGCTGTGATGCACTACTAAGCAATGGCTCATGCCCCCCACTGTTTGTGATTTGGCCTCCATTCTCCTTCAGCCCTTGTCTTTGCTAGCTTGTTCCCCCTTTCTCCAATTGGTGCCAGTGATAAATCTCATTTATTGCCTTTGGGTTGATTAGAGTGAGAGTAAAAATGTGAAGTGGAGGAGGGGTATCGGCCCTAGGTAATTCGTTTGATTCAGTTCCTGCTTTCCTGGAATCTGGGCTTCATTAGGTAATAGTTCGTGTACTAAAAAAAATATAAATGTTTGGTGAGAGGAGAGTGAAAGCACAAGTAGGAGTTGTTATGAATATGTGGCAATGGGGCTCACCTCTTACACTGTATTATGAAACAGCCTTTTATGATAGGCTGTCTGAGTATCCCCTGTCCCCTTTCCAGACCTGGAGCCCATGTGGATCTCTCCCAAGCCACATCAGAGGTTGGTGAGACATGACTGAAATGCAGGAGAGCATACCACACTCTGGCATGCCTCGTTGCTTTACTTTATGATTTTCTGTGGAAAAAGTGTGTCAGAATATTTCTAAGAAACTCAGACAAGGATTTCAAACTGGGACTCATCCAGGAATTAGATATAAGAGAAATGTTAGTCTCCACATAGATTGATAACCGAGTACAGTGCGTGTCAGTGTTTCAGTTATCAGACTAGATCCATATCTAGCTCCACATGGTAACTAGGGAAGAATAAGAAGAGTGGTTAATTAAATGCCAACATACAACCTAGTTTGTGAATTTTTTTTAAATGCGTGAAAGGAGATTTGAGGTGTAATTTTTTTTTTAATGAACAATTTAAAATAATGTGTTTTTATGTCTGCCGTTGACCCTTGTTAAACGAGCACCCTACTGTGTTTCCCTGACATGTATTGAACCTAGTCCTAGATTAAAAAACTTGTTCAGTCGTGTAAAACTAGGATTAGTTCATGTCTTGGTAACTGAGCCGTAGAGTTTAGACCTTTTAATTGTAAGTATAGTAGTTTCAAGTGAATTTAAGATAAAGTTTTTATTGAAATTAAACATTAATGTTTCTTTGCAAGTATTTAGAGGTCAACTGATACTGGCTTTTTGGATCTGTTGCAGAGAATGATTGTGGGAATAAAAAATAATAATAGATAATAATAATAATAGTAACCGGTATTGTATGTCAGGGATGCATCCTGAAAGTCGAGGACTCAAATCATCAGTCAAAGATTGCTGAATATACTTAGTGGACCATTCGTTGACAACATGCTGCATTGCGGTTGAACGTTAAGAGAAGTTGAAATTGAAGGTGAAGTGAAACTTTTTTACCTGCAGAGGCTTTCCTTTTAGGTAAGTTGTCTGACGCTAAGTTTAGTGTTATGGGAAGTTTGAAACCTGTGTGTGTGTGTGTGTGTGCATGAGTGCAAAAGAGAGAGAGGAATTAACGTTACCAGTAGCCATAGATACTTTGAAGTTTATGCCAACAGCAGTGATTAATTACTATAATCCACCATAAAGTTTCTAGACATGTAATAGTATCAGCGAAGCCTTCAGTTATGTGTTGTATACTAGTTTTTTCTGTCCCATAAGAATGGAAATAACAGGCTCTGTCATGCAACTTTATGATGCTGTTTCTCTTCCTGCCCCTCATTACTGCAAAGTTGTTCCAAACATTCAAGGTTACCAGCTAGTAAACCAGACTACAGACACAGTAGCATTTCAAACCTTAAAAGAATTTAATGCAAGAGCTCACATTTCGAACAAGTGTTTGGTGCCTTTGTGCTTAAAGGTTAGCTTCTTTAGTCATTTTACAAATATGTTTGATCCCAACGTCTAAGGTTTCCCAAAGTTGTCAGTGTGAGTAAATATTTGTCCTTCCGTAGTAGAGTGACACTGAATTCCCAAGAATATATAATGGGTCTAACAATGAAGGGGGGGAAAAGAAAGACTTGTCAGTCTGTGCGGGTCAGCTTACTCTGATGCATAGCTCAGCCACTTCAGTTTCATGTAAACCCTGAACCAAATCTTAACCTGCCTCATCCTGCAGTAAGTGTATTTGTACTGTTGGCAGTAACTTAATTACCCTTGTCCTTAAAAAATGGCTCAGTTAATGTCACTTGACATCATCCAGTTTGATTTATGTGTATGTGAATGCGTGGCTTTGTTTTTTGTTTTTGTTTTTTTTTTAAGTGAGGCAAGTTAGAGTTTTCCTTGTTTTTAACATATCTGTGACATTTTATGAAGCAGTGGCAATGGTGGAGATGGAATTTGTGAAAAGACCAAATGGATTTGCAGTTATAAAAAGAATGGATTATGGTAAACATTACTACTTACTAAAGTAACACATTGCAGTACTTTACCGGAACTGCAGTTGAATATTGTCTAAGTAATGACATAATACAAGTTTTTGAAATTTTTCTTTTATTGAGCATTGTGATAAAGATGGCAGTTTTTTGTTTATTCAACTTTTCTTCAAAGACCCCCCACCCAAAACATCATTGACATGTTAGCCTTCTCTGACAGAATTTGTACTGGGCCTCATATTCATTATTTAAATGAGTTCCACACAGCACTTTTCATCGGTTTTAGTCATATTTGGCTTTGCATGTTTTCTCTATTGTTTTAGTTTGCATTTTGTCCTCGGTCTGTCTGCGCTTTTGTTTTTTCTCTTCTCTTTTCTCATTACCCAGCCAGTTTCAGTAGATGACTGCAATTCCTGGAGTCTTGGTCTGCTGAAGATCTGTTCCTATTATAAGGGAGTTCTTCTTTTCCACTGTCGCTGAGTGCTGATTGTTTGGGTTCCCTCTATAGTATTGTAGGATCTTTACCTAACATTATAAAGTATGACACATAGGGTTTCTGGATGGGATTACTTTACCATTTTATTCTACTTCAGAATAGTGTAATGCATGGTGACACTTTAAATTTAGATATATATTGTTGCTTTTTCACCTTACTGTCATCTTACGTTTACACAGCAGATCAAAGCCGCTCTGTGCAGTCTCTGCTGGTATCTGGAACACCTGAGCACAATGTGTTATAAGGTGTTTCATGTTCCTCGTATAATTTTTCTGTAAATCTCATAACAGTGTATGCTCTTTGACAAGCTGTTCATCAAAATAATCTGTAGTAATTAAATAAAGAGCTTATTCTGTGATGGGGCCACCAAATTGCAACTTTAATTCTGACTGACTCATCTGGGACTTGTCATATCATACAGTAGGCACTTGTTCTTTGTAATTATTTTCAGTTTACAGTAATTTGGTCTTCTGATCACAATGATATAATTTTTTGAACATGCTTTGCCTGTCTGATTTATTTTCAGAATGGCTTGTTGGTTTCAAGTAGTGTTGTTCTAGAGTATGAAGGCAGCCTAGTCAGTGAGCCAGCTCATATGTGAAATAAAAAGGATGAACTGAAGTTTGCAAAGTGACATAGACAGCCAAAGATACACTCCTGTGAGCTGTGCAAATGGTGCAATATTTTCATGCCTGCCAGATAACTGAGGTCGGTTTTAGTGGAGCAGAGAGTACTGTCTGGACTTGAACGGTGTTAGGGCACAGTTCACAGTCCAGACTATTTCGTTTGCCTGTGCTGTGTTGTTTGCTTGTGAACCATGCATCTGGTAGCTTTTGTTGGGTGTTATGACTGACTCTCTGAATAACCATGGCTGAGAGGGGTGGTTATGGGGGTGGAGATTCAGACGCATTGAGCCAGCTGCCTCCAATCAGCAGCAAAATCTCTTTGGAGTTCAGACTGGGTGAGAGGCAATAGCTAACGCCACTGGCTTCCATGCACAGGATGGAGGTGGAAAGAGGAATGGACGTAAGGGAAACTGGGACATGGAGATATATACACCATATACTGGGTTGCCACACAGCAGGAGGAACTGTAGTGGAAAAAAGAAAACAACTGGGCATTGCTCAAAAGAAAGGAGTTAGGCATAGTGCAGTAATCATAATATGTTATTTTCATATTAAAATGCAACGTTAACTGAGAGGAAAATTTTCATACAGCAGTATATATCATAAATGACTTTAAAATGGCGCAAGGAACAATATTTTAAATCAGCCAAGACACATACATGATGAAAAAGTTCACTGGCTTTGCTTATATAGGTGTGAGTAAAAATCCTTAAGAAATATCACAAGGAGCTGAGCTTTTTTTTAAAAAAAAAAAAAATTGGTTTAATATTTTTTGTGGGGGAGTAAAATAAGCTGTTGTCTATTCACCTAAAAAGTTTAACCAGAGTAGTCAAGGCAAAAAAAACTGTGCAACACTAGCATACGCTATCATCCCTCTATTCTGAGGAAATTAGATGACAGAGGAAAACGGGGCAAAGAGGCAGCTAAGTGGATCGTTCTCCCTTTGATCAAGTCAGCCTTTGATCTATTTCTGGTGAGCTGGTGGTAGAAGTAGAGGGATTTGCTCCTAAATGAGTGCCATCAGGCAACTGTAAAGCATTGTTTTACATCCTTTTTTGCTCTTTTGCTCTTATTATTATCCAAATTGTTTTTGCCCTCACCTTTTTTTCTCTCCGTTCTCTCCCTGTTCTCCGTTATCGCTCCATGTTCTTATTTACCACAACAAAGCCATCCTCTCACCCACAAGAGCTCGATTAAGTTCTCGCTTTAAGGATAAATTACTTTAATGTCTCATTCAGCTTGTGTCTGTGGCCACAAAGATATTCATCATCCCGGCAAAATGGTGCTGAATAACCATTTGGAGTTGGTTGATGAAGATGTAATTAGGATTAATTGGTATTCACTTGCAAGCAGCGAAATCTGTGAACCCAGCCTTTCATTTAGAGCAGACCATTCAAATAAATGCCCATTTGTTTTATGAAAGGTGTTCCTGTGTGCTGTCCCAGTCCGTAGAGGCTCTTTGATAAATATTTGTACAAGAGAAATGCAGTAACAACAGACTCCTAAAACCAAATTTGTTTCCATTTCCCGACTTTGATAAGACAGCTGATTCAGTTACACCGTTATTCGATCATTATTCTCTATCCAGTGTCCTACTCAGTTACTGGGCTGTTAACAGTCCCTTTACGGCAATGCTGAATGGAATTTCCTTTCTGGCAGTGGGAACCGGGAAAGATAGGTAGCTAATGTCTGTGTCCTTCCATGTATGTGCTTAAGGGCTTGCGTCATGTCTGTGCATGTGCACACCGTGTCAAGTATGGACCCTTTGTGTTGAAAAAGGTGCTGATTAATAATGTAGGCTGTTTTGAATGATGGCATCCCGCGTTTCCCTGGGAAGTAACTTGTTCCTTTTATGAATATTTCATCACAGCAACTAATGAATCCAGCCAGTCAAGCCAATCATAACCAGCCAACAGCCCCCTTGCTGCTTTGGTGTAGTGTAGCTGGGCCCTAATCATTTCTAACCTGATTACTGGTGATGCTGATGGACTCAGATGGGTCATGAGTAAGTGGTGTACATTGAATTGAATGTTTGTTGTTATCCAGCTTGTTAGTAGTAAAGACAGAGACATACTACAACAGTATACAGAGTGACAGATGCCAACAGAGGGCTGTCTACATATTTCTACAGTACCTGCAATAAATGTGCAGTTACGTTTTTTTTTTTTTTCATGAATCCATTGTTTTACAGACCTACCGTTTAGTCAAATGAGCCCCTGGGCTTCACCTAAAAAGCACTGCTGCAAGAAACATAAAAGGGCTATAAAGAGATGCAAAATGACTACAGGATATGCTAAAAACCCAAGGAAACCTGTCCCTATGTCCTAGGGACTGTGTAATGTCCCTATAAGTCCCTAGGGCATATAGGGACACCACATGACAACTGTGATGTAGTACTAGATGGGAAAAGTAAGGGACTTTCACAAGTATTTGCCAAGGTGCTTATTGTCTCATGTAATGTCCATGGTAACTTTGGGAAAAACAGACTCATGTGAAATAATTTTAATTCCTTTTTCCTGGCATTTCCACTCATAGATTTCTCCACACTGGTACTGCAGTGACCTCAGAGGTTCAGCTGCACAATAGCATCAGCTGTGTCTCCTCCAGACTGGTTCATCTAGTACTTTTATGCACCTTACTGAGTGCATAGAGCACTTAACAAAAAATCTAATAAATATATAGCACGTACAAAGGCGTTGAAAAAATTGGTTGACATAATGAGGTTTTGACACCTTGTGAGCCGCAAGGAGCTGATTATGCAAATGTGGTTAATGAATGAAGCACAGCTAAACTTCTGAATACTTCCCGTAACCCTACTGAAAAGAAAAGATGATATTAGTATGATTTGAAGTAAAGGAATGCATATTAATGCTACAAGACGGGGGATTAACTATGGTGGGTAAACTGCATAACATGGGATATCATTTATTTACTTTTTGCACTGGTCTTGGTCTTGAAAACAGGATATGGCGCATCTGAGATATCTTGTTTTCATAAAGGAAGACATTTATATATTACTAGACCTAAAATGTATTAAGATAATGTCTAAAGAGTTACTTCATGTAAAGCATAGAGCATGATTTCATTATGAGTCAGGAAGAGAAAAAAATCACTGTTTGTGAAATTCTGATTGTCAGTATCAACACTCCACATGTGAGTTTTCATTTGTCAAGTGAGGTGGCACACACGCGCTAGGCAGGGTGGTGCTTCTCCTCGTGAGTGTTAATCGTGATTTACCAGCTTAAGGAAGTCACACTTCCCTGGATGATCTCCATGTGCTCTGGCAGCCACAAGGCCACCAGCAGTCAGTCAGCTAGTTCAGTATATGCCAGACTCCCTTTTCACTCTCATTATTGGTACTTGCAAGCTGATAGTGGATTGTGTAACAGGGTGGTGGTGCAAACAGGCAGGCACATATCATGTCTTGGAAATATTGTTTCTAAAAATGGCATGTTACTAAATGTCCACATTTGTGAAAGGGCTGTTTGCTTATGGCAAAAAATCATGCCTATGAGTTTTTCTGTCAATTCTGTGATAACAGTTATGAGTAACAAGATAACTAAGAAAAATCATGCTTTTGCTAAACTTTTTAAATGGCCAAGCAGCAGCAGGCACACATGTCTCAGGAAAGCTGCACAGAACCCACCAAGAAGATAGAGTGCCCCTGCAGGTTCTCCTTCGGAAATGTTCTTATGACTTTTACTTCCTTTATCTATATCTTGTTGATTAAAGGCTCTTTTTGAATTATCTTGGGTGAAACGGTGAGTGAGTTGGACTTTTAGGGAATTGCCAAAGTGCACAACTGTAAAGAAAAAATGGTAACTACATTTATTACATTAAGCAAAATGCAAATTTATGCTTAAACAATAATCGTATATAAGATATCTTGTTTTCACAATTATTAGAAGCCAAAATTATATTTAAAGAAAAATCACATCGTCCTAGTTTGTAGCCCCTTAAGTTAATAGTGTGTGGATTTGTTTCAGGTTTTAAGGATTTTGCAAATACTGCAGATGAAGTGGCCTAATTTGTTTTTAGTGAGCTCTTGCATCAGACCACCCAGGAAGAGGGAGAGAGATGGACTAGGAGACTCACATGGGAGAGGGCTGCACAAAAACCAGCAGTAACCTCTGACTTAATTAACAGATTTAAGAGATTACACTGCAGAGTGCTTGCTTTCACTTGCTCTGTTACATTTTTTGTAGGACATTAACCTTTTTTTTCCCTTTTTTGTAGCACCCTGTACCTTAAAAAAAGAACTGCATGAATTGTGTATGTTGAGGAAACTCCTTGTGCCCCTTGCATTACAGTGGACATTTTTTTCTTCTTCTCACTGCCCACTACTGCCAGCCCTCTTCCTTCTGCAGATAGCCCTCTTCATCACACCCCTCTTCATCTCTGCAGGAGTTAGGAGTAGTAGGGGGGTTTTCTGTTTTCCGGTAATGAGAGACCTTACAGGAAGGGCAGATCTGGGACCACAGTTACAATGATCAGTATCGATTATCCTCCGGAGCTCTCTGGAGGGAGAAGGGGGAACGAGGGACATTTTCTGTTGCTAAGAGACAATAACTGGCATGGTACTAGTGGGTGACGTGGGTTTAGGTGGTAGGGGGGACAAGAGACAGGGCATTATGGGAAGCAATTCTGCCTTTTAAATCAATGAGAAAATGCATTGGTGGACTTAGGCTAGTATTTGAAGCTGAAGAGGGCTATGGAACGATGGAGCTCCTGTCTGCTAAGGCTAATGAGGAAGACTGAGTGGTTCTAGCTATCACAATTCTTGACTTAGATCAGTGTGCTAGCTAACAAACATCTACTATACTATGATGTTAGTAAGGAATTACATAAATGTTGTAACTGTAGTTTCATGGACATCATTTCAAAACAGCAGAATTCTAAGTGCTACATTGTCTGACATCTAATGGTTAAAAGCAATAAAAACTGCTTCTCGTGTGTGCTTTTTTGAACTTTGGTTCTTTGTGGAGAACGCTGCTGTTGTTTTACTTGTGTTTAGAAAAACTTTATATCCCATCAGTACTGGATTTAATGCATCATATCTTCACCCTTGGGATATATGGGCTTGGCTTTTTTAAGGACTCTTGTGTTTCTATATCATCTGTGTTAGTCTCTTTATTTGCTAGCCAAAAACCTATGCAAATGGACTCCTGTGCAGTACCATAAGGCCCGCATGTTTCAGCAGAACGTTGGTATCGGCCATGTTAACTGATACTATCAGCAATTAAATTGACATCATTGTAAGCAGGCGATGTTTATGTGTTGTGTTGCATCCATTTTTTGGATGGCTAAAAGTAGGGTAATGAAGGGCTGAAAGAGCTTAAAACTGTGTTTTTATAATAAAGATTTCTTTGTTTCCCTGCAACAAAAGGGGATAAAATAAGAACAAAAATAAAGAAATAAATACTTCAGTATTGGGCATTGGCCAAACATGATGGAGCCATAATGTTACAGCTGAGTTAGTGATGCCGAATTGGTTAGGAAATTGAATGGTGCACAACAAGTGCAAGCAAAACCAGAGCGTGGCGTGCACTAGGAGCTGTGATGACACTTTTGGCATGCATTTGCAAAGCACTGTCCTTACGTTGCTACACTAAGTAGATTTATGCAACACCAGCATGTCCTCACAAGGCTCCCAGTACACAGTCTCTGACTCCCTTGCCTTGCTTTTGTCTCCCTGCTTTGAGCTGCACTTTCTAGGGTGAAATCCGGCCATACATATTCAAAAAATATCTAATTTCCTTTTGCTTCAGACCTCCTGCCTAGGAAATTTGCCAGTTGGTTCTTTGCATTGGGCTTCCCCCTCATTTGTTTCACCTTTATCCAGACAGTATCACACAGGCAGCCCGAAGTGGAAAATGGCCTCCCTTTGTGTGTATTGGCTCTGCTAGTGGTGACTATCTTGGGCCAGGCCTCTGTCTCTGTCACATACACTGACTTGCACACACTCGGACACACAAAGTCCTCCTTATTTAGACCCTCATGAACTCTATTAGGATTTATTACCTCAGCTTTGTCCCCAGTGAACATGTCTGGTCTGTGTTCCAGATTGGGGGCAAACTGGAGGAGGGAATGAAGGAAGGACAAGGGGAAGGAGGGTAGCAGTTTGAGTAGTAGTGTTTCTAATGTAACACAGACATGCTTTGTAAAGTGCTAAAACATTGGATCCCATCTGGTGAGATTCATTAGAGATTTGTTAGGCTTGTGGACTTTAAGTAGCAAAAAACTGACTTTAGTTTTATATATTGTTTATGTGATCTAGTTGGAAATCGCAGTTTATGGATTTAGATCCCATATAAGAGAAAAGAGGTTCTCTAAAATATACAGAGATATTATACTTGATATTAAATAATTTAGCTAATTGAGCCAAAGCAATTATTGTGCTGCATTCAGTTTTGCAATCGCTCAAATGCTTTTCCATTCAGGTTTTCCCTTTGTTTATTTTTGTAGCTCTGTGTGTTTAAGATTGACAATCTTAAGGTATAGGCTTTACAGCATTTTAGGAATCTGTCTGCATATCTACAAGTTGAGTTGTAAGATACACATATTTTACGACATGAAAGGTCTTGTGAGTACACACTATTGGTGGTTTTACTGGCTGGAATTTGGCTTTGGGGGTTACTGAATGTGTAAGCAGTGGTCCTCGTCCAGCAGAGAGTCTGACACTCAGCGGCAGAAAGCTGTGCCATTTTCTGTTAATTCTGAACATTTGTTATACAATAATAAATCAAACCAATAAACACAACTGGTTTAAACATAATTTATTATAATTGATTTTCTTTTATTTATTTTTGGACCACCATGTCTGTATTAAATACTATTATGTTATGTTTGTTATTTAGCTTGTGCTCATTATAGGTTTATCCAGCGCAGTGCACACTGCCGTGGACCTCTGGCCATGATTTTAATTGGTTCTGTAATGAATGTGGAATCTTCAGTGATGTTGGATGACAACCAGCTAATGAGGACTGTCCATCAATAAATATCTGCTCAAACTCTGCATTATGAATAAGATTTGAATTCAGTTTGTGTTCTGACAAATGTAGCAGCCCTAAAATGTAAGGCAAATTGCTTTTTAATTTATCTTCATATTACCATTTTATCATATTTTGTAAATCATTTTAGTGCTTTATGACATATTTGAATTTCTCTATTTTTTCTCATAAACTGGACTCTGTTTATATGGCTATGCCAGACATAATAGTCTTTCTAAAACATATTTTTTTATGACATGGTTTTATGCATGCCGTTTGTTGAATAAAAAGAACAAAACTAAAATTACAAAACATGTATAACTGTCAGATTATATAAAATGGGGTTTCCATTATAGGCTAGTCTAAGAGCCTTTTCTCTGTGTATCCATCACTGCAGTTGCACATGGGCCAAATACTTCAATTTGAGATTTTGAGCTTTTTTATTGCTGAATCTGACTTTAAGTAAGCCATTAAGCCCACAGTTTCTGCTGATTTTCATGGCTTATTTATCTTTACACCATCTTCCTTGATTTTATAATTACCATATTTGCAGCGAAACTGCTTGACAGCTTTTTTCCTGTTGCTGTCCTCTTCATTTCCTATATGTCTCATCCATTCCTACTCTTTTTTTCAGGTCATGGACTGCATTTGCCCTTGTTAAAAGCCCTATTTCACACACAGCCAGCACCTGAGTGGTGGTCGGAAAGTCCATAGTTTAAGTCGGCTGGTGGTCATGAGTGAAGCTGTGGTCTGATGCCAACCCTCACCTCAGCGATGGCCATGGACGGGGAGAACTACCTGCATCCAGAAGGCCCTCAGCTGGACAACAGCTTGTTCTCTGTAACCCCCACTAGCATGGAGGTGTGTTTGCATTTTTATATATAGGCCTATTTGCATAACCTCTATAGTTTTTCTTCTTTTATGTTTCACTTCTTTAATATTTTTCAAAAAGGCAAAATAGATAAATAAAAGAGCATGTGTCACAAAATGCCACACATTTGGAAATGTGTGGCATTTTGCTGCAAATGTAGTTGGATAATCACTTGAATTTTGGTCTGGATCATCTTAACAGATCTAAAAGATTGTGCTTAAATACATAATCAAACAATCACATTTTCTAATGGTGTTTTGTGTACAGAAAAGTAAATGATTCCACTAAAAAGTGATGAAAGCAGGCTTCCACCCTTTTCTGCTGTAATGGGATTATGATTGCTATTCCTGAGAATTTCTTTAAAAGCAACAAAAAAAACCCACCATATGTGAAACTGAAACTTTCCACCTCTCTAGATTACACTAAGGGTGAATGTTATTGAGTGCTGTTGAAATCACCTATTAATGGATTGCGCAACTACAGTGAAACATTTTGAAGCCATTCCCAGGCATTCTTTGCCATCAGCTGCAGCATTCACTTCTTGGTGGGGTAAAGATGGGATTTATCTAAACAAAGTATTTTGTTTTTAGTATAACACATAGCAAAGTGCTGTTAATAGTATTGACTTATATTAAATTTGGACCAAGAGGAGAGCCTTTCCTGTGTGTTAAAGTCCTAATGCTGCTTTAAGTGATAAGTCTTTTTTTAATCTTTCTTTTTAGAGTTCAATATTTCCCACCCCCACTGCCTGGCCCCTCTCTTCTCACCAGAGTGGATACAGCATACACTGCCCTATGCAGTCTGGAAATCAGTAAGTTACAAGCACAGTTTACAGTATCTTCAAAGTGAATGCTCCATAACAATTACCATATTCAGTAGGGGTGTAGTAGCACATGTATTTCTCTTGAACTGTTCAGAAAGCTGGGTTGGGTATGAAATGCTCTTTGTTTAATGTTCCCTGGGAGCCTAACAGTTATTGCCAAAAGACTATTTATATCAAGCAAAGTCTACCCAGCACCTTTTGTTGATGTTCTAGCTGTCTTTTTGGGTTTACTAGTTTATCTCAGTTAATTATGAATATGTTTTATTCTTTTTAATGGAAACATTTTTGATATTTGAATGATTTATTTACATTTTCAATGAAAAAAAAGATATATACTTTACAGTTAGTAGCACTCTAAGCACAGAATGCAGCATCTGAGTGCTGAATGCAGTCTGAAACCAAAGTTCAGACCAAACCCTGAGTTTCAAATGCTGTTACACCCCCAATGTTAAGCATTTAAAACAGGCAGTTTCCTGGTTTCCAAGTTTCACACATGAACTGACAAAATGCACTAGCAGTCTAGGGACTTAAATTATTATAAATTTTTCCTCATGTTGGTGTATTTGATCAATGCATAATTCCCTGAGACAGTGACATCCACATAGCACACAATCACTTCCACACATTTAAATGTGGTCAGTCAGAATGACATTTATATGTGTATCCTACAGCAATACATATAAATATAAAAAGAGCAAAAATTGTGAAAGAATTTTTAGAATTGGTCAAATATAGCTAGATAAGTGTATGATGGTGCTTAACCTCCTAAGCATGCATTTTTAATTTCTCTTTGATATTTGGGCATATTATGTAGAGCAAAATGTAGAGCAAAATTTAGTATTTTGGTCTAGACGACCCAAAATGTGATGTCCTCATATGTGGACGCCAGGTCCTAGGAGGTTAAACTCAGTTATATATGATTTATTATTAATCGGGTAAACTTGAGGGAAACATTTGTATATATTTGATAAATATAAACCTTTAGGATTGAAAGAAAATGGATACACTGGTCCAACCTAACATGAAATTATCATTTAGATGCATGTAAAAGTGTTTCTTTCAATGGGCACATAACTTTTGAAACCCCCAAAGCTGATTGAATGTTTGTTTTTTACAGCTGATCACATTCTCATTCTAACACTCAACGACCAGCTCAGATCACTGGGCAGGTCTTCTTTATCAACTCTCTTTTATTTCCCGTAGTGAGTGGCCCAGTGTCAGACTTAACTGCAGGATCTCTCAGTGCTAAATGAACGTTTTCTCCTAAGTTGTGCATGTATAAAGTTAAACTGGAAAAGGGCTGCGTAACGTCTTGTTTTTGTTGGCAGAAAGAACCACAGTCGTTATCACGAACTGCACTCCATGCATTTAGCCACAGCTGTGCACTCAGGAACATTTTGACATTTTAATCTGTTAAAGATCAGGTGCACTTTGTATAAGCACTCTGACATAAAAGGTCATATGTACCGTTTATGTATCTGTGCAGTATGGGTTAGCATTTTTTTCAGCAGAATTGTTTAATTCTATGATCCATGCTAAATATTAGAGCAGTCATTATGGTTCTTTCTTGCATCATGAAAACTATCAGGGTCTTAAAAGTGATATCGTCATTAGGCTTTTGCTTTAACCAGTCCAAACTTAAAAACTATGTGCATTAAATCTGAGAATTGAGTGGGCTTGTATACAGTATCTATTTGGTGATTCAGTGGATAGTGACTTGTTATTTTAAAGATGAATTTAGTCATCACCAAGATTGTGTCATATTGAAGATAACTGAAGAAGTGTTTGTTAAAGAAGTGGTGTTTTCTATTGTTATTGCTGCCAGTGCAGTGCGGCTTTGAAAGTTCAAGTGCCAGATGACGTTGAAAGCAGGGTCTGTGGTTTTCAAGTTCACTCAAAGTGGAATTTTCTGACATCAAGTTGCGTTTACAACACTCTTATCTCACTCTCTGTTTTACAATGTACAATACAATCAAATTCACAAGGGGTCTGTGGTTTATTGCAAGATTGGTTTGATTGAATTTCAACTAGTTCTTCAGTACTGTGTTTTGAGGACCCCTCATTTGAGGAAGTCTTTGTGTACTCTCAGTTTTGTTTTAGAGTGAAGTGGCTGACTGGTTTTTAGAAGAACCAAGTCTTTGATCAAGAGATTTAATTCACGTTAATCATTCCTTTTGCAGCACTTCAAAAATTATTCAGTCCTGCTCCTAGTTTATTTAATGGCTCAGTATCACTAAAATAGAAATATACAAAGAAAAAAAAGTAACTAAGAAATGTTAGTGGTTGCTTGATTATTACATTTAATTTTTCTTTCAGATTTGGTGACCAGTTTTAAGTAGTTGCAGCATTCGAGGTTGCTCGGTGTTTGAGTGTGCCTTCACCCTCAACTTGTGGGCGACCACTTTAAATTGCAAAACAATTACACAATTCCCTTTGTGGGAGGCAACAATTGTAGTCCAACTCAGATTGAATGCAGTCACTCTTAACAAATTGGGACGGTTTGAAAATAATTTCCATTGAATTCATTAATGAAGATGAATTCATTAATTGCCTACACATTGCACTCAGTCTGCGCTGATCAGTGCATCTGATGTGCAATGTGTGTGTGTCTCTTTGGAATAGGGAATTTGGCTTACCTGGTTGTATTCTGATGCAAGGTTGTAGAGTTCCTGTCTTCTTTTACAGTTAAATTTACTGTCCTACATTAAGCAATATCACTTCTCCACTATCTCCGGAGGAATTTCCTTATTTCCATTTCAGATCACTTGGGTTCTGACTGGACTCTTAATGTAAATACTTTCTGTAGTTTCTCTGTAGATGGAGCCAGAATTGCAAAAGATTACAAAAGATTGACAATTTTTTTTTTGCCAATTTATCTCAGTTCATCGCTGTATTTCACAAACTGCTGCATGTAATTGCCAGATTGACCCCATTCAGTCTCAAACTGACTGCAGGCTGGCTCTGTATTATTGCCGTGTTATTGCTGTCTTCCCACACCAAAGTTACTTTGAAGATGGTAACAGTCGCAGTCGTGTCACAGTCGTGGTTCTCTGTCTTTAAAGCAACCATTTCAAAGGCAAGAGTTTCCCAAGTTTGAATGTGGCATGAGTAAACAGGACAGAGGACTAAACCTCCAGTTTCTGCATCTCTACATTACCCTGCTAATTTTTGATGTTCAGTGTGGCACGACCCTGTGTGTGTTACTTCTTTTGAAGGATCCTCAGGTTACAGAGCAGGCTGCAGCTAAGTATGATTGACTTGCTCTCCACAGTCAGAATGAAACTGATTGGTGTCGAAAGCCCTCAGCTGTCCACTCACATTGCTACTGGGCACAAGCTGAGAAGTGAATAGCTCACAAGACCCCATTGAGGGAAGAATGTGAATGGACCAGTGCTCTGTTTACACAGATTGATGGACTGGCTGACTGATTCTGCCCCTGCGCAGCAGAAATGATCCTTATAAAGAGTAATAAAAACATCACCTAGATTCTAGTGACAGTTACAGCAGGAGGAAGTTCATTTTAGTATTAGAGCTTACTAAAGCATACATCTCATTATAGTAGCTCTGGAGATGAGTTTTATATGAAATGTGGAGCACTTGAGAATATGTGAATTGTCTGTGATTAATCTGTGTGCTTTGGGTTGTAGAAAAACCAAGGCACTTTCTCACCCATTGGGAATATAATAAAATCCAGAACAATAGGAGTGTGTTTGATTTAGGGCTCTGTTTTGGCACATGCTCATCACTGGTGAACAAGCATTTTTGTGTGTGTGTGTGGGTGGGGGGTAAAGGGGGTACTGTAAAGGTTATACGCTCACTTGCACCGTTACCTACTTTGTATCTTGGCGATTCGTTATTCACTTAACTTAGTGGAAAGTTGCAGTACAGCATGTACTTTGCAAATGAGGCAGCATATTGCAGTGAGTTTTCCTGATAGGGCTTGCTCTCCACCTGCTTGAAGCAGGTTAACAGCTCAGCAATTCTCTGTTCTGTAATATTGTTCAAGCTGGTTGCCAGCAGAGACATTGAGGTACAGGCATAAGCTACTAGCTGCAATAGAATAGCAAGAATCACCCCGCTAATAATGCTGTATTTCTCAGTTTATCATTATCTGGCCTAAACATGTAGAATTCAATTATAAAGACAAGAAAAGGATAAATTAAGAGTTGTGTGTGAGTTCATAGCTTACCAAATAGAAGGCAACAGGTCATTCTCTCAACTTAAATTGATTATATCTACTGTCCAGCTGCAATTTCACAGAACTACTTCACTGTCTCTTAATTTAATCTATTAATTTATTTACTGATGGAACCAGCTACAAACTCACAGCATAGGTTATATGAGCAAAACACTGACCTGTTAAAATTTACCTTTTTATTAACACACAGTGACAGCAGTCTTACCCTGGTATCTTTATTCAGAAGAACCATGTTTTTTGTCACAGCAGGTTGAAATTTTGGAGGTGGCGGTTTGCATTTGCATGTAAAGCTGTGAAATATGAAATGAACATTAGCAAAAACATTATCTTCTCTTGACAGTTTGTTGCACTGTGGTTTTGATATTTACAACTCCGCATGTCCCAAACAATGAAGAAACTTATTTGTCTGTCCCCACCCTATATCCTGCTGTGTTATTTTTAGTCATATTGGTATCAACATCACTGTATCTGGCACTGGCACAGCTGAATATTTGTCTTCTCTAGTTATGTGAAGATGGCACATCATCAAGGCTAAAAATCTAATTCATAAATCCAATTTAAAAAGATCCAAACACTGAAAAATATTTCAGCAGTTGCTGCATAGAGATTACATGGTATGTGTTAGCTTATGCAAAAATAAAAATACAGTACGAGTTAAATAATCTGTAGAGAGTCTTTTCGGAGAGACTGTAATTCAGGTGATATTATAGTTATGATTTACAAATTCAATATGTGTCATATGGCCATCTTAAACTTTCTGTTTTTAATAGAGACACTCCCTAAGTGTGTCTGTGCATGTGTTTGTGTGTGTGTGTACCACAGGCAGATTGTGGGTTGCAACTTCGTCATGATCAGCCCATCCAAACAGCATGAGTGACTGATTGATATCTTTATCACAGGAAACCAAAGATGAAAAATAAAAAACATAACAACATAACACTTATACTTATACACATACTTGTCCAGCTTTTAAATAATTTGAGTAATACCATTTGTAAATGTTTGAACTCTCAGTTTTTCACACATCTTCAAAGCCCTGTTTAGGACGTTAAATACTTTAAATAGACTCTTTACTTTGTTTTAGAGTTAAAGTTAGGTTAAGGTGTAGGTTTAGGGTAGAGTTAGAGTGAGAGTTGACTGTTATTCTTGGTGATAGAACCTGGCGGTTTGAGGTTCAGTAATGCATATATCTTAGTCAATGTCCTCACAAAGATGTGATTAAAGTGCCCCACACACATACTCACATAGCAGGTAGTCACTGTAAGGGAAAAACTGGAAACTGAGAACCAGTTTTAGAATGAAAAACTCCATTTGATTTTTAAACATAAGTAGAAACTAATTTTCTGCTCAGTTAAATATTTTCAAGTGATTTAATTAACAGTTTATTGCAGGAATAATGGTTAGGTCTGCCCACACAGCTGCTTTTCCTGCTTTACACAACATAACAGCAATGTACAGTTAGAACACCACAGCCTCTTCATGTTTTATGGATTCATTCGTGTAGTGAAAGGATTTTTGATATTTACTCCAAAATTAGCTTTGACCTGCTACCTGTCTTCTCTGCATTATTTAGCATCTTTAGCACAGTACTACCTAGAGTCACACTGGAGTGTTTCCCAGTGCTATGAGCCAAAGTTCACTGCGGGAGATAAATTTAGAATAGAAATATAGATTAGACTAAAATTGTCCTTTATTGTCCCTTGTTGGAGAAATTTGCGTGTTCCAGCAGCAAAGTGACAGGCAGATGGAGCATGTATACACTATATTAAAGAATATACAATAAAAAAAACAAGAAATAAGAGACTGTATAACATAAGAAAAAAGAATACACTACAGTTATTAAAAATAGCATACTCAGATTCAAAGAAATGTGCTTCCGAGTAGGATCCTTTTTTTTTTTTTTTTTTTAAAGCTGTACTTCGTGAGCTACTCCTAGGAATCAGAGCAGTTGCATGTCTTTGTTTACTTTGTAATCTTGGGCATCCCGTAGATGTTGATAATGATCTCAGATTTTTCTATGGAAGAAGCCGAAAACACTTTAACATCATTGTAAAGTGCTCATGTTTGCTCACAGTAAACAGTTCATGGCTACTCCTGAATTGGGCAAAATGTGACAAACTTACCTTTATCTACAATCACTTTCAGGTAATCTTACATGTACATTAAATTCCTGTGTTTATTCACTGTTAGCATAGCTTTAAATATTTATTTATTTATTTATTTTTATTTCAGGATTAATTTCCAAAGTTACTGCAAGTTCCGCACCTCCATAGGCGTTTGCTTTAAGGATGATTCATTAATCCTGAAGGTGTCAGCACTGTAGTGAACCACTTTGAAGCTGAAACACATTCTAATGTTTAAAGTAAAGAGTGTAGAAAATGACTATAGACTTTTGTACAGTCATTGTTTGAAATGCACATCAGGTCTGATCCTTTAAAGACCCTAATTATGAACTTCTCAATAAGTAAGGGGCACAGGATGCCAGGAAGTAATTTATCTGAAAACCTAATAATAAACATAATTCTAGCAAACTTGTAAAATCGCAGTAATTGAAAGACAGTTGAGATAACTGCACACTAGAACAGAAAACCAAGGTGTGCGGAAAAGCAAAGTTATAGATATTATTATCTATGCACAGCTTCAGGCTATGTATGATGAGATAAACAGTAAGTCATTCAGCTACTTTAGCTGAGAGACCCTCACTGGCTTTGTGCTATTGGAAGGCAGCTTATGCTGTCCTGCCAAGACTTCTGTTGTAATAATATCACACTCATATCACTGTTTGCTAAGGGGATTTCCAGTGTGGATGGTTGTTACTATTCACGGTGTTTTCTGAGAACTAACCATGTTCTTTACCTTTTTTTTTCTCATTTATATTTATCGCCATGATTAATCTGTCTTTTTCCATTGTGTAGGCAAACTACTTGTTCTCACACTAACTCCCCATTTACTTGATTGAGGAAAAATAAGTTTAACAAAGACCTCATTGTTGTCTTGTTTTGTTTTTTTAAGTTAACCTACTTATTAGAGGTGGGAATCACCATACATCCCACGATACGATATTATCACAATACTTAACGCACGATACGATATTATTGCAATTTTTTTAATATTTTGCGATATTCAGATTCTGTACATAAAGGTAAACTTTATCAATATTCATTTTATCTAATATCAAAGTCTCGCACTCAGTCTTTCTCTCATTTCAGTCAGTTTTATTGTTGACAAACTGAACGGTTTGTATTACAGTCTAGTCCAACTTAACTGAATGCAACCATCTGGTACAATTATAGCTATTCTGCACTATGCAATTTGAAAACTATGCAGCCCCTGTTTCAGCAACTGAAGAATTTGAAAGTAAATTAAAACAAAATATAATTTTACATTAAATAAAAAAGTTTTAAACTTAATTAAAATAAAACATGTCTTAAATTAAAATAAGTAAACTGTCATGTTTATTGCTGCCAAAAAACAGTTAAACACATTTGGACAGTGAAGGAATGTCAGGATTCTTTCTCAGAAAAAGGATCAACATGCTCTGAAGTCAGAGCACAAAAACCTTTTTTGTAACAAAATATCGATTTCTGCTGTCCCTGTATCGATACATTATTAGCAAACAAAATATCACGATACTACACAGTATCGATTTTTCCCCCCACCCCTTACTACTTATCAGCCAGACGCCCCTTTCATCCGCAAAAATTCAAACGAAAAATCGATGGCTGCATAAGTAACCAAGTGAGAGAATTGGTTATATAAAACAATAACCAAGATAAAGGTAACATATTCTCAGCAAATACTGAATATGTGACCACGTACAATCTCAAATATTGAATATTTGGCAACATGTCATTTTGTTGTTCATTAATAAATGAACAATTTTCAGCTATTTATTAATAAGTGACTTTATGTATATATATATATGTATATATTGTACTATTCTTAGTTAGCGTATTGTCTGTCTTGTTAATGTTTGTTTATAATGGAGCACTGTAACAAAAAAATAATTTTCCCCAGTGATCAATAAAGTATTCTGATTATGATTCTGATTGAAATCAGAGGAACCATGTTTCCATAGTTTGGTTTCCTTACACTGGATTAGGACTGCCCTTTCATCCCCTTGATGTATTTTGACCTTAAATCAATCAGGCCTGCTGATCTAATCCTTTGAATAGATTTGGACGTTTCCAGTCCTTCAGTTCTGAGCCCTGGAACATGATTGGGTGAGACGAATATGGGATGGTCCTTTTATAGTTCCACCTTTACAAGGGTTTAGTTTTGCTTTCATTTTGACTGTGCTTTTACCACTCATAGACAAGTAAGCTTGTTGCGTTATGATGACTTGTACTCAGGAAGAAACTGAAAATATCGCAGGAGTTCTATTGGACAGTTTCAGATATTAGCACAGGAGACAAAGTGAAGGTTGTTATTCGGGAGAAATGGATCTTTGAAACGGGTAGGAGCTGCTCTTATTCTCTGTACTTAGACTTTCTGTTGATAGCTCTCGCTTACCCTCTGGGTTTTTCTAATCTTGTCTATCTCTGCCTGTCTGTCCCGAGATACATGTTTAGCTTGTTTCTTTTAATACCTGGTGCCTGTTTTTTGTTATTATTTATTTACTAAGACAAAGATTTCAAGAGTTACAAGAGACTAGATTGGGCTTAAAACTAGCTTGAAAATGCCATAAGGGAGCAAACTGAAAGTGTTCCGCCTTCACCTGTTAGGCGTGTGTGGAATTTTAAAAAAATGTTTTGTAACACAGTATTATAACTTTAGACCATTAACTTTTAGTTAGACAATACTAAATAACAAACAGCACCCGGCACGCTTGTCTTGGAGTACTTTGGTGTACTACTTAAATGTCAGCTTCACATGTCTGCTACTTACTGTACAGGTATAAAAGCCTGTGAACTTTGGCAGCTTTAAGGTGTTTGTAGCTGAATGAGTATAAACCTTGTTATTATTTGAAAAAGCTATGTGTAACAGTTAAACAGACTAAACTTTGTCTTTCTTTCTAGGCAGTACCACTTAAACGGCAGAGCTTTCACCAACATTCCAGATATGCCAGTGGATATATACCCGGGAATCTCTGACATGGACTTTCCCGGCCTCAACTTCTCTAGGAATGGAGAGTTTACCCAGGTTGGTTTTTATTTAGCACTTGTACATGCTGACCTACAGATGGTCTCACCGGAACAGTTTTTATTTCACAAGTCTTTGGAAATCTACTGAAGAAAGGGTGGACAATTTTTCCAAAAGATGTTCCCTCATTTGCTGGATTTGTGATGATATTGGAATGGCTTCAAGAATCAGGATGAAGATAGTCTTATAAATACAGAAAGATGTATTTGTCTTGCAGTTTTGTTTTGAGTTTTTTCGTTTATTTGTTTTGTCTACCACTCTCATTTACTTGCTCATCATAGGGAAGGATAATACCTCCCACTCACCCCTTTCATCTTGCCTTTCATGTGTATTAAGTTGAGCCTTAATTTACCGTAGAGAAACCTTATTAAAGCCTGATGTTGTCTAGACGACTGCAGCAGCACCTGCCCAATTCCTGTCAAGGCATGTCATTAATAGGAAGCTATAATTGTGTGATCCTCTCTTCTATGGTTTTATGCCTTTAGAAGTCGGCGTTTTAGTCATGCTTCATATCATTTTACAAATATTAAGCATCTTAGAAAGTCCTGGAAGTTTTTTCAGCTACTGTGAATTATTTCAGTGCCTGTGAGACTATGCTTAACTTGGACATTCATTCAAAAATGGGAAATACTTAAACAGGGGCATTGAAGACACAGACTTCTACCCATACCCATTACTTTGCATCATTTGCATTTTTTATTTCTAAGTACTTTTGTGTCCATTCAGCCAGTACTTTATAGCTAGTATTGTATGAACAGGAGCCATTGTAATTGCACAGACCAGTGAATTTCTAATCTGAATCCATTTTGAGTTTATGAGTGTCATTATGGAACCACATTAAAACACAATATGCTATGATGATGAGTTTTAAAGAAGAGAGCCACTAACTAGAGAAGGCGTAGCTGTCCGGGCTTTCCTTAGTCCAGCATAAAGCCAAAGCAGCCACAGTGGTGGCTCAAGATAAGGGATCCTTGCTTTGCATATGCATTTTTTCTATAACATATTTCCTCATTATGTTCCTACGAGGCAACTCTTTAAACAGTAGTTCTAATAAAAATGTAGAAAATGCAGATTGTAAAAAATAATAATGTTTTTCAATCCTGGTGCATGAAATACACTTCTGGACATGACTGTAATTAATTGGACAAACCTATCTTTAGTCAGAAGAGATGCTGGAACAGCTCCTTGCTGTAGCAAATTGACAGCATAGCCTGGCCAGTGAACAATGTATTGTCTGTAGATAAAAGCATGCATTTACATTCTATGATAAAGAAATCGTAGAATAAAAAATTCAAATAACAAGTTCTCATATAGTTTTTGCTCAGATGTTTTGCATCAACCAGAAGAACTAAAAGATCTTAAATACATTTAATGAACGTGCACATTATAGGTACGTTATGACAAAGCTGCAAGGATAATTCAGAGTTTTTTGTTGTTGATATCCAGTTTCCAGACACATCATTTGTAGTCCATCATTACTAGCAGTTTCAAATGAAGCACAAGCAGACACAGAATCTACACGCAAGAGTTTCACTTCATGTTTGGCTCCAGATGTTTGAATGAGTCTAATAATTCTCTCTTTAAAAAAAAAAAGAAAAAAAAAAGGCAAGGTTTTATTGGTTTGTAAGACTGGTGGGAGGGGTTTAAAATCAAAAGCTACACATGTCATATATTAAACAAAAGAAAGTTACGTGTCATGCGCGTGTATTGTAGTGCTTACATGGATTGTGTGATTCATGTGGGGTTTCCCTAGTTTTCCAAATGCATGTTTTAGCCTGTCTGGATTGGGCTTTCTTCTGTAAAGTAATCATACAGGGCTGCTGAGTGTATGACACAGATGTCTAATTATCTGTAGGTACATAATTAGAAAACAGTTTTTGTGAGATTTAGTTTAGATTACCTCTTTTCACAAGCAGTAAGTAGTGGAGATTTGCTTTCGGGGTGTCAAAAATATGTGATGTTAAACTGCTTGCTCGTGCCTGTTTGCGGCAGCGAGATCTTTTGTGCTTATATTGTGCTTTCTCAGCTCTTCTTTCTGGTTTTAGACACTCCCTGCCATGTGAGGCATGGGGGAGAAAATGTAAGTCATGGGGTCATCATGACTAATCCGCCAACTCACACTCAGCTCACTTCATCCTCCATTTCATTCCCCCATTCCGTGGTGATCCTGCCATGTTTTTCCTGTGTCCATCCACAATCAGAAAACAGAATTTCTTGTTTTCCCCCCCGCACTGTTGATTCATGACAATACAGAAAACATTTAGGCATATTTGACTAGGCAGAGTTTTTGATGGGATCGTTTGGTTTTGTCAAGTGACTGCCGTGTTTACCTCAGCAATTTCTTTGTTTCAGTTACAGCTGTAGGGTCATTAGGAAAATCTCTTTTGGTTTGCTGTCTTCCCACAATGTTACAGTTTGTTTATGCAGCTAACCAGCATATGACCAGGAAGTGTAACTCTGGATTGCTGTAATTCTGAAAACAGTTGATTATTTGTGTTAGAATCAGTAGACTTCCTGTTTATATTCCCGTTAATATTATTTTTATATGACTTTTCTCAAAGTTACTAATAAATAAAATGGACATGTGGCCACTGTATTGTGATCAGGATAAGGTTGTTGAAACCTCATAACCAGAATCCCCTAAAAGTACACAATGCACATCATAAGTAATTAGGACATATTAAATGTGAGAGATTTAAACAATGGCTGAATAAAATTACCTACACGTTATATGAACTGAAGCTTTGCCAATATGTGCTGTCTTTCGCTGGAAACTTCCCCCAGAAATAACAGTTGGCATAAAATACCTTCTCTGGGAGTTATAGTACCACCAAGAAGCTATAAACTAAGGCATTACCAAAACAGTCGGCTTGGACACAGTAAAACTGTGATAAACAGTGGAAAAACCATATTGAGGCTAACTTGTATTTACTGGTTTTTATTAACCTCAAGAATTTTAATGCCATTTTTCTTTAGTAGATTCAAACTAGCAACATATTTCCATTCTGCTGACTCTGCTCACTGTAATTAGAAAAAAAAGAGAGCTGCAACTTTGACAAAAACGCAACCACGTTTTGAAAGAAAGCTATACCCTTTGTCACAGTGATACATGCATACCTACCAAGCCCAAGTTTTGTAATCTGTGGACCTTAAACACGTGAGTCTATGTGACAAAAGTCACAATGACAACAAGATTTACTGGAAGACAATAAAGACAAAACTAACCACTCTGGCTAACCTCAAGGAGTGCACATCACGTCAGAAGCAGACCATACTATCATACATACTATATCCTCTATATATACAGTATACCTACTGTATGTGCACATGTACACACATTGGAGCACATTTAGGCACACTCCTGGTCTTAGTCTCTTACTACATACTCTTGTTCTGTCTCTCCGTGTAATTGCTCTCACGTTTACACTCATAATACTGCCAAGTACATTTCTAGGAAGTGTGCATTTGCATTGAGTCTTCTTAGTTTTGCTTTTTGTAGAACTGAAAATTTCTTATTGCTAAATAAGTCACACTCAAAATTCCAAACGTGAGTAAGTCTTTAGCCAGCTGTTGGCAATTACCTGTAGAAAGATCATTGTCTTTGTCTAAGGTGATATAAACACACTGTATATGTAATTGAAATGTGATAACCTCAAAATATCTATATGGGCAGGCAAAGAAAAGAGAAAAGCAAAGAGAAAGATCCTGTTTAGTCTAAGACCCAGCTGAAAAAATGTTAAGGCCCCTTGGTTCCTGAAAGGCATGCTTTTTTTTAACCTGTGCAACTCTGCAGACCATGAACTGTATCATCACTAAGCTCACATTTTTGCACACAGGTGTAGTTTAAACCTTTCTGTTTTTTTAAGACTGTTTTCTGTTTTTTTCATTTAAGACTCTCATTTTGTAAATTAAAAAGTGTGTGCAATGCATACAGAAATACCCAGCTAATAGAATTATTTTCATTTGTTTTAAAATATTTGATGATTTTGGTGAATTTGAAAGTTCTCAGGGTGTTTTTGTTGTTTTTCTTGGAAGGGGGGGGGGGGGGGGGGGGAATATGGGGTGCGGTAAGAGGACGATCTGGTTTGTCTTAACTTTCTTTTTTTCCTGTGGCAAACCTGTCATGATATAAATCAGTTGGTATTTCTCGGTTACTTCCTTATAAGACACTCCAGCACAGTCATTTGACTGGCCTAGTTTTCGAAGGAGGAAGTCAAAGGTGTTAATTTAAAGGGTTGTTAATAGGTGCACTGTTTTCCGTGAGGACTGTGTGCCTTAATATTAGGTTCGGATAGTTTAACTTCTACTCTCATTTGTTTAGGAACTGAGTATTTCTTAACAAAAAATGATTATTGCAATAGTCAGGTTTTGACTTGCACCCGTGTCTACCTTGACCTTCAAAGTCACTGAGGGCTAGAATCAAAATCAGATTTGGAAATCAAACCAGCTTTGCTTGTTTGTGGTCTCAGTTAGCCCCATTTCACGTAGCTTCACATTGCCACTTAGCTTTTGTAAATCACTGAAAGCAGCTGTGCGCATATGACAGTAAGACTATATCCTGATGTTTTGTATGTAAAGTCAGGAATGCATTCATTTGTGTATTTGAAAGGGTCAGCATAAGACTTACAGGTGACTATCGACATATTTTTGGATTATATTATTAAACGGCACTTGTTCATATAAGTCATTTAAATGCAAAGTTGATGCACTTCACATTCACCAAGAAGACATAGCTTCCTGTAAACCTTTTATGAGCATGATATGTTTATAGGGTATGTAAACTGTTTAGCCTTATGGGTTAACATTACATCATTAAGCTGTGATACATAGAAGGCTTTGATATTGGCTTGATATTGCCACAACAGTAATATAACTGTTTCATGACTATGTACTTGATCCCGACTGCAAGAGTACAATTTGGAAACTGTAGTTATATAACCCAAACTATTAGTTAATGTCAAGTTGTCATAAAAATGACATTTTTAACTGAGTGACACTTGATGACAGCAGTGATAAACGTTTGAAAAGATTCCACGTTTATGATGGTGTACTTCCCTTTCAAATAAAGTGGTACTTCTTTTGGTTGTGAAGCAGCAAGGTGTGTTTAGGAGTTCGAAAGAAGTACATCAATGATTAATTTCCCCCCAGTGGCCCTCCATGTGAAACGAAACACACGCACACACCCAGACTCACATACATACACAAATTATTCAGAGGATTCCCAGTCATACAATGATGACACCATGGACAGGCGCCACTCTGTCTCTGAGAGCCTGACTCCCCTTCAATTCAGCGAAGATGGACATTACAGTACCTCTCCATGCTTGATATCATGTATTCCTGGAAGCTGGATGTACAAATAGGCCCCCCGTGTTTCACATAAATCACATTATTTCTCTTTTTAAATACCACAATGTTTTCCTTTATGATGGACAGTTGGACAGTTAACATTGCTCTTGTTTTAGAAAAACTGGCACGTTGCTGCCTTTGATAAGCAGTCAGATTCCCAGAATATTGTTGTTGTTTTTTTGTTGTTTGCATTTTACAATCACACCCATAGTTCCAGTAAGCAGTAATAACTTTTTATGAATAGGTGTGCAGATAGGCTAATCTTTGAAAGACCCTGTGAGATTGAAAACACGCACTTTTAACAAACTCGGCTGTTTTTTCTTTTTTTCATAAAATCTCTTTAATGGTTGTAGAAGAAGCTCTCTTGATCGAAAACTATATCCTATTCTGTGCTGTCATACCTGACACACCCTTCCCAGAAAGCTTATTTGACAACTTGTTGCATCTGCCTTTGTTAGCTTTTGTGTGTATTAATATTTACCTTATATTAATCAGCATTTATTAAAAGAATAGTGACTGGCCTAAAAATGAATCTTTCTAGATAAAGAGTCACAAAAAAAGAGTATGAAGTAAGACAGCAAGCCAGGCAGGGATTTGGCCTCTAAATATAATAATGATTAAATAGTGGCCGAGTCCCATTATACATAGCAGTAAGCAGCAGGGTGTGAGGAGAGGCCAGGTCCAGAGCGCAATACTGTTTACACTACAAATGCGGTTGAGTTACACCATGTACAGTAAAATGGGCCCTACTGCCAGTAACTCTAGTCACTTACCAACAAAAGCATCATTTCCTGAAAGCTCCTCCCCTCCTCCCTCCCTCTTCTCCCCACCTCTCCCCTCCCCTCCTCCTCTGTTCTCACTCGCTCTCCAACCACCTTTTTGAGCTCAGAGGAACTAGTCCACAATCACTATGACTAAACCCCTTATGCAAATACCTGACAGTCCTGGTGAAGCAGGAAGTATGTTTTAGAGTTGCTTGTATCTCTGTTTGTGAGAGGTTGTAGGTGTGAGCTCATTGCCCACAGCAGATCTGTGGTAGAGGCAGATGTGTGCTCTGAACCATAGAGGAACTGTGAAGGGGCTAGTGAGAGTCCTGTGCTGGGTGGGAGCGCACCAGCTGTAAAGTGATTACCAACACTTTGATCAACACATGGAAGAGACTGTCCAGTTCAGGGATTCAAGGTGAAGCAGGAGCGTATGTGTGTGTGTATTTTACTCCCCCAAACTGCAGCTGTTGGATCCATGTCTCTCATGCAGTTCTGGACTAAATTTTATGCTCAGCTGGGAAAACCGCTACCAAAGGTACTGTTTGCATCTTGTTGTCATATATTTTAAGTTGAATGAAGAGTGTTGATTTAAGCGCTCGCCGTTTTTATTTTCTAATGTCACGGTCAGCCCTTGAATACTATGAATAGAAAAGCCTCGTGACTAACTGCTGTTATTGTGAAGAGTTTTTATTGTCCCTGTCATGGAACTTGATAACAGTTTATTACCCAGCCATTGTTGTGTTTTTAATTTCAACTTCCTTGAATTAATTTTATAAACGCTTCCTTTAAACACAGCGCTGAAGGAGACAGGCCTATGTTGTTTCTTTTATTGTAGTATAGGGTTTTTTATATGGGCTTGGCCTTCTTTGGATTTGATCTGTTTGTAAAGTAACTGTATTGAGACACTTCTGACAGCTGACAAATTCGTACTATATTAAGATGTATTTTAAAAACTTCTTAAATTAGTTTGTAGTAGCGCTTACAAATGCTTGTTTCCTGAACAAGATTGAGATATGTCTCTGATTATGCCCTACACCAAGACTGAAATTGGTGTAGAGCACGAATATGATTAATTCTATTGAAAGAAAGAAGGTTACCTCATCTTTGTTCATTATATCTTTAAGATTTTTGCTTCCCTATTTAACTGTCTTAGAGTAAATGATTATGAAAGATGGTCTGTTAGTTTTTAGATCAGTTTATGAATATTTTTTGCCGACAGACCAGTCTGCCAGCCAATCATCTGCTGCACACGGCCACAAACTCTGACAAATTATTATGTGCCACACTCCACGCTGTCTTCCACTAAGTGCTAGAACCTGATATCTTGTCAGGCTAAATGGCAGTCTTGCCGGTTTTGTGGATGACTATTAAATTTGGCCATTGTTGTGCTGGATTGTAAATAGACCATCATTATTTTTTGAATTATGATTCATTAGACTGCACGGTGTCAGTGAAAATGTGGCAAATATCCATTTAATGACTTGATTTGGGGAAAGGCTTGCTGAGCCCATTACCAGTGAATTTCTGATTAAGTCAGTTGGCTAATCCCATGTCAGCATTTCTTCTTTCAGCAAAAATTGAAAAAGGGTCCAGTCATGAGTTCCAAGGAATTTACACATTTTAATCATATTAAAAAAGAGAAAAAAAACGTCATGCATGGATATTATCAGTGCATGAAAAAATCTTAGGCACACAGTATTTAATCATCTTTCTAACACAAAAGTCAGCTGCACATCTGCACATTATTTGCTGTGGCCTTCCCTCCAATACACAGTGACCATTTGGAGAGTCAGAGTTTAGCATACTAAACTGTGGCCACCTGTTTGATCAAATTCAAACTTGAACGCATGGAGAAATCTGTAGTAAAAGTTTATCCAAACCTAGAACCTCTTGTTCTAGAGCTTGTTTCTTATTTAAGGTACTAATTACTGTTACATTGCAAGACTGTGAACCTGTCATTTAAGGTGCAGGGAAGCCTCTCGGTGGGCACATGTTGTCAGTTTCCTGGTATTACGTTCAACCTCAAGTGTGACCCCAGGCGTGTACTTGACGGGAAGTGAATAAACAATGATGGTGAGATTAAGTGAGTGCTTCGGGGAGTGTGTGTGTGTGCGTGCGTGCGTGCGTGCGTGCGTGCGTGCGTGTGTGTGTGTGTGTGTGTGTGTGTGTGTGGGGAGGGGGGTACTGGGTCACTGATAAAAGAAGAGGTTGCAAGATGTGCAGTTTTGTTAGGCTGCAGGTTGGTGCCTCGCTTCACATGCATGCTGTCTTTTTGTATGTAGCAGTGCATAAATGGGTTTGATTGAAAGCAGCATTACATCAAAAAAATATCACATTTCACTGCCAGTTGTAATCGCAGTATTTTAGAGTGGTGCTAGGTGAACAGACAACTTAACCAGGGGACATTCAAGCTAATTATTTCTGGCTGGTAATGTTTCTACTACGACACAGGATACAAGATTCAAAAACTACGACAGCATACGGAAAGGAAGACAGCCGTTAGAACAACATGACTGTCAGCGTAGTAATACTAAAATGAGAAAACTCAGCACATTATTTTTTAGAGTCCTAAAACTGTGTCACCAAAATGAAGTTAATAGTATTTTTTTATGAAACACAATTAAATAGAATAGACTAATGAACATGTATAACTGTTTTGTGATCATTCGTTCCATTCAAGAGCTTTTGCATTTCCCAGACCGTTTGCCTGTTACAGCAAGGCATAATTAAAAGTCCTCTGGTACAAACTTGAATAAAATACTATGTAATCAAACTTAATGTGAGAAACTTGTTTCAAACATATTTGGAAACTCTTTTAACTTTTTGTAAAATGCCCCACTGGGGCATGCTTATTACGAGGCTAGTTTAGGATTTATTATCAGGTTATTGTATTATAGCAGCACTGTTATATCATAAAAAGGATTCGGTTTCTTGGCATTGTGGACCTGTCTACCCTTGATCTTGTCTGTTGGCTGTTATTGTCTGAACTAACAGTAAGTAAATCAGAGATGGTTAGGCGATGGCTGAGATACTCTTTTTACATGCTCCGGAAAATTGTTAGAATACGGTTGATATAGAAGTGCTGGGTCAGTTTCTTTTAAATAAATAAAGGCATTTGAACAGCACCATAAGTTTTTAATTGTTTTGGCTTCATGTAGGATGAAAATTGCTAAGGGTTTCTGTGTCCCTTACCTGATGTGTTAAGTGTGAAAGTGACATATTGGACATATTGTTTTATAGAAAGTTCTGATTTCGTTGGATAGCCAGGAGAAAAAGTGTTGCAGGTGTTCCTTGATCGGGAACAAAAGTCCGTACCTTACAGGCTCATTGTGCACAAGGTACTCAACTGACAAAAGGTGTCAAAGTGTGGGTGTGTGTCATGTACAAGATGAGAGGAAGGTTATTTGAAGTACATTTTTGATTTCATACATCTGCAGACTTCCTTTCTTCTTAAGAGAAAAACTTTTCCTAGACTATGCTTTGAATATTAGCTTAGGCTATACTTTATAATACCAATAATATTTTACCTTCTAAAGCAGTAACTTACCATATGCATCTAGTATAGATTATTCCCCTATAACAAGTTTTAAAACAATTTTAAATCCTCTCTATTTTGAATGCGACTGTTTCAAATCAGAGGATTTACCTCTGTTGCAAGTGCTTCGTGGTATGCTGTGTTGAAATTTCTGTCATCTTGCGTCAACACTCCCCTTACATCCACTTTTCTCAGCTCTGAGCACGCAGGCCCACATAGAACACAAAAACAGACACACAGTGTGATTCTGAGTGAGTCACTTTAATGTGCTTTTTTTCACCGGTTTTTGTTTTTTTTTGTCTCACAAACATGTTCAGAATCTTGTCTTGCTTTGAGTTGCATAGTGTTGTACAAACGTTTCATTTCTTATCTATGAACCCTTACAATCAACAATGTAGCTCGCTGGTCTCATATTCGTGCTGCAGCATGACAGCAAGCCCAAGCATGTAGCCGCGATCATGACGATCTGTCTTCAGTGACCTGAATAATAAGGAGTCCCTGCAGCATATTGTGCCCCCCATAGATCCCTGATCTCAACATTATAGAGTCCGTCTTAGACAAAGAGTTAGTGGACTCTTAGATAGCTTTAATCTACAGAAGAATTGTAGAAAGATGTTTAGAAAATGTACTGAGAAGAGTAGCCTCTGTAAATACCATTGACCCCACCCCCTTTTCCCTATTTTTTTTTTTTTTCTTTGACTACAATTTGCTTTGTGTCAGCTCACCCTCATGGCACCCGTCTGTAGATGACTTCCTGTCTTCTCATTCTTATCTTTAACTACTTTGCCTTTACTTGATTTTATTGCTAGGAAAGTAATTAGTTTTTTTAGATCAACTGATTTTGCTAAAATTTACCCCTTTTAGTTTCTAGTACCCAGCTCCGTGTGAACCTTAGGCTCCCCTACAGGCAGAAGAACCGTCCAGCTGGGGACACTAGACACGGCATCCTTTTATTTTCCAGAACACGTGAAAACACTAAAAAATTCCAGGCTTGTAAGTAACAAGCTGGCTTTCTTGAGTCAGACTTTGCACAACATGAAGGCCTGCCTGTCAGGAGGTATTTGGACTGAATATGCCCCTTTGATTAGCATAGGTTAGTCTGGTGCAGATTAGACCAGACTGTCTGCTGGCTAAACAAGGAAACAATCGCTCTGACCTTTAACCTTTAAAAAGGAATATAGAACAGAAATAGCTGATTACTAATCAGACTTTTCACCCTAAAATAGAAAATGTACTAAGTTCTGTCAGAGAAAGTCCACTGGGTTAGGTTTTCTTTATTAGCACTGATTAATGAAATGTGGTCAAAGGTCGACTTCCACTTAGGGAGGATCCTGAGGAGAGCTCTTTGTGAGCTGCGAAGCTGCTGAACTTGAATGCATTTTGTTGACAGTGGCTGACATTTAAAAGTGTTTGAATATATTTTCTTTGGTTGGGAGGTTGTGTGACTAAAGGGTCTTATAGACCAGAACAGATGTAAAACTTTCCATGTGTACAGAAATAAAGTGGCTTTTTGACAAATTGGCTCCTTGATCAAAGCTCTGTTTCTGGTTAAGCTGATTTATGTCTGCATGTCAAAAGACAGAACCTTCTGTCCACAAATTCATTTAATGCTAAAAATCAAAGAAGCCCTTTTTCAACAGCAAGTTAATCAAAGAACTTGATTTTTTTTTTAAAGTCAGCACCAGCCTTAAGCTGTATGGGGTCAAGGAAAAGGAAAAGCTTACAGCCGTGCTATTAAAGTCACAGTCCGGTAGATATGTCAGGGCCGTCTGACATGCAGACAGTTTGGCATAACATAATCCACAGAGAATGAGAGACACCAGTAGTGGCTTTTCAGTTACTGGCCCCAGACCCACATCTTAAGAAGGCACACAAACATCATCAGTCAGGTTCTGTTGACTGCATGGATAAGGTCAACAGCTGACCCCAGTGAGATCAGTCTCGGGTTGTTTCAGTCAGCTGATCATAGGGGTGCTGTGGATTATATGAAAACTCTATCCCATCACTGCATCCACATAAACAGACCACACAATCTGACAGATAAGATTTCAGTACACCTACTTGGCTTGTTGACAGGGTAATGCTGGCTTACACAGTCATTTTACACTACTGACATTACCAAGAACTTGGCATTTTATTAGCTTTTACTATCAGTCTCCAGAGTGTGGTGTGACTCTCACACGTCTAACCCTCCCACTACTACTGTTACTAATATTGGTACACCAGTATTTTCATGATCTTACAGCATTCTGTAGGATATTAAGACAGGGCTGAAAAGGGGCTGTGCTTAATCCAGAGACAGTTGAGCTTGAGCTACATCCATATCAATCAGTCATGTGTTGGATTATAGAGACAATCTTCTTGCAGCTGAATTTTTGCTGGAAAACAAAACTAAACATTGAAGAGATGCCCAAAGGGGCAGAGAGACAAAGTTGCCAGGGATGAGAAACAAGGGGGATGGACATTTAGAGCTTGGGATAGTGAATAAGCAGGAGATGACAGAAATGTAGGTTGTGTTCGTGAGGTTATTTGAGGTGTGCATGTGTGTTTGTGTACATGTGTGGGTGTGTAGGGTAAGTGGGAGGCCAGGGTGACTTGTTTCCTGGCCTTGGAAAATTTAGCCAAGCTGGCAGTGTGTAGGAGGGGAAAGCCCTGGGCCTGGCCTGGCTGAGGCTTCAGCGTGGCCTTGTATTGAGAGGTTATTGAGTTTAGCAGGACGTGGCCTGGGACAGTATACAGTAGCTCTTACGTTAAGGTTGTGTTTTGGTAGCGGGGTAAAGCTGTGGTACGAATTACATTACTAAATGCAGATGATTAATTTTTTTCAATAAATTACTGCTTTTACTAGCTTGAAATCGGTAATAATATTTTTCCTTTTTATTGCACTATTGTCGGGATATCAACTGTTGTCAGCACTTCCCGCATGCCAAAGAAAACACCAGTGAAAAGAGACAGCTGACAACACCCTGTGTGTCACGGGAGGCATGTGGCTGTCCTTGGATAACATTAGACTTAGTAATGAAAACAACAACAAAACAGAGGAACTGACCATTCAAAACTAAACAGGAAAATAAACAAATAAAAATAGACACCTTGTGTAAAAACGGTTTACGATGTCATGACTGGAAATACCGGCAGCATCCTTTAAAATATTATTTTAATGATGTGTTTGAGAAGGGTTTGTGTCTGATAATCCTTAGTATTCCAAAAGGGCGTTTTCATTTAAAAGGAAGAGAAACATTTGTAAACTGATATGTTTATAAAGCTAAGTAAAAGACAGGGCTGCTAGAGTCCTCTGTATGACACTGCATGAGTTTATCATCAGGGCTAATTATTGTCAGTGTGGTCATTATATTAGAAACGGCTGTTCCTTCCTTCTGTCATGGCAACTGCAGTGTGTGTGTGTGTGTGTGTGTGTGTGTGTGTGTGTGTGTGTGTGTGTGTGCGTGTGTGTGTGTGTGTGTGTGTGTGTGTGTGTGTGTGTGTGTGTGTGTGTGTGTGTGTGTTGAAGGACAGATAAATACTTCTCCTTACCGTAATATGTTGGCTAATATTTATTCTAGCCTAAATTTTGTTTTCACATCTTACGATTATGGACTCACTGGGATTTTTTTGTAAGGGCTGGAGATTGTGTGAAACTGTTTAAGGTTACTCGTCATGCAATAAATGCATCAACTTTAGCAGATATGGGAAATAAAGAAGCTAAGCTGCTGGTGGGCGGTTATGTTTAGAAGTGTATTTTTCCAGTTCTGATTCTTAGAGCTGATAACCACCATCTTCAACCACAAACACCAACTTCTACTGCTCTGCAGGCATCTCGTGTGCTGGAAAGGCTCTTTGAGGTTGTTTTTCACTGCCATGTGCCTACATTAATCATCAACAGACAGATAACTGTTATTATCCAGATACTCAAGTACAATTTACTGCTGTGGATACATGATGTTCAGTGTTCGTGTTCATATGTGCCGGTAGCTTCCATACAAAGCTTCTTGCAGTAAGGTAATTGGGAGTCATTGTTGCAGGCATTTGGTCAAATGGATGCCTGCATGTGTTGAGGGTTTCAACTTTACTGTAAAGAGAGGATATAATACTGGCTTCACAATTCACAGCAGAGAAGAAGCTGAAGTGAAAGAGGAACATGTGAAAAGCAAAAAACAGGATGGTGGACAGATGATGTGAAAAAGCATGTGCATGGACTTTCACATGTTTCGCTGTTGTACAAACACAGTTTTTTTCCCACCTATTCCATGAAAATAAAATAAAATGTGTAATTTGGCCACACAAAAACACACACACAGATATTTGTTTTATTGCGCAACAGATACAAAGAGTGCAAAGGAGAAAGTGTGAGGCAGGATTAGCAGTTATATGATTGTAAGGCTGTGAGCTGTGGAAGGAGCCAGATTACCATCAGAGCAGTTGGAATTCAAGCCTTATCTCTGCTTGGCAGGGCCCAGTGTTAGGAGCAGTAGATGGAGTAGCCCTGGGTATAGGCCTGCCGGGGGACAAACACTGCTGCCTCTGTTACGCTCTGCTTAACAACTCGATTAGCATGGTTCTGAGGTTGGACATGTCTGGGTTAGCACCCACCAGACTGCCGCAGTTTTCTGTGATTCCTCTGTATCATTTTGGTTGTCTTAATATAACAACACTGCAATAGCAAAGCACATAATGTTACATGGTTTTACAAGATGCAGAAAACCGAGAAGTCTCATCATAATGTGGCGCTAAGCAATAAACAGCTGGCATACAAATTAGCCATTTTTGTAGAATAAATTAAATTAGCCCTTGTTTTCTTTTCAAGCTTGATTGAATTCATGGTGATGTGCAAAATAAGAATCGTTAAGGTTTTGAGAGTTTCATAACCCTAACCGGCTTTATGAGGAAAGCTAATATGACAGCTGTAGGTGTAACACAGATTAGATTATATTTAGGGGGTTTTCTTTTGTGTTGTTTGTTTATCAGGTCTGTATTTGTATCTAAACTCATCTTGTAACATTTTATCAAATTTGTGGTTAAGTGTGTTGTAAGAAAGACAGGCAATACTTAATAATTTTTATACGTGTGTCTGCGCTTATGCGTGTGTTTCCGCAATTATGCCTCAGTGGAACGATGCCTCTGGTGACACTGTGTCCTTTTTCCAAGCCTTGTTGTTTATTCATTTATCCCAAGTCAGAATTGCACAGAATGGAGGGAGCAGGGAAGGGAATTAGGACACGGAATAGCATGAGGTAGAAAGTCACATAGTTGATAGAATAGAGAAACAAACTAGCAAACGGATACGTGATATAAAAGTGATATAAAGTGACCAAGTTGCGTGTTTGGGAGTGGTAGAATAGGACACCCACTCTTATCTACAACTCTTTCTCCGTACAAAAGCCAGTTGTTCCAGTCAGCTGTCCGTAGGCTAGAAGAACTTTGGAGAGTCTGATTGCAGAGCTCATGCCTGATCTTGCCCTCAGGAAGCGCACACATACACAAACATGAGGAGAAAAGGAAAGAGAAAGGAACAGGGAGGGAGCTGAAGAGCATAAAGTGAGCAGTAAACACTGATAAGCTTAGTGCACTTTACAATCCACAAACATCCACATAATAGGTTAATGAGTTGCTTTGTTTCTCCAATGTCACAAAGACAAAATACACAAATATGTATGTAAGCAAATGTGGGGCAGAGCCACTTTTTCTCTGTTTGCTGTTTATAGTCCTTCCTGTTCACCATTCCTACGTGATGTTGTCATGTTAACACTTTGAGCTCTACGTCTAGTCCTCTCATGCTTGTGAAACATTTTCTGTTGAACTGTGAGTAATGGCTAACAGACAGCCATGACAGAAGTTCCTGCAGCTTCTCAGTATTAATCAGTCCTACCAGATTGTTAGGACTGAGTCAGCAGCTCAGCTAATGATTCTGCATGATTATGGACTTTTTTTTCTTACTTTTGTTCTGTAAGCATAGTATTGTTCTTCCCACAAAGCCATCTTCAGTCCTTAGAGCTTATTGTGTTTTAACAGAGATCACCTGTGGCCATATAACAATATTGGTGGTGGGGGGTATCAACATTTGGAGAAATGTTGAAATTTTCCCAAATTTCCAAATAAGCACGTTAGTCTCCTTGGGGAAGTATTCACAGTTGCCTCGTGGTCCCCTAGTGGGTGTATGGGGAACAGTGTGTTGTGGGAATCTCCACACATTGCCCAGAGTGTATTTATACACCGACTCATTTATGGACGTCACAAAGAGATCACAAAGAGATTTCTCCTCTGTTGAGTTTCTTGTTGTCATTCAATTCCTATCTCTCCAAATACATGTTTATAAGTCTCAGGGGGCCTAGGGGTGCCTGTGAGGGGCTAGTTAAGGAACACGGCATGCTAATGGTTTGGAAACGATATGAATAGAGGCGCGACTGGAAGGCAGCCATAGCTGAAATGACAAACATACACACAAGCAGCCTTATTGTGCCTTCCCCTCACGTTCTACTTCACGTGCTCATTCTCACATCTGTGTGTAATTATATTTTGTTTGGGCTACTCGTGTTACACCCAAATAAATGTAACTTGGCTAAAATCCAGAATGAATACGGCTCCTTTATTATCCAAACATCACTCCCATTCATCCTCATGCCACACCTTTTTTCTTTTGCTGTTTGGTATTGGTGCCGTGTCTGTTACATTTTTAAAAAAAGCTTTTGTTGCGCCCCCTTTATGTTGCACAAAGCTTGATGGTGAGGGACCGTGTCTGGATGTGGGTATAAATATTGTTTCTTTATTTAGAGATCTACTGAACTCTCTGCCCTAAATTTTGTCCCGTTTTAGAGTTTACCTTTAACACCTCGTCCCGTTTTTTCTTTGCCTGCAGGACCTGCCCTGCCTTGATGACATCTCCACAAACTCTCTGTTCTCCTCTCCGACTGACTCACTGTCGGAGTATGCTGATACCCAGTCCTTCATCAATGCAGAGAACCTGGACACAGTGCCCACAATCTGGGACGTCAGCACTAGTACCACCACACCAGCACAGAGCCAGTTAGAGGTCAGTAACAAGCACTCGCTCACATGTCATTACCAGAAAAACTGGTTACCACACCTTTACCTCTTACAGATATGATATGCAACAGACTTGTTTGCCTCAGCATACGTATGTCTTCACTGGGGGAAGTTGGCATCGAATAACAAACAGTAACTAAGGGTTATATTGTCCATTGTATCCCGTAAACACTAGTGCTTTCCTGCCTCATGACTGCGTCTGCAGCCTGGCGGTGAAGTGGTTAGCACTGTCACCTCCAGTTTCCTCCCACATTCCAAAGACATCCATGTGAGGTTAATTGGTGAGTCTAAATTGGCTGGAGCTGTGGATGTGAGATAGATAAAGCGCTGTTTTTAATGGGTGAATGTGGCTTGTAGTGTAAAGTACTTGGAGCATAATATAATGTTGATTTAGTGTTCCACTCTAAGTTGGGATTTTCATGTTGTGGCTGTGCACAAGTCCATTCTTATGAAGTATAAGCTGTGAATTAAAAACTTCTAAGCATGCAGCATATCTTTTGGTGCATATCTACTGTCTTTCTTATCTAATATCATTATCATCTTTCTGTGCTGTTAGCACACCATTTTACCACCTACCTAGCTACCAGTACGTTTGTTAATGTGTCGTTTTTTGCGTTTAATTCATTGTACAGTGAAACCTTCAACTACGCACCGATGTGATGGTATTTAATCTCACATATTTAAGCCGTTAAACCTCTCAGCACTGGTGGAAATGACACAGTTATTTTATTCATATTGAATTCTTATTACATATAGCAGGAGAGTCATTTGGTGCCGAGGTTGAACGATGGTTTTCCCAGTTGATTTTACGGTTTACGCTGTTGCTGTTTGCAATGACCAGTGTCTCGTCTTTTCATTCAGGAATTATGTTTGTATCCATTAGATAAAATTTGTTGTTGTTAAACATTTCTCTTTGGTCATTACATTTTTTAACTGTTTTCTCTGTTGTAGACAAATTAGGAGTATGCATGCACTTTCATGCTCTCCAAATCAGTGTCCCGAGGAAAGCAACTTTGTTTTCAATAGTTGTTCCTCTAGCCTGCAGTTTCATTCCTGTTAAGCTCTCTTTGAATTAGATGGGTCCGTGGATATCTTTTTGATATGATCAGAGTACATTTATTTTCCCTGCTTTCTGAAAGCCTTTTTATTTTTTTCCTTTTCATTCTGCCCTCATTTCGTTCATTATATTTCCCAGACTATATTTCCCATGCCTTTATCTTCCTTTCATTGTTGTTGTTGTCATTGCTGGCTTTTCACTGCCAGTCAAATAAAATGCATTTTGTTTAGTGCAGCTTTAGGAGAGTGCCCCATCGCTCTCGTGCACATGCATATAGACACAAATGCACAGGCAGATTACTCTCGTCTTTCTTTGCTTTAATCCTTCTTAGGCACAGTGTTTTATTTGAGTTTGTATTTCTTTATTTTATGTTTTTTTGACAGCAGAATGGCACCAGCAGGTTTCAAGGCTTGGCAAGTTTGGAGGATATATCTGCTATTATCAGCACCCCACCTTTAGGAGGATTCCAGGTAGTCACGTTAACCTCTCCAGTCTGATGTTAAAGTTAAACTCCTTGAGCTTACTCATCAGTAATCATATATGGGAATCATATATAAAATATAGATTATGTTTTAGGTCTTATTTGCAGCAGCTGCAGCAGTTCACTCAAAAAATATGCCCAAAATCCTGTCTTGAAGTAATTTCATTTCCATGTAATTGTGTTATATTAGTTCAATGTAAAACACTAAATTTAATGGAATCTGGTCCAATTAAATTTAATTGATTCGTATATGTTTAGTTAATACCCAGCATATTTCCCTTGCTGATTCATTATTTGAATAAATAAACATTAGATTTTTACATATTTCAGTTGCATTTTATTCAAAATTACTGCTTCATGTTTAGGAGGGCAATTCATTTTTTTGAGTGCATCTTTAAGATGTTTTACACTGAAAACATAACATGGCTCTCATCTGGAGGTCCCATTGAATTTAGCAAAACTTCATAAGGTAAATTGTAATGCTCTTGTCTACCATCTGTATTACCACAGGTGACAAAAGCATGGCGGCATATTGTACATGCCACAAATGTACATTACATAAAAAACAGAGATTACTTTGACAGGAAAAGAGGCATTGTAATATTCAGCTGACTGTCAAAAAAGAGGTCCTCTCCGTTTCCACTCTCTCTGTCTTTTGTCTTTTGTCTGCTTGACTACATTTTTCAAATCTCTCAATTCAATCTCCTTTAATTGGCTTCATGCATTTTATTCACTTGTTATTTTGCTAATTTTCTGGTTAATATTCCTTCTTAAGGAACTTTTCCAGTGTGCATTATCGTCATACTAACTGCTCACCTACTTCTAAATTTCAGCAGTTTTCTCTCTCCTAACTTGTCTTCACCTAAGCTGAAACAACAAAATATTATTCCCAAATGCAACGCTTGCTGTTGTGATTACATTACTGAAGTCTCTGTGGTGCTTCCAGCCTCAGACAACCCAGGCAGCAACAGAAGAGGAAGAGGAGGCCGAGGAAGAAGAAGCAGAGGAACTGGGACATGTAGACACATACGCTGAGTACAAACCTTCCAAATGTAGGCCACTTGAATGAACTTCAACATCAGTTCACCCATTAATTTGTCTGCCTTTTTTCCCCCTAATACAACATGACACTCAGTTTATGGTTAACATGTTTTTTTCCTCTTCTCTTCAGCCACTATAGGAATTTCTCATCCTGACATAGTGGTGGAAACAAACACTCTATCCAGTGTCCCTCCTCCTGACATTACATACACTCTGTCCATCCCCGAGTCAACTATTAAAAATGGTCTGCTGTCTGCTCTGCAGCTAGAGGCTATCATATACGCCTGCCAGGTACACATACCAGCACACAATACATGAAGCACTTTTAATGGCGTGACTCTGGAGGCATATTGATCATCATTCGTTCCTTATGCACCCTCAGCAACATGAGGTGATCCTCCAGAACAAGCAGAGGGCCGGCTTTCTGATCGGAGATGGGGCAGGGGTCGGAAAGGGACGCACTGTGGCAGGAATCATCCTGGAGAACTACCTTAAGGGAAGAAAAAAAGCACTATGGTAAGAGTGATAAACATGCTACAACAGATGGGCCAGTAAGAGGCCTGTGCATAGTCTGCCGTTTTAATTAAAGCACTCTTAGCAATTTTCAGAAAACGGAAAGACTACGTGAGTTATTTGGTGACCTTTTTTTGACTTCTTCATTACACAATCACATGAACAGTTTTGGTAAAGTCATAGGGCATTTGAAATCGGCCTACGGAAAATATTTATAATGTGAGCTCGGTGTAATTTCAAAACTATATAAGGGAGTTCAGAAGGTTAAACTGGAGACAGAAATTACTTTCATTTGGATTCCTACATTCAGTTTCTACCAATATTAAGACCAAACATCTCCTTTTATCAGTAAATGTGAGCTTCTAGAAAAGCAATGCAAAGTAGGATTTGTATGAAACTAGAGAATGTTTAGAGTCACCTGTTCCATGAGGCCTCAAAAGGTTAGAGTCGAGAAAAACACTTCTGAGGGGAAAAAAGGACATGACTAATGTGGGCTATGATTAAAAAATAGATTGATTTTCTGATTGGGATTTTTGTCCACCTGCATGATATATCCTGTTTATGCACAGTAGATTTACTGTCTGTCAAAGTCGGCTAATTTCCCCTGTCTTTTCCCTCAGGTTCAGCATATCCAATGACCTGAAATTTGATGCAGAGAGAGATCTCAAAGACATAGATGCACCGACTATTCCTGTGCATGCTTTAAACAAGGTGAGTTCAGGTGGAATTTGTGGGTCAAACTGAGAAAATTAGAACAGTTGTTATGTGTACTATTGTGACTTGTTTAATGTTTGTTCTGTTCTAACAGATAAAGTACGGTGACACAGCTACCTCAGAAGGAGTCTTGTTTGCAACTTACTCCGCACTGATTGGAGAAAGCCAAGCAGGAGGGCAGCTTCGGACGAGGATCAAACAGATCCTGGATTGGTGCAAACCAGAATTTGATGGAGTTGTATCCTTTAATTTTAATGCCATATTCCTTGTCAATCTAACATAAGCTGTCCTTCGATATGTTGTTCCACATGATTTCCTGACTTAATTTTAACAACCGCACATTCAGCAGTGGTTTTTGGTATTTTTTGTCCTTGACTTTGCATCAATATAGATTATTTTTGATGAATGCCACAAAGCCAAGAATGCCACATCTACAAAGATGGGCAAAGCAGTTCTTGACCTGCAAAGCAAACTGCCGCATGCCAGGGTGGTGTATGCCAGTGCCACAGGTAAGCTAACACACAAATAAACATTCTCGGGCAGGAGAAAAAATACAATAGTAGACTTTAAATCATCGATTTCTGTCATGTCTGTTCCAGGTGCCTCTGAGCCAAAGAACATGATTTACATGAGCCGACTAGGAATTTGGGGTGAGGGCACACCCTTCCGAACCTTTGATGACTTCCTGCATTCCATTGAGAAGAGGTTTGTGGGATGAATTTCACTCTGAAGTTTTTATGTTTTTCAATCATGTGGATCTGTATCTTCAAATTACTGGAACATTCCTTACAGTCAGATTGTGGGAACGGCTGTTGACCAATGATTAAGTTATGTTGAATTATTTATTTGTGTACAGAGGTGTCGGGGCCATGGAGATTGTGGCCATGGACATGAAAGTGAGTGGGATGTACATTGCCAGACAGCTGAGCTTCTCTGGGGTGTCTTTCCGCATTGAAGAGATCGGGCTGGACGGTGACTTCAAAGAGGTCTATAATAAAGCTGCCAAACTGGTGAGGAAATTCAGTGACAGCGTCTGCTGTATTTATATGTTCTTATCTTATTTGAGAAAACTGACAAAAATTTAAACTGAGAATTCGCGTCTGGAATCTGTTTCTAGTGGGCCGAGGCGTTGAAAACGTTCATGCAGGCAGCTGATGAGCTGGGCATGGTCAGCAGGAAGTCTCTTTGGGGGCAGTTCTGGTCGTCTCACCAGCGATTCTTCAAATATCTCTGTATCGCTGCCAAGGTCCGCTCCTTGGTGGAGCTGGCCCAGAAAGAGCTGGAGGCCGGAAAGGTGAGCATAGCACACTGTTGAACTTTGAGTGCATAGATTGTATATGTAAGAGTGCTAATTTGAAACATAGTTTAGTCAGTTGTGTGGGGGGTTTCAGTTCTCTGTGAACAAGCTGGTTTGATTTTGCTTTAGTTGTTCAGGAATTCCACATGGATTTTTGTAATATTTTCCATCGTGATTAGCAGAAGTGAGTCCTAGTAGAAGTTTACTTTAGGTAACACGGCTGGGTCATTGATGTGCGTTTGTGTGTTCTCCACTGCAGTGCATCGTTATTGGACTCCAGTCTACCGGAGAATCGCGCACCAGAGAAGTCTTGGATGAAAATGACGGGCATCTGGACAGATTTGTTTCCGCAGCCGAGTAAGAGAGTATTTCGTCTGTTCGCTTCTGTGTTTCTGTGGTGATGGCTACATATGAAAAAAAAAAAGACTGCCTGTATCTGAGTTGCAGCTCTTTTAAAACTGAATGCCGAGCCATAGGTGATAACTTTGACACTATTTGAAAGAGTGATTTTCTGCTTGCTGAAAACTATAGTCACAGGTGTCTTCTGTTTCGTTTTCTTGATACACCAAGCTGTCAAATAACAAGAAAGTTTCAAGAAGGACTTTGTCATGACTACATATAGTCATACAGGTCATGTGACATTCTTCACCAGTCAAAGCAGACAACCTTTTATTAGCTGCTAATTGACCAATGACTCATTTGTGAAAAAGAACAAAAGGAAGTTATAAGGACTTGAACTTGGTTGACCTTAGGTCTGTCACAGCAGACATGCCTTAAAGTCTGAGTGTATTAGTTCACGTTTTCATCTGCCTATCAATACCTGGCACTCATAATTAGGTCAGATCAGGAATACTTGGAATGTCTAATTGCCGCAACAGCCCTAATGTGTTGTGGTTGCTTTGCTGTCAGTTTTAAAGTCTGTTATTCTGCTCTTCTTTGCTCCAGGGGAGTATTCCAGTCTCTTGTAACAAAGCATTTCCCTTCAGAGAAGCAAAGCAGGGAAAAAGCTCCAAGTAACAAGAGAAAACGTAAGTGAATATGAAGATTTAATACAACACTTTAGGATGTTCACCCCTAAATGCTGTCTTTTACAATTATTTCATGTACCAAGTGTTCAGTGGACATTTCGATAGTTTGTGTAGCAGTAAAATTGCTCATGTTGTGATTTATAAGTGTATTTGGTGTATTTAGCCTAGCAGCTGGTACTATTTATTCTCAGTTAAAGACATATTTTTTAATCCTATGTCTATTATTGGCCTCTTTTGTGTCGCTTTTGCTAACTCCAATCTCATGCGGTTTAACTAACAATCAGGGAAACCCAGAGGTCGCCAGCCCAAAGTACCCAAGCACAGTATAGAGAACAACGTTGTGATCAACATCACCGATGACAGCAGTAGTGACTCCGATGGCATAGACACAGACTCCAACTCTTCACCAGACTCCCTGCTAGATAATGACGATGTCATCTTTGTGAACCAGACTAGCTACCAGACAGGTAGGCACCATTTCTTTTTTTTGTCCTTCAGCTTGTGTTGTCAGTAACAGTGATACACTGGAAGGTGCTTGTCATTCAAACAGATGCACATCTACTTGATAGCTGCCACTGTAGCCTCACATACCCTGCTATTTTTATAACTCAACCAGCAAGGGATATATTGTTAATATCTTCCTCTGATTTGTATTTACAGCCAGAATAGAGGAAATGAAGCAGGACCTCCTCAACAAAATAGCAGAACTGGGAAAAGAACTACCTCTCAACACATTGGATGAGCTCATTGACAAGTTTGGTGGACCAGATAAAGTCTCTGAGGTATGACCCTCAACTACAAGCTAACCAGCAGCATCACCTGTCACCCTGACATGTGCAGCTGATGTATATTAACCCCCTTTCTCTCCAGATGACTGGTCGTAAGGGTCGTGTGGTGCGGCGGCCTGACGGCACCGTGCGTTATGAGTCACGAGCTGAGCAAGGGCTTACGATTGACCACATTAATCTCAAGGAGAAAGATCGCTTCATGAGTGGAGAGAAGGTTAGATATTTTACAGTACAAAAAAATACAAAATGAATCACTGTTTTCATGACTCGAAGGGCTTCAGATCAGAGTTCACCAAACAGTGAAATGCTTTAAAAACATTGTTCAATAAGACCTTTCTCCACCAATAAACAAAAACCTGTTTCCTGTAGTTGGTGGCCATCATCTCAGAAGCAGCAAGCTCTGGGATTTCCCTGCAGGCAGACAAGAGAGTGAAAAACCAGAGACGCAGGGTTCACATGACCCTGGAGCTGCCTTGGAGCGCAGACAGGGCTATTCAGCAGTTCGGTAAGTCAGGAAATGTAATCTAACAAAGAGGCTTTAAAAGTTAAAGAGGAGTACATGATTAGAAATAAAATAAAAGGGCATTTTTTGTGTTATTAACTTACATAAGGATGTCGGGAACCTTTTTTAGACTGAATTTTTGACCTGTCAGTATAGTCTGTCTGGTTAAGTTTGTGTCAGACTTCACATAATGGCTTGAATAAAGTTTTTCATCAGTGGTTAACTTTGTCAATGGCATAAGTCTTTTTTTTTCTCTGTTGATGAGTGATGTAACCAGTTAAAAGGCTATAAGGCACACTGGACTTATTTTCCTCTTCATCATAGTTACATCAGCTTTCTATTCCTTATTTCCTTTTAAATTTACCCCTGTGACAAGCAGCAGCATTGAGGTGAAAGGTTGAAAGAGCTTTAGAAGAAAGAGAAGAAATGTGAAGAAGTGTTTTATGTGTTATTTTCATATTGCGATATTCAAATTGAGACAAATGTCTCGCTGAAGGTTTGTTGGTAGATAGAAGCTGTGGTTTCTATCAGTTACTCTACTTGTGTGGGCTGAACATTTGACCTTTAAAGGTGTTACAGCTGCGAATCTATTTGTAATTAACACCACAAACCCGATCAGTATTTGATTTTTTTATATACGTAAATGCCAAAGCAAAGCACTAAACTAAATAAGGTCATCAATTTTCTGCTTAAACCACCTCAGGGATTCTTCAGGCGGACTAAGTTTCTTATACCGAGAAGCTTAGTCTGACACTTACATATACACACACATACTGTACAAACACAGACATGCTTATTTCCTCATAAGAGGTTCTATGGAAGTTGAAGGGACTTCCTTAGAACAATCTTGTGTAAAGAGTTTTTGTTTTCATTTTTAGGTGGGAGGATCTGAGTGTCAAGATCAGATTTCAGTCATATGACTGGAGATCTTATCATCTCACCAATAATGTCCTCTTCATACTTTTCAGTTTCTAATTTATTGTTTCTAATCGCACCTCACTAGTGTACTGTACTAACATATAACTTGTGTGTGTGTTATTTTATTTACATTTATGGGTGTTTCATAGTTAGTTGAGATTGGCACAGCCTGTAACATAAAAATGAGCTGTTGTAAACCAAATGTCATCACAAAAATGTACAATACCTGATTTCTCCTACACATAGCAACATATCTTGCTTGTTTTATTTATCTGTATAAAGGTTTTACAGGATATTCATTAGCAGTACAACGCTTATCTGTAAAGTTAAAGATTTCAGATTGAAGGATTTAACAGTCAGACAGTAGTCTTAATGTCTCTAAATGTTTTGCATGTACAAAAAATGTCTTATTGCTATTTTATTCTCATCGTTCCAGGTCGGACTCATCGGTCCAATCAGGTGACAGCCCCTGAGTACATCTTTCTCATCTCAGAGTTGGCTGGGGAGAGACGTTTTGCCTCCATTGTGGCTAAGAGACTAGAGAGTCTGGTAAATATGAACAGTCTTTCAGTTGTGTGTGGGTTGGTGTTGCATTTGCTGTTGTTATTTTGCACAATTATCTTGAAGTGTCTCTCAGGGGGAAATAGCTGTTTATATGTTGTTGTCTTATGGAGTGTGAGAAGAACTGTTTCAGTGTAAACAGAGACGATCTGAGTTATGTGTTTATCGATCGGAGTGCTCCGGGCTGTTCGCGACTCCGCCGTTCATTTCTTAAACCTGCCCTCACCCTCTGTCCTTCCTGTTGTGTGGGATACTCCCTAGTCTTAAAGCGCTCCATAGTCTTCTTTATTGTTGGTTCCCTTGATGTTATATCAACTTTTCTCCACAAACCTCAAGAGATTCTGGGTCTTTCCCTTCTCCAGCTCAGTAACGGAAAACTGAACAAGCAGAAAAAGCAAAAAGAGGTTGTCTGGATAATTTATAAGTGTAGCTATTTTCCGTAATTATCGATGCATTTCTGCACTAGCAGCCATTTATTTCCATAGTGACACAGCATGACAGTTCTTTTGGGAAAAGGGCAGAGAGGGTGCAAGGGGATGGTGGTTACAGGAAGTCATTCCTGCATTTGCCAGCTATGTGTGGTAAATCTGTATCAAGAATATGGCACGTGGTCTGCCTGCCTGCCTGCCTGCTTGAACTTGATACAGCTCCAGTGCACACATTTCAGTCGAACTGAACAGCTGAACACCTTTGCAACAGTCTGACTCCAGATCAGCAGTCAAATCATATTTGGTTAAAACATTCATTTGTTTTGGTATCTTAAGGTTTTTGCCTGTGTGAGCAGAGCTAGCAGCTGGCTTTAAGACTGATCTACTGTTGACTTTGTCTAAATTTTCTGTTAACTTTGTTGCCTACTTCCATCACACGTTGGACTCACTGCACACTCGGTCTCTTTGCAAAATGTTGTTTGAAGATTAACTGAACCACAATATCATGTCAGCACGTTGCACATAGAAAACGTTTGTTTTCACACCTGAACCTCGTGGGTTTCCTTTGACACGTTTGGGCCAAGAGCGGGCTCTGCATCCTCATGCATTTACACTAGTGTGTGTGTGCGTGTCTGTGTGTCCTTATTTCAGTGTTTTTGGGGTTTGTTTGGGTTTTTTTCCTCCGTGTTATATGCTCCACACCCATCACTGGTGCATTGTAGAATCACCTTTTAACTATATATTAACTGAATTGATGGATATGTCAGATAAGCAACAACTGGGTATTTTTATAGTTGTTGTTTTTTTGTTTTGTTTTTTTCAAATTTTTCAAGTTACTACAGCAGCTGAGCTTTGAAATCAGACATTTCTGGCTTAAAACACTACAAATCCAGAGTAAATTGAAATTGCAAGGCATTATTTTCCAATATTATTTCTGCACAGTAGAATTGCACTAAACAGTGAAGACAGATTTCATAACTTCCTCTGACAGTTTCACACCAGCAGCACCGACTCTGGTTCTGTTAGCGTGACTGCTGATGATGTAAATGTAATATTTTAGTAATAGTAATAATAGTATATTGATTTGATAGTAATACTGTTTGTAATCCACTGTGCAGGGTGCATTAACCCATGGAGACAGAAGAGCCACAGAAACCAGAGACCTGAGCAGATACAACTTTGAGAACAAGGTATGCAAACCTAAGAAGCTTTTAAAATTGTACCCAACCTTTGTATCGAAAATGTTTTGTGCTCTTAATTTGAGGTGTATGGAGTTTGTCTTGCTTTTAGCATTTTATAGCATATTTTATGTAAACACTTAATCTGCAGTGCTTAAAAAGCCTTATGAGATCATCTGTCTTTACTAATTTCACCTTACTTCTTTTTTGCAGTACGGTACCAAGGCTCTGGATAAAATTACCAAAGCAATTGTTGGCTTCATAGATAACAAGGTGCCCCCTCCCAAAGGCTACCCAGGGGGTGATGCCATGTTCTTCAGAGGTACGTTCATATTTTGGTTCAGTGTAAGCAGAGAATATCATCAGCAAATGAAAGTTTAGTGCAGCTGTAGAAAAACGGTTCTGTTTTTTGTTTTTCACTTCCAGACATGAAAGCTGGAATGGTTGATGTTGGGATTTTATGTAAGGAGCCCCGCATTGGAAACAACAATGAGAAAGGTAGAGTATACGGACAGATTTCTTTCTCTGTATTTGGTATTTGAGATGAATAAACATAATTTGAAGTCAATTGCTTGTTTGTTTTTCTCAGACTGCAGCATTACAAAGTTCCTAAATCGCATCCTGGGTCTGGAGGTCCACAAACAGAACCATCTCTTCCAATACTTCACTGACAACTTTGACTATCTCATAGAGAAGGATAAAAAGGAGGGCAAATATGACATGGGAATCCTAGGTATGGAGATCAAGTGTAACTCTAAAATAGAAGGATGTCAATGAATTCATTCAGCAGCTGCAAATGTTCATCACTTTCTTCTACTCTGTCGCTGACAGACCTTGCCCCAGGTAACGATGAGATTTATGAGGAGACACAGGAAACTTTCTTGACGGCTGGAAATCCTCAGGATGGCCAGGTTGTTCTGTATAAGGTAGGCTTGCATAACTTGATTTCAGGTCTACAAGTATACATTTCTTTGGAGTAGAGCATATGCAATGTTAAATGTGTCGATGACAGTGAAGTTGCATACAGCAGGATTAGAAAAGTATTTACTTCCTGCAGATAACCACAGCAGTACAGTGGCTTATTTGTGAACGGCCAGGCAGAAGTGTTGTTTGATATGGCATTATCAGTAACATATTCAAAACAGTGATGTGCCTGCAGCATCTGCAAAGTAACAGCAAACTATATAAAACATGTAAACTATGACTACACAGCAGAAGGCCTAGCTATGTAATATATATTAGGCTTATGTTAGGTAGTGTTGCCCACAATGGCTATGCTATGCTATGCTACTTATCTTTTTGATGCTCTTGCAATTTAATGATAATTTATTGTATGTATTAATATCAAAGTTAGAGCACCAGACCTTACAATTTTTCAAATAATATTATTAAATTGCAAACACAGAGTACATTATAAATATCACTGAGAGTCAGTTCATCTAGATTTTTTTGACAATATTTGAACGGGTACTTCAATTAAATAAGTTCCTCATAACGTGCAGTCCCCCAGGTAACTCAAGCAACTACCTCTGTAGTTAAGAGCTTGGATTGATGTCATAGTGCCAGCGGTAAGACTGTGATCACGCAGGTTTGGCCCTGGAGCTATGGAGCCTATGTAGATACTAGCAGGTGGCACAGGATAATTACTGGTATCCTCTGCTTTTAGCTTTTTGACTGCAGGCTAACCTACAGTTGATGTTTCAAAGTTGGCAGCCACTCAGGACTCCTGCACAAGAAAACCAGTTTACCCAGTATAAAGGGCGTATTTCATACATACATTAAAGTGGTTGTATTTGCTCATGTATTTATAGATATTAATAGTTTCTGAAGTCATACCAGCAGTGTGTAGGTGTGGGGCAGTTTGACTCCCTCTCTTTCACAGCACATGCTTTAGACTCTGATCTTTTTCCTCCTACAGATCAGTGTGGACAGGGGCATGCCCTGGGATGAGGCCTACAAGAAATCACTGAACCTCAGCGGCCATGATGAGGGATTCTACCTGTCTATGAAGGTGAGTTCACGTTATGATAAACAGTTTAACTAACTTTGTCTCTTTGACAGTGCAAAAAAAACAAAAAAACACTCTATGTGGCCTCTGTTCACAGCTTCGAGGTAACTATCCATGTGTGCTGCTAGCTGAGCAAGGAAGAGGGAAGAACTTTGTGGTCTATAAGCCCAACATCGGCAAGCAGACTCACCCTGAGAGTCTGGAAAAACTGCACCAAAAGTACAGAAAGGTAAGAGCTTCACAGTCTATTAGTTCTGTCTTTGTATTGGTTTTGTGTTACATTTGAGTCTTTTGATTTTTTTTCCCCTCAATTTGGCATTAAAATGCATCTTTTTTCATTTCTGAAAATGGGGAACATTGGGAAAACACAAAGTCGGACATTTTCTGGACTAAGTGTTCCTCTGTCATTGCTCCGGGTGTATATTTATATATATTCGGTCTCTGCTGCCACCTTGTGGACATTTAGGTGTCCTGACCAGATAAGGCTTAATGCTCTCCAAAGACAAAGTGTGGCAACATTTTACAGACTTAAAACCTTTAATGTTATAAATTAATAGTAAATTTAAAGAGTGAGATCTTATTTTCTTTACAGTTCTGTTGTTTATTAAGGCTATAGCTGTTTCCCTTCCCTGCTTTAAAACTGCTAATCATTGACCTTTCACCATAAGCCCATTGAAAATAACTTGTTTTTCCCCTTTGACACAATTATTGTTTTAAATGAGAAAAGGGTGTAGTTTGTGCTTTGGTTTGAACTTGAAAATCTCACTTCTGCATTGGTAAAAATATGTAATGAGTGACTACTTGGCTGACTTTTAGGCTTTTGCATTTCTTCCTTTTTTTTAGGTGACCCCTGAGGAAGCCAGGGACTGCTGGGAGAACCAGTTCACCTTCTCCTTCAAGAAATGCAGTCACGCTAACTGGTAAGCAGGAATCCACAATGTCCCTTAGGATTAATGAATCCTATCAGGCTGGTAATTATTAGGATTCAGTCAATGGTTTTTAAATCAAATGCCATTCCCAAAAGCTAGCCACGAAGAAATTACCTCCAAATCTCACATCTTGTACCTTAGCTTGCCATACAGTCACACTAAAAGAGTGATTTATGATGTGTTTTCACCATTTCTTCTTTGCTCTCTCTGCAGGAATGGGAAGTGTAAGAAAATTGAGGAAGGCCAGGAGTGTCTGCAGGGCATGCGCCTCCGTCAGTATCACATGCTGTGTGGAGCTCTGTTACGAGTGTGGAAGCGCGTCTCTGATGTGGTGTCTGACATCACCAACAGCAGCATCCTGCAGATTGTCCGCCTTAAAACAAAGCAGCATAACAAACAAGTCGGTTAGTATCTCTGACTGCCTGAAGTGAAGTGCAGTTTGAGGACAGCTTCTTCACTGTTCTTTTAATCCCTAAACATCTAGCTCAGAATTTAAAATGTGAATTTTATTGACCCCGATGTTGTTTTGATGGTAAGATGTGGTGCTGCTGTCCAAGTGCTGACACATCATTATCTAAAATTGAGGAAATGAAAAAGTTCCATATTTTCCTTATTCGTTTCCGCTGAGCTCCTGTGCGCATTACGTTAACACTGACCCCCACAGGACGT